>NW_022280036.1:5182180-5195857 GCF_004355925.1 Anarrhichthys ocellatus
GTCTAACTGCCAAGGTGTATCACAGCACATATACTGAGGGCAGCACAATAAGGTCAAGTTTTCAATTTGTCAAATACTTTGGTTTATGACCAAATACCTGCAAAAAGAGTGTCATGGCTCGATGGCAAAGTTGCTGTCAGTCAGTGTGACTAAAATATCTCAACAGCTATTGAATGGATTGCTACTTGATCGCCATTCAGAGATCAGATTTACCGAAGTATCTTTCTCAATGTTAGTCTATGGAGAGAATTATTTTTGGGCCCAATGACATCACATGCACATCCTGTAACCGTAATTCCACAGTTTGGCCACTATGTAAAATTTGCTTCAAAGCCTGGGGCTCTTCCAGGGGGCTTAGTACAGCCTCACAGAGGCGCTAGCATATCTTGTTCAAAGCTGTATCACAAATACACGAGCCATGTCACAGTTGCCCCGGGGCTTTCAAACTCTTCTGCTTCACCCACAGGTCTGTATCATAACTGATTTACATACAGTTTAATATATCTGAAGAGGGATGAGAAATAATATCAAAATGTTACAAAAGCTAATATGGCCTCTTCTCGTTTCTCCCCTCTCTAACCTTTCTTCACTTCATCTCTGTCTTATCTATGGACAAGTCTTATCTTTTGCCTTTATCTCCACCCTTCTCCATATCTGAATGACAATGAGGGACTGTGGGAGTTTTTTTCCAGCTCTTTCATTCCTGCAGCCAACATTTTGCACACACACACACACACACACCCTCACAAATTGCGACTTGACCTTGGGGTAAAATGATGCCATGACAGCTAATCAATTTTTAATAGCAGCAACGATCCCTCTCAGGCCACAAGCTGTGTGCGTCTCTGTCATGAGTGAGCATGTGCAGGTGGTTTTTCCACAGGCATTTGTGTGTCTTCATGCCTATCTGGGTGTCTGTGTGTCTTGTATCTAAATGAGAGAGTAAGTCTTTTATGGGTATCCAGTAGCCACTTTGTCCCACCTTTTAGCTGAAATATTAATGCTGTCAGCGTTACACACACACACACACACACACACACACACACACACACACACTTCACTCTTTCCTACTATATCCTGAGATACATTTTTTCATATAAGGCTATATACTGTATATTAAATGGGCGTGACATAGATGTGATAGTCATGTGAGCCACGCAAAACAATCATTTGCTATGAAATGCTTTTGCCATTCATCATATTAAATGATTGCAAAGGCATATAGTAGGTTTGGTTTCACAAGTGTGTGAGGGGGGGTGCGCAATGTAAAAAAATGAGAAAGAAAATAGCATATACAGTAGTATAGGATGTAGTTCGTGGTGGTGTTGAACCGTATTGCATTATACAGAGAGATGTTTCTGTTATTTAGCCTACCCTCATTGATATAAATCGAATATGAGAAAAATGTTCATAGAGACCTTATAGTCCAATAATGACACTCAGCTTCCTATTAAGTGTCTGTAATGTACCACCAGCATCGTGTACAATAATTTCAACTATTCAACTATTAGCCCTGGTTATGGTTCTCCCGTGCCCTCCTTCCCTCTGCGGGCCCAGCAATAAGACCTGGGTCTCCAGCAATGTGGTGTCCGTGTTGGCTCCCATGATAAGCGTTAGGAATAACTATATAGAAATAGCCGATCTTCTGGCTGATGGTCTCGTTTACTAATGAAGGTCATATAGAGGCATCAGTATTTAATTTAGACCATGTAAAAGTTCCTCACAGTAACTTAACATGGACTGTCCAGCGATATATCCAAAATAACAAGGCTTTGTTATTTCACCATTTCCGTATAAAAGAGGTATTTTAGGTAATATAGTGGCTCATCTTTGTTGAACTACACACAAATTCAAACCTCAGAGCAGTAAGATATATGCAGTACGTCCATCTGATGATACTGTTTTCTGAGCTTGAATGAATACATTGCTTAAATTTAGAATTGATCTGAAGTCTAAACTTGCTTTTCCCATATGGTATTTCTACCTATCGCTCTGTACATGTGTTTTCACAAATGTGTGTTTCTGCAGTCTTTTGGAACCAATTAGAGCTCAGTCTCAGTCTCTTATCGATTTTCCAGCCAATAGTAATGAAGCACTGCTCTGAGGGACTATCGAACAATCTTCTCTCAGCTCGGGCTTGTTTGTTGCTGTTTAGCAGAATTCCTTTACTTAAATTGGCTCAAAGACTTCATTGTGTCCGAGGAAGGAAGCTCTCTATTCAAGAGAGTATATTAAGGGACAAGTTAGTTTCTCAGGGGGAAAAAGACTCCTTGCCTCAACATCTGTCATAGCATGTAACCTTTAGCATAGACATGAACCCTAAAGCTGTTCCAGGGTGGTTTAGCAGACCTTTATGTCAGACACAGTGGTATTGTAGTTTAAAACACACACAGCCTACACTTTAATATGTTAAAGTACTTTATTAAAGTCCTCAGTCCTTTATTTCTGCAGCACGAGAGGAGAGTATAGAACGGATAAAAGAAGGAGACTGTGATTTGTCTTGTCATTTGTTCTGAAGGGCAGGGCGGAAAAGGGAGAGGGAGAGAGGAGGGAGATGAGACAAAGAGAGAACGGAGGGAGCAGTGGGAATGGAGTTGGTGGACAGTGCTACAAGCGACACATTGTTTCTCATACATAAAGAGAGACTGAAGAAAGGAAAGGTGTATAGGTGTTGTGGAAGTGGGAGTCAGGGAGAGCAGAGGGCAGAGACAACAAGAGGGATGAAGGTATCAGGGATCACACACTGCTAGTGTTTTGTTAGTATCTGGAGAGTTGTACGTGACCTGTTACTCATTTCAGTGTCATCTTTAGCTGTGTTCATGTAGCTGTTATCATGGTACTTCATTGTATTTTAATGCAGGCAGGTGGTGTTAGCACCCAGATAGATGTCCAAAGCCAGCAATGCTATTTGCAGCCAATCCAGACACACATTAGGTGCTATATGTGTACATGTAGCCTACTGAAGGCTATGTATATATTTCTTAAACCTAACCAAGTAGTTTTGCTGCTTAAACTACAGAAACTGAAAATAACAATAATAATACTGAAAAAAAAACAGAAAATAATAATAAGTCAACAAAATGAAAAAAATTGGGTTCTCACCGGATTCGAACTCCAGTCAGGTGACAGACTCATTTTGACCCATTCATTCACCACAACCTACTCCCTTTATTCTCTTTAAACTACTACTACTATTACTACTATTACTACTACTACTACTCCTAAATCCTTCTGTCAGAAAGGGATTTCTCTCAGAAAGCTTTTCGGCTATCTATTGTTAGATTAAGCACATTCAACTTGGCCAGGTGTAAATAGTTGAATAGCTGCCTTGTGACTATTCTCACCTGGGTGCAAATAGACGTTTCGTATAAGGTATCTGGCTGGAATGAAGATTTAGTCAACTATATCTATCCCTCAATGTTGTCCTTTATCTTGCTTTTCTGAAAAAAAACACCACTAACTCCTTCTCTCTCTTCCATCTTTTTCATCAGAAGAACAAAGAGTCCATTAGCTCTGTCTTCTTCCTGCGTATGTACGTCATACTGGCTGCAGCACTTTGCAACATGTATTGATTCACCATTGGATCGAGGCCAAGGATCCTCTAAAAATGACGTAAATGTGGGTTTGATCACACTTGCAGACACACAATTGAACAATTGGACTGAACTCAGGTTTAAACTTCCAATGTGAATGTCCCAATCAAAAGCTGATTTTTTTGGGGCTTCTGGAGACCAAAGGAAGTTTTCATAGCCAGAAAAATCTCTTAAAGGTGGCATAACCGTGTTGATGCATCAGTTTCCCAGATGTTGTTTGGTTGGTCATCACCGCAGAGCTTTGATAGTTTGAAAAACAGAAGAATATAAGTTGACGGCCCCTTGACTGACACCTTCAATACTTTGAGAAGTGGACATGGAATCACTATGGAGGCCATAATCTGATTCCATATCCACATTTATACCTCAAACACACACACCCACACCCACACACACACACACACACACACCCACACACACATACTCTTATCTTTCACACTCTTAGACATGAGGAGGAAATGGGCTCTCAGGGGGGGAAGACTTTATGAGTTACGCCTTGTAAAGTGTGCGACGGTAAAATCCTTCCCCCCCAGGCTTATACTGATGTGAAGGGTTCTTTTATTGGGGTCAGGAGAAGGCATAGCACTGAATCTAAGTGTGAGTGTGTGTGTGGGAGAGAGAGAGAGAGAGAGAGAGAGAGAGAGAGAGAGAGAGAGAGAGAAGGTGTGTTTGTGTGTTATTCATGTGTGTGTTTTGGGGAAATGCTAGAACTGTTGACCTGACATTAATACTTAGTATCGTAGGTTTCCCAGGTCACCGAGATTACACATTTATTGTATTCGGGTGGCATCTCAGTTTATCTTACAACTCATACATGGACACACTTTTAATTTTATAATTACATTCATCTTAGAAAGACACAAACACTCTTTCATACACACTCACACAATTTATTGAACCAACTCTCTAAAATGGCCTATGGTCATTTAATGATGCAACCAAAGGAAATCCTGTTAATGTGCCTTATTAGGTGTGTGTGTGTGTGTGTGTGTGTGTTGCAGAAAGAGAGAGAGAAATGTGCATAAAAATCGCAACATAGTCAGAGCTCTTAGAATGTCATTTGCTTTTGTGCTTTACACGGCAGTATAGTTACCAGCAGGCTTTTACGCTGACATTTTTTATAAACCACTTATCCTTCTATAGGTGACTTTCCTCAGTACAACATGACCTTGTTCTGGTTGCCTTTGTCTCATTGCTCCAGTGCTATTACATAAATTATAGCAAATAATTTGTACCAATTTTTAATCTCTTTTGCAGACAATTGCTTTATGTTAGTGATGTTATCTATCATAGTAATGCAGTAGAGGTTAATTAATTAATAGTCCAATTTATTTCAGAAATAAAGTCAAGCACAAACATGAAGATGTACATTTTCCAGCATTTGACAGACATTATATGATCCAAAGACTCAGCTAATGGGTCTGTAAGTAAAATGTGTAGTTTAACTCGCTGACAGTCTGTTTAGTCTCTGAATGCTCTAACTCCGAGTGCAGTGGGGTGTGGAGTGTTTTGGGATTACTGTGTGATTCGTATACCCATGGTGGTGTTTAACTGGAAACGCAGTGTAGAATCACACTTCAGACGATGATTCATCTGTGCTAACAAGCACAAACAGACGAAAGATCTCTCCTCCTCTCTTTCCTCCCCTCTTAGGAGCCACATAAACACAGTAGTCTCTTTACATCTTCCCTGCACCTGTGAGCCCTGTCGAGAAAATCCTACCTAGTTTAGAAAACACATGGTAAAATAAGATCTGAAATAGATCTCATTTATTTTTTAATTTGTCACAGTGTGCTATTAGATAAGGTTGAGTTAGCACACATTTGCTCATGTAACAATATAATAGAACTGAGAGTATCCTCCTGTGTATTCTTAATCTATGATTAATGTCAGGACTTTTACCCCTGCAGAGATATTTGAATACTGTTATCCATCCATCCTTTGATTCTCTAAATCCCTTTATCCTTGTCGGGTTTAGAGGTCACGAGTCTACCCCACTCTGCACTGAGAAGCAGGTACACACAGATGCTGAATCCTCATTCATAGTTTGGATCTTTTGAAGGATGTAGTCCACAACTTTATGTTCTTTTGTGGTTTCTAGGGGCCAAAGTGAACCTGCAATGCTTCCCAAAATGAGACAGTCTGGCCGAAACTAATGATGAATTCATTCAGTTTCACCACATTAAGAGTTTAAGGATGAGAAATTGCATGTCTTCTGGCTGTCAGTCTGTATCTTAAACTGTAAACAATCTTCGTATTTTGTGCCGTCATTATTCAAAGCTGGAGCCAATTTAATGTGAACTAACACTGATTCTGATTTCAGTCTGGTCACTAAAACACAGCAAACTCTACAGTTCAGCTTTTTCCAGGTTTTTACATTTTTACTTTGCCGATCCACGAATTAAGAAAGTTCAAAAACCAATGTACTTAGCTCAACCCTCTCTTGTAACTTATGGTTGCATAAAGCCAAGTTGGCGATAACCAAAATTTAGAACCTTGAGGCTTTAAAACGGCAATCCACAAACCAATGGGTGACCTCACGGTGACCATGTCCACTTCTAACCATAAGGGCCCCCTCAGCACTTACAATGTGAGGAGAGTGCAGTGCTGTACAACTGAGCCAGTGGTTGGCACGCCACAATATGCTGTGAAACAATCCAATATGCACCAATAATTCAGTTCATTTAGCATAACAGGACAGTTTAAAGGGAGTCATACTATGGCAAGTTGTTCATTGTTTCACTTACTGTAACTAGCTCTCCCTTTATTTTAGCGAGCTGCCCATATGATTCAGCTTGTTAACAGTGAGAGAGTTACTAAGTAATGTGTCACTGCCCCACACTGGACAGGTGGTGTGCAAAGTTGTAAAGGGAAATTAAGGGTGATAGAAAGCAAGAAATGTGTCACCAAAGCAGAAAGTATAACTCTTAAAGATAAACAGACTGATACACCTTATCACTCCCCCCCCACACGCTTCATAATCCATCCACTGTCAGTGTAAATATCAAATATATTTGATGATCATTCTCTGAGACAGTTGGTGTGGTTAAGACTTAATCCATAAAGCTTTCATTGCATCTGGCATCCTGCTCCATTCATCTTCTTTAACCAAGCCTCTCTCCCAATTGTCAGAAGGGAAAATCTGAGGTAAATCTCATGGCTAATCATGAAGCTTGTTGCAGTAAGAAAAATGTAGTGACAAACATAGAGGGGGGAAAAACAGCCGTACTAAATCAAATAGTGATAAAGGCAGTGAGAGATCAAAAGAGTGAGAGAGAGACAAAGTATAATTCACCCAGATGAGCCAGAGGAGGATCAATAGAGCAAAAATAAACTGTTGGAAAGTACCTCAAACTTTTGAAACATCTTTAACTAACAGAGAAAAGGTTGTTTGTATGCTAAAATGTTCTGGAGCTCACTCAGATTCGATGACGCAGCATTTTGCTTCCTCTGATGTCAAAGAAAACAACAGCAGCTGTCAGGCGGTAAATTGTGGCTGCTAACAGTTTATGACAGGAGTGGGAGTGAGAGGAGGAGAGAAAGCTAAAATCAGAATCCTGCACTTCAGGCTTTTGATATGTGGCAGCGAGCTGAAGCTAGACAGGAGGGGTGAGGATAAAAAAGGGACAGGAGTTAGGAGAGAGGAAACAAGTGATAACGAAAGAGTGACAGGTAAAGGAGGGGTAGGAAGAAGAAGAGAGAGCATGTACACATTCATGTAAGTCTTAAAATAAATAAAAAGCCGAATGTTGTGACTTTTTTGGGAGTCTTTTGTCGAGGCACAGATGAGTTCATATGCCTTCTAGCAACAATCCCTCAGTATGATCAAATCTGTTCATAGTTTCCGGTTGCGTAGGTTTTTTTCTGAAAATCTTTCAGTGCCCTAAAAGTGTTAGTGGGTAAGCAGTGACGCCAACGTGGCTGAAGTGACAAAGAAAACCACCAGAAACTCACAGTATTTTTTATTCTTTATTGATTACAGTCTCATTTCACTGCTTTGTAAATAATCAGACCAGAAATAATTTCATTTTTTAGAGAAAAGGGACAAAACCTACCCGTGCTATACAGTAAAGGTTGTGTGAATCCTTTTATTGGGAGGACTTTCTCTTTAAATTCTGCATCCGGGTGTTTGTGAGGGATAACATTGCAGTTGTCTTTGTCCGTTTTTTATCTATAATACTCTGTTGTTTCACTCATATGTTTTCTGTGTCTTACCCTCAGGTGAAAGTGATGGTTCGTGTGTGCCCAGTGTCTCAGTCGGATGCAGCTGAGTCCAGTTCCTTCCTTAAAGTGGATCCCAGGAAGAAACAGATCACCATCATGGACCCCTCAGCCAATCAGACACCAAGCGCTGCCTCACAGAAAAAGGTGGGAGCCAATCAGGTCCCTCCAAAGATGTTCACCTTTGATGCTGCTTTCCCTCCTGATGCATCACAGGTAAGAGAAAAGATTATGAGTTTTAAAAGCAAAGGATTTTTATATAAAACCTGCCATGACCATCGCGGAAAGGCAACTTTTTATAAAAATAATTACAAATATACACAAAATGCTGGTCTTATGCCACATCAATGCTATAGTGGTTAGCTGAGTGGATCAGCCTTCAAGATGTAGCTCCAAGCAGTAGATAGAGGAAATTTCTCACTTTCTGCTAAAAATAGTTACTTGGCTAAAACAATCTACAGAAGTGTCAACAGACTGGTGACACACTGGCTGCAAAGCCCCCATCGGTGGCACTTCCATCTAAATAAAATCCAATATTGACGGAGCAGCTTGACATTTTGGGGAATACACTTATTGACTCTCTTGTCGAGAGTTAGATGAGAAGATCGATAGGCTCTCTCGTGTCTGTGAGCTAAGTATGAAGTCACAGCCTGCAGCTGGTTAGCCTGGCTTTGCAGTTTCAAAGCAAGAGCAAACAGCTAGCCTGGCTCTGCCCAAAGTTAAAGAAAATCCAGTTACCAGCACCAGGAAGTCTCTGTGGCCGGCCAACAAATGTTTCCAGCATGCAACAAAACAAGCTGTTGTTTTTACATTTCTATTTGTTGATGTGTAAGCTTTACTTGTGCTGGTAGGTGTATTTTCTTGGATAGAGGTCAGGCTAGCCGATGTTTCTCCCTGCTTCCAGTTTTATGTTAAGCTAGCTAACTGTAAAATAAACATATTTACTAAAATGTCAAACTATTCCTGAAGGAGCTGAACACTGTTTTGTTTTATTTGGTTTCAGTAGTCAACCAAACGCTATAAATGTAAAATGAAAATAGACATTTTAGGATTAATAGTAATGCATGTGGTGTGACTAAAATGCTATCAGTAGGAGTAAGGTGTATCTTGGAAAAATGCACAAATGCTCACAAGCTGGAATAACAGAATTCTTCCCTTCCACGACTTCTATACGTTCAGATATTTATGCTTTTCTTGACCCTCTTCCTTCATCTCTTCTGTCTGCCTGTTGCTAGGCGGAGGTGTGCGCGGGAACGGTTGCAGAGGTGATTCAGTCGGTGGTGAACGGAGCAGATGGCTGTGTCTTCTGCTTTGGACACTCCAAACTTGGTAACTGTCACACACATGCACGCAGACTACAAAATCAGAGCATGTGTGGCTCGTGAGTCATCTTTAGTGTGAGTGTGTCTGACCGTCAGTGTGTCAGTCTTTCATTTGGCTGTCTCTCCACTGGCTCTCATCTATCAGAGAGAGAAAGATGAGGATTAGTGTCTGCTGAAGCTGAAAGTATTCTCAGTCTGCGCTGTCTGTGTTTCTGTCTTCTTTTCTCTCTCTGTAATCCTTCCGAAGCTGTTTTTTAGAGAAGTTGTCTTAAAAAGGGTCAGGACCCCTTACTGCATTCTGCAACACGCCTGAACCCACACACATGCCCTGGCACAAACAAAGACCCCCCCCCCCCCCCCCCACACACCCCCCCCCCCCCCCCCCAAAAAACAACCCCCCCCCCCCCCCCCCCACACACACACACACACAGATGTTCTTCAACCCTGGGTCCACCCCTTGTTGTGTTTATCCCTGTACATGCAAGCAGCATTACCCTTCTTGGCTTGTGATCTTCATACAGCCAGTTGGAGTCCCTAAGTCCCCTTGAGCTGCTGGCAGTGGACGAAAGCAGGGAATTTGTATTTGGCAGTTCAGCAGGGAACACTTCTGTGTTAACGACCATGCATTTCCTGAAACAAACAGTAATGAATTCCTACATAAAAACCAACATGCAAACCGCTGTGTTTCCTAATTGTGCTGCAGAGATTTTATCCCTTGCCAGATCAATTGTAAAAGTAAACTTGTTTATAAATTAGTTATGAAGAAGTATTTTGATTGTAAGCTGTAAATATTTACATCGTCAGAGTAATTGCTGAGAAAGGGACCATGCAAACGAGTCCAATGGGGCAAGAAGCATGAGGTTGTAAAAAGAAAAAGCTAGCAGTTTAGACAGATTAACTATAGAGATTAGATAACACCTCAGCTTTGCCTCCAAATACATTATTATTTGAACCACTTAATCAGGAGTGTCACGAGGTACTGCAATACCAAAAGCAGCCACTATGCCAAAATCACATCACGGCTCAGCGCTGTTCCTTGGAGCATGGTACACTGTAAAATACATACAAAGACAATAAAAAGGCTTTAACACATTTGTAGTGTGACCAGCAACGTAAGTCAAAGCTTAGCTAGGAATAATAAAGATGGCCACATATGAAAATAAGACCTAAGTTGTAATAAATGGGCAGAGAGGAGAACCTGCCCACTTCTCCCTCAAAGAGGAAAGATCATACTAACCCAACATGGTGTACACATCACACAGCCTGTCTTGGTCAGTGTTTTGTATCTCACCATGTTTACATGTTGTCATTCAGCTTTCAAATATCGACACATGGCTGTCATGATTCATGATGATGATTCATAGTGTGTAATATGACTGGAACCAATATGCCAAACACGCCCCCAAAACAGACCTCTTATTGTCTTATTGTTTGATCGTGTGATGACAGGGATAACTGAATTTCTTGGCTTTAGTACCGGAAGCGCTTTTATATGATCCATCATAGATAGTTTGCTCTTTCAATCAGTTTTACTGTTACATTAATGATGCAGAGAGGCTCTGACATTGCTGGTTTTGGATTAAACGGCTGCTGCAGGCTGGTAGCAGCAGAGGAGATAATTCTTGCCATAGATCTTAATGAGGCTGGATTATAATGGCATTACCTTTTTCCTAATTAAAATGGGGAAAGTAACACAACGAGCATTTATCTTCGGCCCTGTGGCCCTTGGCTGTAGACACATATGGGTACTCAGATGCACACAAGTGGACTCATCTACACACATGCACACTTTCACAAAGAGTAACCAGGTTTTCATTGAATTGGGAAAATGATACTGAAATAAATGGATGAACTTCAGGAATGTAATTGAATCCTGTGATGGATTATGGTATTGGTTATGTGATTATTGGCTTTGGATGGATCATCCTTTAGTAATGAAGAGTGTGAGAGTGTGTGTGTGTGTGTGTGTGTGTGTTTGTAAGCTGAAATGTGTGAGTCTTTGAACTGATGATACAGTGCTGCCTTCTTCTCTCACACGTTCTCACCCTGTTCACTTTCTCTCTGACAGCCTCAGCAGCTCAGTTTGATGATACCAATTGCCGGGAATATACATCATCTTCACAGACATGGACACACACACACTGCTTCATCTCCTGTAGCGAAGAGCCACTATGTTGCAGCGTTAGTCAGTGAAACAGTCAGCTAGCTGACCGTGTATTGACAGCCTGTGGTACACAGAACAGAAGGAAACACATATACTCACGTCGATGTGTAATTCAAGGCTCTCTCACATATAAACAGTCCACAGGCAAAAAAGAGAAAGGAGGTGCTTTGTGGTTATGTAGCGGTACTACATAGAGCCATCACTGAGGGAGTCAGATTTGTTAAATCAAAAGAAATCAACTGGTAAATCGGTTAAATCAAAGTAAATGACCCAGCGTTGCTGTTTTGATGCTGCTGATAGCTGAATTTAATGCATTCTTTAACATTTCATTCACATCATTTTGAGGTTTTATCCAGAGGAGTCTGACATTGTGCTTGTGTGAACTTAGAAGGATTTCATTCAACACCGTATAAACAATGCGATGGTACAACCCTTTTTGTTGATCAGGTTTTCTATTTTCTTCACTAGTTCTCCAAATATTTTTGTGACAAATCATGAGATGCATCTTTGTTTCGACAGTAAGTTTAATCGCTCCAGGAGACATTTAGGGTGAACAATGTAAAATTACAATGCAGCTGACAACCGACCCACCACGCTGTCTCTGAACAAATCCGAGCACATTTGTTTCTCTACCCTGCGCCACACGAGTCAGGCTTTTGATGTCCTCTGTTTATGTGTAAATGTTTGTGTCGGTTTGATTGTTAGGTGTGACATATGGCTTTGTTTATGTGTGTGTTTGATCTCCAACTCCTGAGAGTCAGAGCAGGTGTGTGTGTGGGGGGGTTTGCTGCTCAAAGGGACAGATCTAGAGGCCCCGTGTGCACATGCATGTTCAGACACGCAAACAGACACAAATCTATTCATACAAAGCACCTTTCTCCCTTGAAGTCTTTTTCGATGATGTTCTTTTTTTCCCATTCACCCTTCCCCTATTTCATTTTTCTGTCCGTCTCTTCCAGGTAAATCCTACACCATGATTGGCCGTGATGACTCTCTCCAGACTCTGGGTATAATCCCCTGTGCCATCTCCTGGTTGTTTAAGCTCATCAATGAGAGGAAGGAGAAAACAGGAGCACGCTTCTCTGTCCGTGTCTCTGCAGTCGAGGTCAGTGTTACTGGCGAGACCTCAATTTCTGACATTGCTTGCAGAGTTTCACAGGTGTCATTACTGATACAGACATTTGGGAAAGAAGGTTACTAACAGTTTTTTCTAAGTTGTAGTGGCAGTAGCTGGGGTACTGGCAGTGTCATATCAGACAACAGACCGGACTCTCACTATAAAAATGCTTTGATCACAATTAGTCAAAATCAATTTGGGAAAGGATTTTGTCAGAAAATAAAAGACAAAGTGATGTCTACTACTAGTCAACTAGTGTGTGTGTGTGTGTGTGTGTGTGTGTGTCTGTGTGTTTAGGTTTGGGGAAAAGAGGAGAACCTTAAAGACTTGCTGTCTGAAGTCGCCACAGGCAGCTTACAGGATGGACAGGATGGACAGTCACCTGGAGTCTACCTTTTTGAGGACCCCATCTGTGGCATGCAGGTAATTTACAGACACATGCACAAAGACATGCACGCATTTAAACATACTGCAGCTGACGGGAGCATTCGTTTATGCAACGTGTATTCTGTACATTAAATCCTGCAAGTGTGTGTATGAACAGCCTTGGGCCTTGTTATCAATATGCTTTACCATTGTTTTTTGTAGCCTCAGGCAGTTCTATGTTGTCTTAGCTAATGTGGCATGTGCAAGCTTGGTCATGCAAACACTCACCTTAGAGCAGCAGATACAATATGAGAGCTTTAGTATGCTATTAGTGTCTAAATAAACCAGGCATCTTTTAAAACACCAGGTCCAGAAATAGCTGTGTTACTAAAAATACACTCTGACGGAATCAAAGAAGAACAAGTGCAAATGACTCAATGACACAGACAAAAATGGAAAAACTACAAAAAAAATGATATTGTTGGATATATTCAAGCTTTTTCTTAAATTGGTCATGCTTTAGGTGACATTTTTGAATTTACTGATTGCAATCAGTAAATTCACTTTGATGAGCGTGACTCAGACAACAAAGGGCTACTTACATGGCACTAAATGTAATAACCATTATGATTAATGTCATTGTCGTTCATTAGGTTAGTAATTACATAGCAGTCTGAATGTGTGTATGGAGAACAGCGCCATAAACAACTGAGTGACAGAGGGTGAACTGTGTGTGTGTGTGTTGAGCTGCAGTTTTATGTTTTATAGGATTATAGGGTCTGATACAAGAACAGCTGTGTAATCCTTCACTAATCTGACATAATCTCATCGGTAATGATATCCGCAGTACCACACACACACACACACACACACACACACACACACACACACACA
>NW_022280036.1:5195867-5229002 GCF_004355925.1 Anarrhichthys ocellatus
CACACACACACACACACACACACACACACACACACACACACACACACTCATGTCCGTCTCTCGTTCTCACCTCTGCATTCTCTCTATCTCTGTCCCCAATACCTGCAGACAAATTAGGAAATGCTTTATTTGAATATGCCAATCAATCAGTGTATCAGTATTATCTGTGTTTGGACACTTCTTGGAAGCTAAATCGAGCTTTAGCTAAGATTAAATTGTACCTTCCCTCTTGTCTGGCTCCTTTTTATATTCACACAACCTTCCTCCTCCCACACATCTTCCAGCTCCAGAACCAGTCTGAACTGCGTGCTCCGACCCCAGAGAAGGCAGCCTGGTTTCTGGATGCAGCCATAGCAGCTCGCCACAGTAGCCAACGCCCCAACACCACCGAAGAAGAACACAGAAACTCACACATGCTGTTTACATTACACATATACCAGTACCGCATGGAAAAGACAGGCAAAGGAGGAAGTAAGTACAATTTGTTCTAATAACAAAAGTAAAAATAAAAAGATTAACATAACTACAACATTAAAAACAACAAAGAAACAATCACTACTTCTACAGCTGCAGATACTACAGTATCTGTAGTGTTCAAATCACATCACACGTTGCCTGCTGTGAGTCCCACATCTGATAATCCTATTAGAATAAAAGCAGCCGCAAACGTGCGGTTTACTATTGAAATATTGCTTCACCATGTGGAAGACAAAGCAAGGTGTGTGTACACAACAATGATTGACAGATCAATGCATTTATTTATAGTCACTATGGATAAATAGTGCACATACCTGTCACAGACTGTATGATCCTGAAATCTTTCTTCAGATTGATTCACATCACACATGTGTATGTATCACATGCAGACAATGAGGATATTTGAGGATGACGTAAACCACTAATGTGGGAACACAACATGTCTTCAGTCATGTTTACATAAGTTCTTTTAATTCATTTTTCACTGTATTAACCTTTAGAGAACAAAGTTTTCAATTAACTATGTGCTAAGTGTACATGTTAGTACACATTCCTGTGATATATTGAGAGGTACATTCAATAGTTGTACACTTTCAAACCGGTCTATACTCCTAAAAATACCACCACAGAAATTGTTTTTTTAATGATATAGATAGGGGTACTTTAGTTTTGTATCCGTACCCCTTACCCTCCTCCATCTTTCCTCCCCCATTTTTGACACATTTTCTCACTTTCCAAGTGTCAGGAGGTCGCAGTCGCCTCCACCTGCTGGACTTGGGCAGTTGTGATCTCAAAGTACTTGGAGGAGGAGGAGGAGGAGGAGGAGGAGGAGGAGGAGGAGGAGGAGGAGGAGGAGCAGGAGAAAGTGTGAAAAGCAGGGAGAACTCTTTGCCCAGTTCGGCCCCTCTGTGCCTTTCTCTATCTGCCCTCGGCAACGTGATCCTGGCCCTGGTCAACGGGAGCAAGCACATCCCATACAAGTAAGGTGGTGTGTGCACGTGTATGTGTGAGGAGAGGAGAGGAGAGGAGAAAAGTTGCTTTTAATAAAGTAAGGAGAAGAAATAGAGGTAGAAAACAATTTGGAAAAAGAAGTGTGGAGAGGAGAAATGAGAAGGATAGCAGGATGTTTTTGTGAGGAGAGTAAGAGAGGAAAGTATACGAGCGATCTCTTAAGTTGCTTCAGGATTTGGCGACTTAATGCTATAAACAACAACAGCTGCTGTTACATATTCATCAAATTCATTTTGCTGGTTAACTGACTGCCAATGAGAGAAAAGGAGAGAGAGAGGGGAGAAATGGAGAGATAGCACAGTCAGAGACCTTAGACTAAAACAGTAATAGAATAAAAATACATGTAACATGGAAAAAACAATAATTGCTGTAGTAACAATTGGCATGCTCAGGCAGTGTACAGGTGATGGACCAAACTGTAAATGTCCTCATTTTACCTTTTCTTCCCACCTTCCCTCTTGATGTTCCACTCCCCTTAAGGGCTTTGTAGCTCTGTGCGTCTTGCTGGGTTAATTAAATCACAAGCTTTTGCATTTACATTGCAAAACAACCTGCTACGCTACCTAACACTGAAGCTGCAAGCAAAGCTGTGCTGAGTCTGGTTTGGCACTGATGACTCGGAGTGTTGTCGGATTGTCAGGGGATTTGGACTGGTTTAGCAAATGTATGCAGTGTTACTGCCACTTCTCTGGAACCAAGGATCCTCAACATAACGGTCACCACAGAATCACAAATGACTGAGCAAAGGCTTTGGAGCACAAGCTGATGTCAGTGGTGATCGTGGATAACTTCCACTTCAACCATCCAGTAGTCGTTGCTGAGATGTTTCAGTCTGGACTAAAGAAATGGGCGAAAACAACTGACAAACTGAGCCTCAGTTAAAAAGTTCTTTCTTGTGATGTGAAAATATTGGAAGAAATGACTAAACTAAAAATGTGCATGAATCTAGTTTGAGCCCAAGAAATCTGCTCCAATCCTTTCATCACAGTTAAAGGCCGTAACAGTCTCCCAGTGCTTCAATACTTTTGGGATGGGGTCCTATCCTGTTCTTATAATCCCAGTCCTGTTCCAGTGCTGTTGCTAGGTAACCGGTGATTCCATCCCAGTTGATTAGTAGACGTTGTCATGTGTATATAGCTTCCCAGTTCAATTAAAAAGGGCAGACAGTTGTCTGGTACCACAAAATCAAGATTTTGGCTCTTGTCCAGACATGAATCGAAGCATCTCAGCGTGACAGGCAGACGGACAGCGGTTCATGCTCATGTAGATTTAAAGGCTCTTCTCACGTTCACCAAACTTAAACCTTTCTCATCAGGGGCTGTCTGAAGCTCCTTGTCCAAAAATCCCCCCACTTCCATCTGATTTGCTGTATCTCTCTCCTTGCAAAGTCCCCACTCTGTCTGGAGTATCTAAAGGCACTGCAGGAACACAGTCAGTTGTTCTATTATCCAATATCCTGCTTGACCATTGCGATTGCTAATATTAGCAATATAAGCATAGAAATTCCAGCGCACTTCAGGAAAGTCTAGATCGCCTTAATTTATTAGCTCAGTCATACATAAGTATAAAAGCTGTGAGTGAGCGTGTTTGCAATGTGGCTTCTTTATTTGTGCTGCTCAATATTAGTGTCTAATAATGGTGAACTATGAATTTAGAAGCTGCTTCGATTATAGGCTAGTTTTAATCAAAGAGAGCATCATGCCACATACAGTAGTCTTCCCTGGTAGAAAAGAAAAGAAAAGGGTAATACATTTAGCACAGACTGAGAGGTTAGATCTCATTCAACATCCCCAGCACTTCAAGTAACATGCAAATGGATACTTCATGAGTCATGGATTTACTTACATTAATCTCGGGGAGCGATATCGAGATAGAGAAAGATCTAGGTGGGAGAGAGACGAGGGTTTGTTGAAGCCTGAGGCAGCAAACTGAGAAAGGAGAAAAGAGAGGAGAGAAGCATGAACGAGAAAGAGGAGGTCAAGATAGGAGTGTATACATACGTGTGTGTGTGTATCTGTGAGGATGTGAGGCTGTGCACATACGTGTGTGAGACGTGCCTGCAGGCTGTGTTTTTAGAGAAGGGGGACAGCAGCGTGAGGTATTGGGCCACAGAGGAGCTTTACTCACCATCAGCCTGCAGGCCTCCACACACGCGCACACACACACACACACACACACACACACACACACACACACACACACTCACAAAAGGCAATGAATGATTGCAGTAGCCCACCCAGGAGAAAGTCGTTTCTTTAACACACAGCCTACTTTTACTCTCCCATCTGCTTGTGTAATCTCTCTGGGAGATAGATCATCTCCCAATATTGGGCTACATAATATCCAGAGTGCTTCTTTTAAGACTGTGTTAGCTTTAGCCTTGGATAGCAAACTGTCATGTGTTTAAGCAGCGTTGATCAATAGACATCATCAATAACTACCATTAACTTTGCCTCTTGAATCTTCATTTCACTTATATGAATATGCTAGCCTAGTGTCATTACTACATAGACTGTAACAAAGCCGAGCTATTAATAATCCTTCGTCAAATGTCATACGTGTGTGGGTGTCTGTTAGAGGAACTGTGTGCATTTCCAAAGTGCATTTAGAGCTCACATCTCGGCGTGTGTCTGTTACTAGGGACAGCAAACTCACCATGTTGCTAAGGGAGTCGCTAGGCAACATGAACTGCCGGACCACCATGATTGCTCACATCTCTGCCTCACCCAGAGATTTCTCAGAAACCCTGTCAACCATCCAGATTGCTTCCCGTGTCCTCCGCATGAAAAAGAAGAAAACTAAAGTCACAGTGGTGAGTTTTAGTCAAACCTTAATGCTTCATGAAACTGAAACTTTAGGTATATTAAGTTCAAGATAAAGTCACTGCATGCACCACATGTGCTGCTGTCACCTTGTCTCATCTTTCACCTTTCATGATCACTTACTTCAAAATTGTTAGGCTGAAGAAAAAGCGGTGAGGGCTTGAGAGCTCTAAAAATATAAATAAAACTGAAGTCAGTAGATACATGAAAGTGCCAGTTTGTGATAGAAATAAGTAAATTAAATTTAAGTTCTTATCTTAAATCTGTTACTTGGCTAAGCTGCATGTCCAGGATTCGAGTGAATGTCATCTTTTTCTCTCTCTATTCCATCTCTCTCCGGTGTGAACTGTCAATTAAATGAAAAAAAAAAAAAATCATGCTCTGCAAATCTAAAAAGGGAATATTTCTCTCTCACCACCACCTCTGCCTCTTGCTTGCTTGTCTCTATCCCTCCTCAGCAATACACCTCCAGCTCCTCTGGAGGAGAGAGCTCCTGCGAGGAGGGTCGCATGCGTCGTCCGACCCATCTGAGACCTTTCCATCACCGAGGTGACACCGACTCTGACCTTCCGTTGCTGCGACTGTCCAGTGACCCTGACGAATATTCGAGCAGCGAGCAGTCATGTGACACGGTGATCTACGTGGGCCCGAATGGGGCTGCAGTGTCAGATAAAGAGCTTACGGACAACGAGGGACCACCAGAATTTGTACCAATTATTCCTGCTTTGCTTCGAGGTAAAACGTCAGAACAGCATCAAACACAAAGTCAAAGTCAGGCAGCTGGAGCCCAGAACAAGGTAGTTAAATTATATTTACATTTTAGTGTAAATATAATATTTAGACAATCTGCAGTAATCTGAATAATATTTGATGCAACTCACTCATGATTTCTGTTCCAACAGGTGCAGTCTCAGCCAGAAGACCAACCCAGTGTCCTCTCTCAGCCTCTGTCTCAGCCCTCTCAGTCACTGCTTGGGCAGCCGTTGGCCCCTGTCCCAGAGGAAAGAGCCGAGTGCCTGAAATGCAACACCTTTGCTGAGCTGCAGGAGAGACTGGACTGCATTGATGGCAGCGAGGAGGTGATTTGAGTTTTCTGTCATTTCTTTTTTTTATTATTAAAAGAAAAACAACTAAATATAGCAGAGAAGAGAAAGAGATGCTATATTTAAATTTGATGGGTTGTTTGACAAGTTAAACACTATCTATTCAAATGGAAAAAGGGTTTTGTTTGTATCTGTTTAGTATGTTCTGCATGTACAGTATCTGCATAACCTTTTTCTTGCTGTCACAGCTTATGTTAGTGGGATTCATTTTCTGTGCCTTTCAATAAGCATGTGCTTCCAACTGTGTTTCAAAAACGCATTTGAAAAGGCATTACCTTTTCATTGTTAAAGTATTTTGTACAGGCCTCTGTTCCATTTCTCATTTTCATCCATTCTGTCCTTTGTTCAGGTGGCAAAGTTCCCCTTTGAAGAAGTTCCAGCAAGCAAACAAGGTGCCAAACAAGAGCCATGTCCATCTTCAGCTGTCCCAGCCTCAGCTCCTTCTGCTCCTGGCTCTGCTGCTGTGTTGGATACAGAAAGTAAAACAGGTTTATTCCTTGACTAAATATGCTGTATATAAGTGTTTTACAATTGTAGTTCTGTAACTCAGCATCAAGTCAAGTCCCATTTTATAGTGTCAGGGATTTAAAAAACATTGTTCTGTCCAACATCCCACAGGCTCTGCATGTGCTGTAGGAGGTGCAGTGCAGTTCTCCTCCTCAACAGCAGCAACCTCCAGGAGGAGAACCAATGACCAGCAGCTACAGGAGATCAAGGAGGTGGTGGAAGAGGCAGAGCTGGCTCAGACAATGATCCACAACCTGGCTCAGAGTTCTGGTTCCCCCATAGCTACCAGGAGTGTTACAGGAAGCAGCAGCATCACCTCTAACGCCCTGCACAGGTCTAGGAGCTCCCTGCATGACGGGTGAGGACAGGAGGAGTTATGTATGATTGGTGTGAATTTTGTTTTTCATATGTTGCTATCAGCCATTTGAAAGGATCTGACTGTAATTGAAAAGATGTCTCCTTTACTGTCTCTCTAAACAGCCGTGAGAGTCTGAATGTGGGCAGTAACACTGAGGGAAAGGCCCGCTCTTTAGGATCACCACGCCTCGGCATCGCCAGCCTGACCAAAACCTCCGACTACAGGTAAGGTACACGTGTGTGTGGACAATAACGTTGACTGTGGACTTCAGTTTGAATGAAATTTGGAAGATGTCTAAAAAACACCAAGACAAAAATAATTTCTATTTTCACTATATTAACCGTAAGCAGCAATGAAGGACAGTCTAAATGTGTAAGAAGGCAGCAGCAGCGCCAAAGACCGGCTCCATAATGTTTGATCCTTGTATTCCTCTGCAGGCCTCCGTCCTCCCCCTCCCAGCGGTGTAAAGTGTACACCCAGAAGTGCGTGACGCTGGCAACGCCCCCCATGTCCTCACACACTCTGGCTCAAGACGGACAGGCCACAGATGCTTTGACCTCAGACAGTATGCTTCTTTCTCTGTTTATGCTTTAGAATGCAGTGCTGTATTGCTTCTGCTTATGTCTTAATGTTGTATGAACAACCTGTTATTGGGAGTCCTTACACGCATCTCCCTCTGGCAGATAATGTTGTTGCTGTTGTATGCCAAAAGTTGATAACAGAGTCTACATGAATGTCTTAAGCCATTTAAAATATAGCCACATACTGAGTCACTACAGCGCAGCACATTTTATCAGTAAAATAGCCAGTGGTTCCAAATTGGCATCATAGTGTGAAGCCAATTTCCTTCTATTCTGCACTTGGAAAACAAAATGAGATACGACGGCAAATGTGTGTCTCTGATTCTGCAGACAGTTTGGCTGCAGACAGCGGTCGATCCTCCACAGATTCCCTGCTGTCCAGGACTCCTCCGGTGGGCATGAGCCCACAAGTCCGAGAGCCAGCACAGTCTTTGTCTGCCAGCCTGGGATCAGCAGAGACACTCTGTGACGATGACGTCCCACCGATTCCTCTGGACACGCACAGGGATGGTGAGTTGAACTAAAACATTGCTATTTTTATACAAGGAAAGGAGGTTGAGATGCAAAAATAGGTCATATGAGTCATACACAAAGAAAGAGAATTATGAGGACAAATATGAACAGCGAGGAAACTAACAACATAAATGTGGTAACCTGGTTCTTACACTCCACTTGCAGCCTCAGGACCAGCAGCTTCTGTCGGAGCAGTTGGACCGATCTCACTTGGGGAGGATGAACCGGTGTACACTGTAGCTTCTGGAGGGGAGGACGCCCTTGATGTTACAGCTCTTATGGAGAGTCAGGGCCTCACCTGTCGTCCAACGAGCATCATCAGCTTCAAAAGTCATTGTTGCTCCGTCACTGCCCTTGCTTCAGGCTCTCAAGCATCCTGCTTCATTAGTACTGTCGAGGATGGAGCTGTGGAGGATTATCACATGCCTGCAGGTCCTGCAACAACCTCAGGCGTTACAGATGTTGCTGCCATGGCAGAGGTTAGTGTCACTGACTCACGTTGCATTTACGGTGAGTAAGATCATTTGGCATGTGCAAATGTATCCCAAACTAAAGCAAATGTTCACACATATGGCTGATATGATGATATTCGAGCCAGAACCAAATACAGATCAACACGGCTTGTGGGGCCAACATGGCTGCCACTTGCGAGAAATTCTGTCTCATCTGATTGAATGATGGACTCAGTGAGTCCATTATCAATCAATCAATCACATGTATACCTTCGATTAAAAGTTTGGATTCAAATCGCCGTATGATTTACAGTATTTATTATCTTCAATAACACTTAATTTGACAAAATAATCTTTAGCTGTCATAATTTGAATAAAATCTTTCACTACTTGACCAGCGCCTGGATCTTATGTAATTCAATGCTCATAGTTCATAGTGTAATCATTGTGTAAATCATTGTTTTTTGAATTTTAAGATGTCATACCCAATTGAGTTGTGTCCTATTGTAGGTGGCCATGGCCAAGCTGCGGATAGAAGGTGAAGCCTTTTCCACAGTGATGTCTAACTGTGGTTCACCCATCTCCTCCTGGATGAGTGATCTGAGCATGGGCAGTGAAGCTGACCAGTCTCTCCACAGCTTCAGTCAGTCCCAGAGCCAGCAAGGGGAGGCCCTGGCTGAACCTGAACCCAACCAGAGCCTTTCGTTCGGATTGGAGGGTCTGGGTGCTTATGAGAATGGTGGCAGCCCGAGAAGGGGGAGTCTAGAAGAAGAGGTGGTGCTGTCAGAAAATGGGGGTAATAAGGCTACTGCAACCAAAGACAGGCTGAGGAAACTGCCTCCATCCATGGCTAAAACTAACATCCAAATTCTGACAAGACCTGGTAACCTCTCTCCCTTCAAGACCACCATCAGTGTCAAACCCATGGTTATACAGGAACCAACCATCCTCTCTTCACCTACCAAGACCAGCTTAATGAAAGACCCAGGCAAATATAATGCACCGCTTTTAGCTTCTATTTCCAGTGAGATGAGTTTTGAAGACCCATGGTTGAAGCGTGTTGTGGAGGAGGGGAGGTCCAGGGAGCTTGTGTGTGAAGTGAAGCCAGAGAAGAGGGACGTAGAGCATTCAAAAAGTCCGGCGGGAGCTGCGACCGGAGACCATCGGAGCTTCTGCAGGGATTGTAAGTGGGGTTGGACAGGGTTAATAAATAAATGTTGTTTAAAAGTAAAAGATAGGATTCTTAAAGTAAGTCAATGTTCTTTATCATTTGCTATTCTTCCATCACCAGGTGGGGATCATGGCAGCTCTAGTTCAGGTGGTGAGATTGTGTCGTCTCCAGATTCCTTTAAGAGAGTGGTGGATGGCTGTGAGATGGTGGCCATTGTTGCCCAGGGAGAATGTCTGACGAGTATCTACAGCCCAGATATCCACCGTACTGCCAGTCTTCCCCGCGGATGGCACCGTCTCAACCGCCACGACGGCTTGGACAATGGAAACGAGTACCGTAATCTCGGTGTCACCACTTCAACTCCCTGCAGTCCTCGAGCCACACTTGACCGCCGAGGATCAACTGTAAAACTAGGCTTTTTCTCCCACAAGAAGGGGGGAATCCCACCTCTGCCACCAATACGGAAGTCCAGCCTTGACCAGCGGAACAGGGCAGCCAGCCTTCTCCACCAACCCAGCCACGGAGTGTCATTGCCGGGCATCTCGGCAGATGATGCAGGGATCACCAGACAACGAGGCTCGAGCATAGACAGCAGCAGGCTCTTCAGCGCCAAGTTGGAACAGCTTGCAAACAGGACCAATTCTCTGGGTCGGGTCCACAGCTCCCACAGTGGTTCCCACCACTACGACTGCTTCTCTCTGGAGAGAGGGGGGAGCCTGAGAGGGGGAGGAGGAGAAGTGAGGGGGGATAGCACCATGCCTCGCACTGGGCGCAGCCTCACCCGTGCTGGATCAGTATCTTCTCCAACTGGAAACATCAGCAGCCCCAGTGTCAGTGCCAGTCCCGGTCCAAGCAGCGCTCCACAGTCACCTGCCAAAACCAGCACCCAGTCAAAGATCTCAGCAGTCAGTAAGCTGCTGATGACCAGCAGTCCCAAGGCCAGGAGTCTGTCTGCATCCAGCACTAAGACTCTGAGCTTCTCCACCAAGTCTTTGAGCCAAGCTTCCAGCCGCAGCTCCAGCCTTCCTCCTAATGGAAAGGTAGGAACAAATATTTCTTTACTGTAAATGAACACACTTTTAACAGCAATAAACTACATGATTCGGCTCATAAGACTAAACTAGACGAACCAAACAGTTTTAACAATGACTGCGAGACCATCGTACTTAATGCAAGTAATTCAAGTCATCATGGCCTCCGTTTCTCCTTACATCCACCTAAGCAATTTATCTGTTTCCTCAGCCCCAGAGCTCAGTCCAGGGCGCTCTGCAGCAGCAGGGACCTTCCCCTGGATCCTGGTCTACCCAGTCTTTGAGCCGCAGTCGAGGGGGAAGCCTGGCTGCCAAGCTGCCTCTCCGGGCTGTCAACGGTCGAATCTCAGAGCTCCTCCAGGGAAGTGCAGGCTCCCGTTCCAGGAGTCATGCCCAGGGAGGTGGCACAGATCCAGCAGAGGACAGAGGAGTTGGAGGGGCAAGGTTAGTCAGTTTTACTTTATTTCATTTTACATTTCAGGCATTTAGTAGGACAAAATTAAAAAAATACATATGATATATGAATTGAGTTCATTACATGACAATAAATATGATGCGCCAGTGACAGTTTCTAGGCAGTGGTAGTACAGAAACCATGTATGTAAGAATATCATCAACAACAGCATGCATAACTAAATCCTGAAGGTTCATGGTGCATGTCGCGAAATTTGCCTCCATCAGTGTCTTCATTCCCTCTGCTCAACTGTGCATTATCAACTAACACAGACAAAATGGCATTAAAACTAATTCCAAAAATAATCTGTAATAATTTATCCTATTTTTCTGTTCTCAGTGGAGGAGGAACTGGAGCAGGAAGTAGTGGTGGTAGTGGTGGTGGTAGTGGAGGTGGTAGTGGAGGTGGTAGTGGAGGTGGTAGTGGAGGTGGTCCGGGTGAGGAGAGGACAGCAGTGGTCCAAACGCTGCCCTCACCCTACAGCAAGATCACAGCTCCCAGAAAACCACACCGCTGCAGCAGCGGCCATGCTAGTGACAACAGGTATGATCTCACTGTCCCTGAGAAATGTCAAAATCTAAATTTTTGCTGGTTAAAACATTTGATTTTACCTTCAACTGTGATCTCATTCTGCCTCTAACAGCAGCGTACTGAGTGGCGAGCTCCCCCCAGCCATGGGGAAAACAGCCCTGTTTTACCACAGTGGAGGCAGCAGTGGCTATGAGAGCATGCTGAGAGACAGCAGCGAGAACACAGGAAGTACCTCCTCCGCCCAGGACTCCCTCAGTGAGCACAGCTCAGCCACCACCTCCTCTAGACGGAGCTCCAAGAGCAGCAAGAAGAGCCGGAGCAACACAGGTCACAATCAAACCTATTTTCTAACTACTGCTGATATGACGTTGTCATTTAATTGGATTTTAGAGTATCATGGAGGATGACAAGAAAGGCATATATCATTTTGGGGATCAGCTTACTTTTTAATTAACTTCTCAATCAGTGAACACATTCCCAATGCCACATGCAAAGATGACCACTCTTATTGAGTTTATTCTGTTCTCGATATCTATTCATTTCTTGCCCACTTTCAGCATGCACACGTACTGTAGCTTTTAGAACTGAAAAGTATCATAAATCATTTTTGTATTTTGAAATCTATAGAGGTGAAAGCTTTGATAAAATGTGGTCAGAAGACTGCTAAGGCTTTTTAAAAAGAAAATAGAATGCTAAGAAATTAAGGATTGACAGAAACAACAAGAAATACTTGTATGAGGAGAATCCATCGGTGAAAAAGCAAAATGAGAAAGCACTGAACGGGTCAGGGAAAAGTGAACGAAGCTGTGGCTGCAGAAGGAGTTAGCAGGTAGGAAAGGTGACCCTGACCACCCATCTGTGAAATGTTAAAGGGAATCTGCTGGTGTGGGCTGTAATGAATATATATTCACCAGAACAGCACACAGAGAGGCTGCTAATGTGCCCGCCACATTACACTCTACTGGTTAACCACGAGGATGGATATGTGCATAAAATTAGATTGGACAGAGGCAGCTCTTCCTGGTGTGTCTCTGAAAAATAATTTAAATTGGAGTAACCCTTTCCATACATGAGTATGCAGTCTCCCCTTCTGCCATGCAGCATAAAGTCTGGATTTAATCTAATTTTGCTTAAAACCACAAACTTCTCAGAGAGCATTCACTGTCAAACTATCACAAGAAGACAGAGAGGATGGTCTGTGTTTGTTGCACATGTCCAAGATGGATACAACAATTCAGTCCAAATTCAGGCAGACAGAATAAAAATAGTAACAACAGACAGATGTGCAACAGACTGAAGCAATGTGTGAAGATGTTAGTGCGACCGGAATTTTAATCACATCTCCAGTTGACTCTCCCTTCATGTTTGATTTCCATTAGATTGGATTCAATAATGATCTAAAAAAATAATATGCCATGTCTCTACCTCTCCTCGTCTTTTTTCATCTATTCCTCTCCCACATGTGTCCAGCTCTCTCCCCCTGCACCTTCTCCCCCCTGCGGACCCTTATTCTTTCTCTGTCCTCTTATAATCCGCTTCCTAATGAAAAACTAATGTCTCTGCTTGACCTTCCTGTGCCACAATGAGATCAAAAGACAGCTGCAACCTTATTAAAATCACCACTCTCTCCCTCCTCCGTCACACTTTCTCTCTCAGTTCCTAGTGAATCAGATAACTCTCATTCCTACATAGCTGGCAATATCTATGCAAAGCGTGTGTGCATGTATGAATGTGTGTGTTCATTCTAGCGTTGTGGGCAGATTAGAGTGACCTGCTGCTCTTATCTGTGAGCTTCATGAACAGAGACTAAACTTTTTATCTGACTTCACACTCCATTATCTGTTTCTAGTTCCCTTTCTGCTTTTTCAATCAGTCAATACTTTTCCTTTGTCCTTTCCTTTCTGCCTCTCTCCAGTTGTTCATCCATATCCCCCTCTTTCCTCTACCACCCATGATCTCTATGCCCTATCTTCCTGTTTTTCTCTGTGAGTGACTCACTCTGATGCAAAGCAAATGGTAAAGAGTGAACAAATAGGGGTTCCCTGTTGAGCGCAAGGACACTTAAGTTGTGCTCTATCTACTGTATGGCTGTAGATAGATTTATTATCACACAGCTTGTCTGTTTACATGTTCATCTTGAAAGGTCCTCTGTAACCCCATAAACCATGTAATCCTCATGTTAAATTAAAGCATAAGTTTGATATTTTGCAAAATGCACTTCCTTGCAGAGAGTTAGATGTCAATGTCAAAATCGGCTCCAATGACATCAACGCGCATGCGTGTGTAGAGGTCCCGTGCGTGCAACTCAAACAGCGCTTTCACATCACTCTCACGTGAGCAAAATTGAAAGGAGAAAACCATGCTTTGAGGGCGACAAGCGTCTGCTGGTGCACGACTTCTATCACTGCTCTTCTGCTCGTAAAGCTTTCACTGTGTTTTTTTCTTTTTGACAGTAAGTGGGCGGACCCACTCACCACTGTGTCACTAAATTGAATTGGTTACAATCCTCGTCTTTGGATTGGCCGGATATCATTCCCGACATGGCTGTTAGGTGGCAGTATAAAGATGGTTTTCAATCTGCTACTAAAAAACACTGTTTGAGTTGCAGGCACGGGACCTTCACACACACAAACACACACGTGCATGCGTGTGTGTGGATCTCATTTGTGTTTGCGGATCTTGACATTGATTTGCCGTCATATAAATGAAGGATCAATACCACTCTTATATCTGTCTGTTCTATATAAGGCAACAGCCAGCAGCCGTTAGCTTAGCTTAGCATAAAGACTGGAAACAGATAGCCTGGCTCTGTCCAAAGCCTACAGCCTACCAACAGTTTCAATGGTCACTGATTAAGACGTTATATCCCATTTGTTTAATTAGAACTGACAAAGTAAAAATGTCAACTTGTTGATTTACGGTAGGCTAGTTGAGTATTTTTTGGTTGCGTGTAGTAAATTCAGTTCAGTTTAGTATCAAGCTAAGCCGTGCTAAAGCAGTTTGAGTGGTGTAGCGCACTGGTTTATGGTTGAAATGGCTATCAGGTCCGTTGAAGGATAGAGTTTCCCTTTAAATTTGATGAAAACCAGCCACTGACAAAATCCACCACTTTTTCCAATGCATCACTTTTCGAAAAATTTAAGAAAGACACATTTACAATAAGCATTGAACAACACTCAATAACTGAATAAGGAACTTTATGATAAACTCTGGCGGTGTGTAACACACTTCTTTTGTCCTCATGGTCCTCCATATTTTTTCTTTCAGGCCTGCAGCGTCGTCGTCTGATCCCAGCACTGACCTTGGACTCTTCCTCCTCCTCACCTTCTCACCGCTCCTCCAAACAGGCCATCACCTCCTCTTCCTCCTCCTCCTCCAGCCCAGGTGCATGCTGGGTAGATGGTCCACTGGGGCCCCCAACTCCCTCAAACCTCCGTGGCGCGACTGCAACGGCAGAAACCTTTGAGATCAAGGTGTATGAGATAGATGATGTCGAGCGACTGCAGAAGAGGAGAGACAAAGGAGGGGGCAAGGTGAGAGAGAGAAGGGAGAAACAAACCTGATCCACATGATGCTTCATTGATAGTGATGCACTTTAACAATTACAACTGGAAACACAATTAGGATTTTAATCTTCAGTTTGTAAAGTGCTTCAAGTGCATTCATCCTAAATAAAATACAGGTAGAATGTGAACATTCTTCAAATATATTTTACACCACAGCTTTCCCCACAATTGTGTGGATGTCAATATTCAGATGGGTCTAGATTTACCTCAGGTTGTTTTCACCGGCTGTACAGGTAAAGGAGGATTTGATGTGAGAATTACAAATATGGCAGGCACAGAGAAGATTGAAATTCCCCAATCTCCACAGGTAAAAGGATCTCATTCACATACAGTGGGGAAAGAGGGAGAAAGAGAGGGTAACAGTGTGGAAGTGTATTTGGAAACAAAAAAGGATCAAACAAAGCATGTAATGGTTAAAGAAAGAGAAAGTGTGTGAGGAGAATGTACTGTATGGTGGTAGGCTGAAGGAGAATGAGGGATGGATGTGTGGAGATAATTAAAGAAGGTGGAGAGCCAAAGAGCAGAGAAAGAGGCCCAGAGGGCAGGAGCCATATTGCACTTGATGTCAAAGAAATTGATTTGATGAATAATACTTGTGGGACACACTAAAAAGCAAAAAGTGTTCTTCTGTTGGATACTGCTGCTGGAGGAGAACGAGAGGAAATAGACATGAGTTACTGTACGTGTGTGGAAAGAGACTTGAAAAAACAAGTAAGGATTTTCACAAAATGAATGAATCAACATTAGCACTACGTTCTGTATGAATAGGGAGCTTTTCTTTTAAATAAATCTACCATTTCTCTCTGTGTTACTTAATTTAAGAATTTATTAAAAATTCCCCAGACTTAGCAGAATACAGAGTTTTTCTGTGAAACTCGTGAAATTGTTGCAAATTAATGCATGGCGCAGGTTTTTAGGTTTCCACTCTTCAACCTTTATGCATTCAGAGGAGGGAGCATTGTGAGCTTTGGGAGCGAGGGTGGGAGAGAAAACCATGAAATATAGATTTTCCCTACAGCAGGCCTTAAGAAAGCCACTTAACCCCCAACTGCTCCAGTGAAGCTGCTCAGTGTCCGAAAGCACTCGGCTGTGTTCACACTGAAGGGTCGATGAGGTGTGAATGTATGCAACTGTGTGAATGTTAAGCAGGCTGCTGCTGAAAGAGAGCCACATGTGTTTCACAACAGAGTCCTCCAGATAAATAAAAGGTGAATAAAATCCATATCTGCCTCTCTCTCTCTCTCTCTCTCTCTGTGTGTGTGTGTGTCAGGAGGTGGTGTATGTCAGTGCCAAGCTCCGTCTGTTGGAACACCGTCAGCAGAGAATCAGTGAAGTCAGAGCCAAGTACCAGTGTCTGAAGAAGGAGCTGGAACAAACCAAACAGCACCTGATGCTGGAGCCGCACAAATGGACGACCGAGTGTAAGTAGGAGTCTGACACATCAGGGAGTGTGTATTTGTTTCTGTGTGTGTGTGCCTGATCATGTAATCTAATCCATATCATAAGTTATCAAGCATATTAGCTGTAAGGTTTCTTGCCTGTTGAAATTCAAAAGCACTAATATATTCAGATTGTGTAGGTAATACTCATCCAAAGGCTTTGTTTTTGTTTGTTAAGAGAACAATTGTTCAATCCATTCCTTAAATATATGATTTGCTGTCTAAAAGGAAGGTATTTAATGGTGGAGTGTGTAGGATTTGCCAAGCGTGTATAGGAGAACTACAGCGGCCGAAGCTAAAACATGAAAACGCAAATGGCCCTATCTAGAGCCAGTGTTTGGTTTGGCTGCTCTGGGCTACTGTAGAAACATGGCAGCCGGCTACATATAGAATCGCTAGTTTTTGGTCTTTTCATGGAATTTGTTGATAATAAGAAAAAGATAGAATACCATCAGACTTTAAAATGGGTTGTATACTCATAAACAAATGACATAGAGCATTGTTGGAGCAAAGTATGTCATCTTTATATCTGCTTGTCTGTCCATTTTCAGTTGAGCTACAACAGGCCTACGAAGTAGACTCACTGGAGTATTTGGAGGCTCTGGAGACAGTGACAGACAAACTGGAGAACCGAGTCAACTTCTGCAAAGCCCACCTCATGATGATCACCTGCTTCGACGTGTCCTCGAGACATCGGTAGACAGATGGAGAGCTGGAGGACGGAGAGGCCGACACACAGCTGGACTCAATTAGATGACGCCCTTTGGACCATATGCCCACCGATTAATCAAACACTTTTACAAAATATCTCCCACACAGATACATCTCATCAGATGACTGGATAATTGCAAGGAGGGATACAGGGATGACTGACCACTCGATCCTGCATGTCATCCTCAAGTCTCCTCCAGATGAAAGTAGGCAGAAGGACAGGTGGACGAAAAGCTGGAGGGATAAAATAGAGAATAGAGATAGATATTTAACAGGCCAACAGACAGATGAGTCCTTATTTTTTTCTCGGGGCTTGGAAACAACCTCAGACACAGATATTGAACAGCATCTAATGAACGGGCCACTTTGAATCAGATGAATATGGCTGCTCAAAGAGGCAGACAGATGATTCTGAGAAGAAACATCAAACATAACCAAGAGAATGTGGGTTTCTAGAGATTCAGAATAATTACACTGTTCAGACATTTAGGAATGTTGAGAGGAAAGGAGCGGAAAGTCGAACAAAAACTGACCATTTTTTAAACAAAGAAGGATAAAGAAGAGGTGCAGGAGAGGAGATGAACAATTTCTCATCTCACATCATTTTAGAAGAGCACTTTTTAGAGTTCAAACACAGAGTGCTGACTACAGAATGGCCTGGTATTGTTGTGCAGTTATTAAAAGAGACTGACCAAGAGAAAGGCAGGAGGACAAAAGAAAAATGATTTAGATAAGTGCCTTGCGAACATTTCAACAATACCAAGACCAATTCTCTTTCTCTCTGAATTTGTGTACATGCAGTGAGTATGGTGCTAGCATAGAAAAACCCCACAAAAGATCAGCGTCCTTGGGAAATCTTTCAATTTATAGCCATGATGTTTTACTGTCGGTCAATGTTTCACTATATCATAAACAAACTAATACTGTATGTTTGAATGGTCTTTGGTACAATGATGAGAGATGAGACTAGATTTAAACTAAATAAAAAGAGTTAAAGAAGACCTACAAAACATAGAACAAGTCCTCGGTGAGGACCAAATATCCAATTTGAAAAACGTACATGATTTTTCAAGAACACAAGAGTAACGTGTGTTCAAACAAAGAAAAAAAACGCCATTTTTTGTGGCGATGTTTACGACTTTACCTACAAACAGAGCACCTGAATCTGAGCATCTGAATTCTGACCCTCTGGGGCATACATACAGCATGTTTCTCCTGATGCAGATGCGATGGCTTGTTCATGTTCACAAAGCAATGAAACGTCTGAGTCACATAGGAGTGGAGATGAAAACGTGTTTTCTCCGATCCATCGATTGACTTGACAGCCAGACTGTCTGTTATTTGTATCCGTGTTGTTCTGCTTTATTCTAAAAGAAACTGAATGATTTGTCAATGTGTGTGTTTTATATTAAGGTATCCTTTTTTATTTGAGTGCAATGGGACCATGTAGAGACTATGTATGATAGTAAGAGAATGGAAGTAGGGTTAAAGAGATGTTTCAGAGTAAATTGTAAGGAACACACAATACACAAGCGCGAGACAAGCCCATTGATATAGAGTGTTAAATGTCCTTTTTTAAAGGCCTGTGTTATTGGAACAAAGTAGTGAATTTAGACTGGAAATACTTACATGGGACTACAATTATAGTTATTTTATTAAAAGGACACATACATGATAAAGCAACAATTAAAAAAAAGATATATAAAGGAATGAAAGAGAACTAAAGAAAGAAAAGGATAATGGCCAAATTAAGAGGCATAGATCTCTGCCTGGTTCCATTTTTGTTTTGGACGGATAGCAACTCTTAAGATTTGTTAATATTATCATCTATGGTGCTTGAGATGTTTATGATCTAAATGTTTGTACAAATATAAATATATGAAAGAGCCCGTTTCCTTGAAATACAGAACAATACCCTTTGAATGCTTCTTCTACATCGCTGTCATCACGTCTGTTTTTCACCCCCCCCTCTGAATGTCTTCTGCCCAGCAAGCAGAGAGCATTATGGGAGATTCTGTTTGTTGTTTGAGAGCTAAAAGGAGGATTAGACACCGACTGTAATAGCGGTATGATTTGTCAAAGTGATACATTTATCTTTATCCTAATAGAGAAAACTCCGTTTTGATCTTTTCCACTGGACTAACACAGAAACAGGAAATTACTTTTAATGTTTGGATCTTCTCATGGCTGTGTAAAGAGGTAACACTCATTAATTCTATGTGGTGTACACTTGCAGTGACAGCAACAAGATAATCTAGTGGGAAATTAGCCCAGAAACTGAGATGCTTTTGATCGACTGGACCTAAGAAGCGTTTTCACAGCAGCCCTGGTGCGACACCTCTGAACGCTTCCTGTTCTTATCTCCCAGTTCACCGAGCCAGTCATGAATGAAGGTTTATTTATTTGAGCTCGGGAGAGCAGAGTCAATTATTAATGTTCTTATTTATTTACAACTTATGATATTAAAAAGTGACTATGCATTTAAGGAAAAGAAAAAAACAACTGTACATACGTTGCTGAGCCCATGTCATATAAAAATATATATACTGTACACATATCATATATACGCTCATTTTTATTTTATATATTTTCTGTTGATTTGGTTTGCACCTGTTGTTCCTGTTGGTGATTTTAATGGGCTTTGGGTTTCCTAAAACATTCACTTCCAGGGTAGTTATGTGGCTCCAGATCAAAACTTAAAAATAATGGCAAATGTTTTACACGTGAGGAAGAAAACAGTGTTGTTTTAAGTGAAATGTACTTTTATCCTACAGTACTAACTACAGCCTAGTGTCATTAGCAGTGGATGTTTTGGGAACCCCAACCTCTGGATGAGCTAAATGGCCTGTACTTTTATCCAGATGTAAGATGCTATGTGTGAGGTTTTGTCCTTAATATGTCACTGCCAAATCTACTGTGGTAGCGCTTTATAATTCCAGCAATAATTAACATCATAGTCCATGTAAGCTGAATAAAGGTGCCTTTTTCATCAGAGGCAGCCATGCTAAAAGAGATGCACTCATTTTCAGGTGCTTTAAATAAAATGACTCACAAAAATGGAAGGTTGGAGGGCAACGGAACAAACAGTCAAATGAACAAATTGACGAATGTGCTGCATGTTTTACTGGAGCGTTCAGGAATTATAACGTGCTATCTGGAAATCTGACACATAGCATCTTTAGGTTCTTAAGCAGTATTGTGTGTTGAAGTCTGTCTCAGACCATATTTTCCAGAAACTGATTTTATCTGTAGCAGTAAGACAATTTGAATTCTTATCAGTTTTAAGACAAAATCTCTACACAACTGATGACAGCCAGTTTGTGTGTCAGTTTAAAGTGCCAAGAAGAAGGAGTTATTTCCCATTAGAATAACCCGTTAAGAGACACGCTCAGTGTAAACAAGTGAAGATTTCACTGTGTGTTGTTTCCATGATTCAAAACTGAGATCATGTCTTCTGCAGATGAACTGTTTTTGAGAAATGTGACCTGACACATTGTGTTAATGGAAGAGCAAGATGGAGGGATGTAAATAAAGAAATGTATCGAAAGATTTTCACATCCGAGTCTTCATTCTTTGAACATAGTATATAGTCAATGGCATGAAATGCCCACATTTTGCATTATGACTAACACATTATGCATTTAAAAGAGGCAGCTAATGGACGATGTTTTATTGCTCCTAATAAACAAAGATGAACCAGGTAACTGCAGAATATGGAGGCTCTTTGCTCAGTGAAGTTATTGCCAATTTAACAACTTCTGCTGAAATAGACATCATGAGGTTTTACTACACATTTTAGTAATCTCATCAAAATGTGTTTTTTTTCTACATCATATATTTGTTTTTGGTTCCTCTGTGCATGTGCAGCATTTAAATAGATATGAGACTGTCAAGTAGCTTTGTGTTGATTACAAGAACTTGAATGGTTCATTGTTTATTCAGGGATGTTTTGAATTTGTGATGATCTAGTTATTTCTGCTCGATCGAGCTGAACCCTGTTGCTCCTGTGTTTTCGACAGAATTGTAAAAAAGACTGATCAGCTCAGAGAAACTATTTCCACTGCAGCCTCTTGTCTCAGTCAGCTGACTTTGATTGGTAACTATAATCCTGTGATGCAGGCTAGTGTGTGCGTGTGTGTGTGAGGGTGAGAGAGAGAGAGAGTGTGTGTGCGTACCTTCACTAGCCTCTAGGCAGCTTCCAAGGCGACATATTGCCCCGTTGCGCCTGCTTTGATCACCCACGCACAGCAGGGAACAGGAAGGAGGTGAAGGAGGTGAAGGAAGGAATGGGGGAGAGCGGGAGAGAATAGATGAGAAGAAAGGAGAAAAAAGGTAGCAAAAGGAAATGCAGTGTAAGAGGGAGACGTGAGAAAGATTTGGAGTAAAGGATTACATTTTAGAAGAGTGGGAGAGGAGAGAGACGGTGAAGAAGAGCTGAAACGGTGCAGGAGAGTTAAGATGGGTGAGGTTGGGGAGGACAAAATACAGAGACAAGTGGATTCATTTCAGGAAAAAACAACAACATTCAATTTAGAAAATAGTAATAGACTGATCTCCTGGGTAAATTTGGACAAATAATATTACGATCATCGGTCTATTCCTCTCTTTTCTGAACTCACCACTCATCCACTTGGCAAGAGTTAAAAGTTTAATTTCCTGCCCAAGATAGCGAGACAAATTTTCATGCTAAATTGTTCAATGTTGTTGCTGAGATTGGTGATAATTATTAGGCCCACTTAGCCTTTGTCTTGAGGAAATCTTGTTTTATACAAGTGAATCTTCTTGGTATGGATTTAGACCACTTCAATGTGCCCGGACAAAGAAAAATGACTTGATTTTCAGTATGAATACAGACTGTGAAAGCAGGGCCTCATGATCCTTCTGACTTTTGGGGTTTTAAGCAGGAGGTGTCAGAAAAGTTACCGAACTCTATTTAATGAAAAAAGTCTCATCCAATAGTTGATGAGACGTTTTACTCAAAACCACAAATCTCAACCACATTGTGGCGCTAGATTTAAAGTCATCAAAGTCAGAAGGAGTCATTATCTGGGAACCAGGAATGTCTGTACCAAATTTCATGGTAATCATCCAGTCTGGAGTAAAGTGGTGGACCGACTGACCGACCAACATCCCTAGAGACATGCCGCTGTCATGGCTAAAATCACTACAAAAGAAACAAGCGACTTTCAGTCCAACAAGGACTCACTGTAAAGTTTAAAGATGTCCAGGAAGCTGCAATATAGGCAGTTACCCTTCAGCTCAACGGTCTGGTTTTAAGAGCTTGCTCTGATTATGAAGAAGCCCAATCAAAGATGAAAGAAAGATGGAGAGGTGATGAGGACGTGGTGAAGATGTGGGGTTTATGTGGAGCTTTTTCATTTCATTCTAAGGTGAGATTACTCATGAATATATGGTAATATCCTTCAACTCCTTATCACAGAACGCTGAAACACAGGAAGATAATCGAGAAGTGATACCGGGGATAAAATCTACCGTCTCTGGCTGTTAATATAAGTTGAAACAGCGGCATCTCTTTGGAACAGGCAGCTGAGAGGGGAGAGGAAAGTCGACGTGATTCTGACCTATTAATGACTCAATTTATTATTTTATACAATTTGACATGCAGATATTTTACAAAACCTTAAACAGAATTACACAGATTTCGCTGTCATCCAATGTAGATCCTTTATGAGACCTGACAATCAATTTGGGAGTGACGGCAGGTTCCAATTTAGGTGTTTGGTTTACATTTGGATTTAAGATTGTGGAAAATAATAAGAATGGACAGAGAAGTCTTGAAGATACAGAAGGAGTGGGAGAGAAAATGAGAGATGATAGCAGGGAGAGTTAAGAGAGTGCAGAGGTGAGGTGGCGCAGGGGGAGACACAGGGAGAGGGGGTGTCTACAAAATGAGAGTGAAAATAGAAAATGGGGGAGAGCAAATGGCAGAAGGGTGAGTGAATGGAGATGGGTTAAAACCACTAGGTGTCCTTTTTGTGATTGGCTCGGGCTGCCTGCAGAGATGTGCAGCAAAAGAGAGAGAGAGAGATGCCAATGAATAGGGAATTTAATTTGAAAGCCTTTGGGGAGTGAGAGAGAGAGAAATGGGGGAGAGAGACAGTGAGTGACAGAGGGTTATGGTTAAGCAATAGTAAATCTAATTTAATGGCCGTTAAGATGTGCAAGAGGAGAAAGGGTGAGAGACAGAAAGCAACAGAGCCAATGAAGTGAGTAATGGAGGTATACAGCAGTGTTGTACAGCAGGACTGACTCTTCCACAGACTATTCAGTCCACTAGTTTCATTACGACTCCATTCAATCTTCACATTCATTTCATTTAGTCTCTTCCAGATAGCATCAATGAAAGCCTTTTCTCTTTTCTTCCACACATATCAGCAGGGGGAAATTAAAAGAGCATGTTACTGCCATAACTTTTGTAATTCTGTAATTATTGTCAATAATTTAAAAAACATAAATACAATATTGTTTTATGCTGAATAGTAATGACCAGAGAATAGTTTACTGCTGACTTATCCAGGACGGATGAAGGATTTGGGGTTTGTAACATGTCGGCTATTCTAGTGCTGAGAGAGCAAGTTTCAGAAAACCAAAACCTTTTTGGAAACCTAAATATCAAACGAATTTCTAGTCCCCCATAACCCACGGAAACACACACACACACAGGGTTTCCCTCTCAGCGGAAATACTGTCATCAGTTAGCGAACGGTAGACTTTTGGGATTAACATAGGAAGTGTATTAGTGTGTGTGTGTGTGTGTGTGTATGTAAGAGAAACCCATCACCACATTCCATCACAGACACAGGGATTAACTTTTAACACACAAAACAGGGATTAACATGGGAAGTGTGTGTAAAGGATATATATAGAGGAAAGATGGATGTTTTGAAACCTGACAAAAACAGCACACACAAAACACACACCGATGGTACATGAAGACTAAATGCAGGAGACAGAGGCCTACAGGTCTCCATGCTCTTTTTCACACACACACACACACACACACACACACACACACACACACACACACGACCGCTTACTTTGTATGTCAATAAAATTGAACAGAGAAAATAATTCATAAGTGAGTGCTTGCTGTAGTTTTCAACCTTGAACAGATGTTTCCTCTACTTCCAGTTGTTACATCATGCTAAGCTTGGCTAATCGCCTTACAAATATAACTCTGTAATATTTACTCATCTCAAATCCTAAAAAGAAAGCAAATAAAAATCATTCACACAATGTTGAACTATTCCTTTAAAGGAATTTACAGTATATTGGATGACAAATACTATTCTCTCTGTTAATGTGCCTGGATCATAATACTTCAACCCAAAACTAAAGACATTCTCATTAGCCTCAGCGTTACTCTGTGTTTAGTGCTAATCACCACATATTAGCATGCTAACATATTAGCATGCTAAACTAGCTTATAGTTCAAAGCACCGCTGGGCCCCGAGTGCAGCCTCACTTAGCTGCATTGCTGCAGACTTTTGTGTTTTTAATCTGGGTATAACAAATCTTAACTATTTTCCTTCAGTTTTGACAAAATGAGGGGTCAAAACATTTTAACAAGACAACTTCTGAAAAACAATATAAGATAATATAAAATCAGACTGCAAACACACCGATTTCAATGTATGACAGATATAATTTACAGAAGGCAAAATGTATATTTCTCTACATTCTGTTTATCTCCTAAATCTGATGATTGGATTTGATTGATACACTAAGAACATTGAGATTTTAAGAAATTAAGACAGAAAGTGAAGTTAGTCCACTAAATTAAATGAACATGAGTCCAGTCCTATTTCTTTTTCTTTGTTTTGTAGCTGCGTCTCAGTGACTGCTTGATGATTGTCGAACCATCTCAGTGCGACATTCCTCCATCTTCATCAGTAGATCGGTGGTCATTGGGTGATCATCCCCGTGGGTGAGCTTGATGATCCGATAGGCCTGGGAAAGGAGAATCAAACACTCTTAATGAGCATCTTAGCTGTCATTTCTGCTCTTGCTAGAACGATGTGGGATAGTAATGTGCTGTAGTTGGAAGTTGAACCGTGATGCTATACTCTGCAAAATCTAATAGATGTTTAAAAAGGAAACTTTGTAAACAAAAGTTACAATAAAATAATTGCCCGACCTGTCCAATCACATCTTTTGTTACACGTCTCAAGACCGTGTCCATTAACTCAGTGAGGAAAATCTTATAACTGATATGAGTGACGGATAAAACTATAAGGAAGTAGATTATCGCTGTACAAAAGAGCACTATGCTTTTACTTTGGCAATTGGTGTTTGTCAGTATTTCATCCCTCGCACCTGTTTGAATGTGTCCAAAGCGTCCTCAATATGTTCCAGGTAATGTTGCAGCTTTCCGACTCTCATCAGCTGGACCCCATGGACCGGATGAGGATCGGGGTAGTATTGGCTTCAGAGAGAAGAGAGAAGAGAGAAAGGGAAGATGGTAAGACATCAGTGAAAGAGGTTTTCTGTTGGCTTGGTGCAACTTTTGCACAGATCTCTCAATTTAAAGGGAGACACTCGAGGCAAAAACATTGTTTTTCATGCACTCAGACTATTTTGCTTCCATTACACGTCTTCTTTCAGACTCTTGGAAAGAAACATCCAAAATACACATTTAAGTGTTTATTTTACTTCTGTTACATCTATTTGAGTCCAAACTTCTTCTAAATTCACCAAAAGTTAGCATTAGATAATTCCTCATTTGAATACTTAAACATACATTTTCAGAACAATAATTGTCTGAATGTGAGTCATCAAATGGGGAGGTGTCATGGCAATATCTATGAGTTAAATGTTTTTTTTAACTGTTCATATGTGGTGACATCCCTTCATTTGAATAAATAATACTGTATTTACTCCTTTTGTTCTTCTGGCATCCTCTTCGTTATTGCAATTCTAATTCCCCTTTGCTTTCTGCCTCAACATTCTACATACCGTTAAGAAAATCATTGAGCTCATTCAAGAGCTGTTAATTCTACTTGTAAAACAAAACAGAATTATAAATAACAAACTATTACATTACATCAGACTATCTGATTTTAGGGGCTGTACTGTATTATCCATCAATTGTGCCATTCATTTTCTGACACTTATCCAGGCCCAGGTCATGGGGTGTTAGCGGGCATCCTTTCTTCGAGCCCTATCTTCCAGCTCCTCCTGGAAGATCAATCATGATTTACTGCCAAAATGCAGAAACAGCCCTCCCTCTGGTTCTACACCGCTGGAAGGCTTCTCCACACAAGACACACAGGGGGACATGATTAAAAAACATGTAGGCTTGATGGCGAAACTCCCATGACCCCTGAAGTATCCTCACAAGAGTAAAGACCTGGCTCGATGTTGCATGACCAGGATATGAATTCCACAACACTCCTCATGAATCTGAGATTTAACAATCGTCCTCAATCTCGTATCTAACACCTCGGCATAAGCTTTCCAGAGGAAGCTGAGCAGCGCGATGCCCCAATAATCGGAGCACACTCTCTGGTCCTATTTTTAAAAAAATCGGGAACCACCACAGGCACCGTCCTTGAACTCCACATGCCATGGAAATATTGAGATCTTTAAACCGTCCTAGGCAGCCATAGAAAGACAGTCAAAGCAAGGTACAGCATGCCTTATATGATGAAGTTTGATCAAGTCCACTTTTACATGAAAGTGTGTCGGCTACGCTCGAGGTGGCAAGACTTTGAAAAATATGCACTTCACCATTCACTTTGATATCCGCTCTGCCAGTGGCAGTCAGTGTCTGTATACAGGTGTGATGTGTGACAAGGAGTGTGTGAGAAAGAAAGTCTGAACAACAACAAGAAAAAAAGTATGTGCAAGTGTGGATTATGCATTTCTCCATTTTTGTGGATTTACCTGATTGAACATGTGGGCGTGTCTGCATGCTAGTGTGTCTGAGTTTCCAGTTTATATTCATTTTTTGGCATCCTAGCTCTTTCAATTACTTCCTTTCATTACTTCAACAGACAGAGAGACAGACAAGCACAACTAATACTTCACATATTATGTATATTATAAATGCACAAAATGAAAATGTAGAAAGTCACACCAACACATACTGTATATGTATATACTCATACCACGTATATCACATGACCTGTGCTACTTCTGTGCATATGTATTCACCTTGTAGTGCCTGTATTTCCCTAAAAGCTGATCTTCATGCAACACAAAAAGATACAGAAAGAGCGAGTGTTGCTTTCGGGATGTGTCTCCATTGTGATCAGCCTGATCAATGACTTTGACACCAAGACACTCCCACAACCATCATAGACGGGACACACACACGGGACACACACACACACACACACATAGGGACACACACACAAACAACGTAAGACATTTCTATCTTCCAGTCTAATATATTTAGCCAGTTTGAAATGAGTTAATTAAAAATGATAATAAATATGAGATAACTGAATGTGTATCCATTTGTATGCACACATGAATGCAAATGGATACGCATTGAGGCTTAGTGATACAGACTGATGTTTAATGACCTTCGTTACGCACAGTGCACCCCACATGAATGCATAAACACACATGTTTTTCAGACAGTTCACACACTAAGAGCTGGGACCCTCTTAGTCCCACAGAGATAAATACAGAGCGGGGACTTTTAGGAAGCAGCTTTGTTGTTGGTAAACACTGGAGTTCTCGAAACACTCATTTACCTGACTCCACTTGTCATTTATCCTCTTTTCTTCCCCATCCTTCTGCCTTAATCTCTCCTTCCTTTTCCTATTTCACATCTCCTTTGCTCTGCTCCTACTTGTTTATGTTTGTGCTCCGCTAGCTGCAGGGATTAGAGTTGGTGTCATCGCTCGGTCGGTTGCTTGCTTCCTTCTCTCCTCTGCTACGCTCCATTCATTGCTCTCCCCCACTCTACCTCTGCTGCCCCCTTAAGTCTTCCCTCTGTTTCCTGTTCTCTCTCTCTGTTTTCTCTTGATTGCACAAACGAAATGTTTTTTTAAAATCTTATCTAACCGCTGTAAGGTGGCATTTAAAAGCTCGCTGACAAAGCACATTGAAACAAATTTACATTTCTTGTCTGGCTCATTCTCTTTCTCTGGCGTTCATTCTCACACACACAAACAAACAAATAAGACAAAGAGACCTGTAAGTAAACACAGACACATGAGTACACACACATGCACGCCAGCATTAATGTATGAGCATGCATGCACACTAAGATTGGGTCAATTTGAATGCGTTTCACTGTGTATAACCTGGTGTATTTCCCAGATTTCACTTCTCTCCAGAGTAAACACACCACAACACGGTTCAGTATACTTTCGATTAATCTACATTTAAATACAAATAGCACTGCATCGGTTATTAAAAGAGCATTAATCTTAATTATTTCTTTATGAACTAAAAAGAGCAACTTTCTGACACTTAAAGTTTTTTAACTCTTTGATTTAAAAGGGAAAATCTGTTTTCTGAAGCGAGCGAAATCAAAGTTAATTAACATGTAGTGGCCACAGCCAGAATCATTTAAAGCTCTACGGCTTCTTTGATAATGTTCCAGCAGAGTTTTTACTCGCAATGCTAATTGCCCGTTTGTTCATACCTTCAAGCCTAACTTAACTACTAACTGGCAAGCCAACCAATTACAAAGATGGCTCCCGTTTCTGTGGTTAGAATTGAATCATTAAATAGGAAGTTCAAACACTAAACCAACAACATTAGTCCTCCATGAATAACAGCAAGTTACAATATTGATTTAATTACAAAGCCAGTGATTCAACCTGCCATGACATGCAAACACACACATCAACACCAAACTCCAATTATATTTCCTCTTTGCATATAGAACCACACAGCAATTAAAATAATTTCATTAACTTGCTGTATCTTGAATTTCCCCCTCCTTTTCCCCCCCGGGAGAGTAAATTGAAGGGAGAAACGGTCTTGCCGTATGCAGCTAGTTAGAAAGCCATAGCTCTCGGCTATGAGTAAGAGAAAGGGCAAGAAGGAGAAATGAATAGTTGTGGAAAAGTGTAGCATTTCCATGCAAATGCAGTGGAACTAATGAGGCTGTCGTTTGGAACAAAAGATCCACGGCCTGCTGCTCGTGAGAGGGAAACATGGATTATCTTACTAAGTAGAAACCTGAAGGAGAACGAAAACAGGGAGGAAAGATTAGCTGTGAGTATTCTCCTTAATTGCATTTTGTTTTCTGTCCAATGCAACAGTAATTGCAGTACATTTCCACAGTTTAGCAAACTTAGCACCGCCGTGCATCTGTTGCTAAAACAAAGAACATTTACATAAGCTTTAAATCACAGTTTATGCAGTATTTAGCCGACCCTTCTTTCCATAGAAATGCAGACACATTAACTGTTCCTCAAATCCAGATGAAACCTTTACGCTGCAGGAAAGTGTCTCGAGGCACTGTGCAACCGTAACACAGTCATCTACTGGCTAGTGGCTCTTAAACTTTCTGGCTCATGCAAAGTTGCATTATGTCTATGAGCTGTGAGCACTTCAACCTAAGAGGGATGCTCGCCTCTCACATCGTTTCATTCTAAGGATTTTAAGGGTAAATCTAAAGTAAAGTAAGAATTCTGGTTAGTAGAAATATATTTTTTCAATTTCTTTCGTAACCTGTCAATCATCTTGGATTTACATTTTCAATGCCGATTTTGAAATCCAGACATAAACAGATTGCATCTCGGGGCATTCTGCTACCAGACCCCTGACATTTACACGAGTTAAGGAAAAAACTGCCATTACTTAAACGCTGACATGGTTTATCAGTCTGTGCTTTTCAAAGCAGTACAGGAGATCGACTTCAGGCAGTAATTTGCCCAAAATACTCTGGTCTTCCCCAGAGAATGGTGTATGGTGCTTAAAAGACTTTTTGATTTTACACCACCAACAGATCCATGAAGACTGACAGCGTGGGTGCTCTTCTCTGGTCCTGCGAGGCCACTGTCTGCAGAAATGTCATGCAACAGACTTCTCACAACAAAACTGCTGAATAGATTCATTTCGGAAATCCTTGCTTGTTAATTCTGAGGGACTTTCCAAAAAAGGTTAAATGAATGGAAGCTGAACATCATAGAAAGCTTTTAGCTGTTACTCTATTAGTGCCGCCCTGCAAATCTCAATATTAAGAAACATCTTCTATGTTTGGGCAATTACTCACAGAAAAACAAATAAAAACACTAACAACAAAATGCTTCCAGAGAGACAAGATCAATCAAAATATCTGTTTTGGAGCTCAACATTATGTGTGTAAGCGGTCCCAGAATACACTTATTGACGTGCAGACATGAACGTTCATGCATTCACGTATGTGTGTGTATCAGTAAAACATGTGCCGCATGGAGACATTCAACAAGCTGGCGTGTACAGCCTGCAGAGGGAGGTGTGCATTATCCGCACACAGGCGCAGAGAAAACCCCCCTCTATGCATCACAAACTGAATAGAGAAACTGAAAAAAAGACCTGCAGAGAGAGAGGGAGAGAGAAAGAAGAAAGGAATACAGAATGAGGGGAAGGACAGCAGAGAGAGAGAGAGAGAGAGCGAGAGAGAGAACTCCTACAGCTATCTTTCTTCTCTGCCATCTGAAGAGCCCAGAGGAAGATAGGAGATGAATATGAACCATCTTCCTCCTACTGTCTCTCTCGAACTATTTCCTTCTGAATGCTTTTCTCTCCTTCCCTTCTTTCTCTTTCATTGTTGTCTCCCTTCCTTGCCAAGTTAATGCTCACTGCATTCCTCTACTCCTCTTTCGTACCACTTTCTTCATTTTATACGTTTTTTTTTCACGTTTTCCTGTTTCTTCTATTTTACACCACTTTTTTCCTTCTCCTTTGTGATTCTGTCCCCTGTTTCACTTCCCCCGCACCCCTCTCCCCCTCTCTCATTTGTCATTTATCACCTTACATCCCCTCTCTCACTTCCATCCTCAGCAACATGTCACCACTCTATCATCCCCTTCTCCTCATCACCATCTCTCTCTTTGTGCAGCTCTGTGTTTGGTTATTTATTGACAGACTGTATTACTGTTTCTCTCCTGCAGGTATTTTGTTCTCTCTCTGTGTGTGTGTGTGTGTGTGAGTGTGAGTGTGTGTGTGTGTGAGTGAGTGAGTGAGTGAGTGAGTGAGTGAGTGAGTGAGAGAGAGAGAAAGAGAGAGAGAGAGAGAGAGAGAGCACAGCTATGCCACTAGAGCTCTGCCCTTCACACAAGATCAATTAGTCTTACACAAACACACACACAAAAGTTGACGGGAATTATGTTGAGTTTGAGAGAGATAGAAAAACAAACTGAAGAGGAGGTCAGGACGTGTGAGAGCTGCAGGACCTCATCCAGAAGACAATTAAGACTGTTGATGCAATTTATTGTAATCTGACAAGTAGTTCAAACTAAAACTTTGATTCATTTAGGTCTAGATTAATCTGCTTTCAGTAATTTCCCCTTTTATTAGGACAAGAGATTTAGGAGATTTTTTACGTCTGCTAAGTACAAGAGCTGTTGTGGTCTCTCCCCTTCAACTACTCCTCTTCCCATGTATTTTCTTCTCTTCTTTTTCTTTGTACTTTTTTGTTTGCTGCACATTTTCTTCTCTCTACATCTGCTCCCTGTGTAACGTCACCACTTTGAACACTCCTCTCTGCTATGTTTTACCCTTTCTTGCCACATATCTTCATCAAATTATTTTACCTTTAACATAGTTTTTTATGGAATCATGTTGTATATCCTGTTAAACACATTACTCTGATGCTTGTCCACAAACCCCAATGATCATGTATTTCTAAACAAACCTTCTGAAGCTGCATTTCCCCTCCAAAGGGATAACAGAAGGAAATCTTTGCCTCCTTCATCAAGTCAAAGAGCCAAATCCAGCACACTGTGAAATCTCTTCACTGTCGAGTCTTTCAACACTCAGTCGCTGCTTTCAGTTCTTAGTCTCCAGTTCAAACTCAAAAACAAGCAAAGGATACATTGATCTTAACAGATCGGTATTTTCACATTATATTCTACCCTTGCAGTGCATCTCTCCAATGCATCGGTCTGAGTGGTAAAAACGATGGAGCTTGGTCTAAAATAACATACAATGCTGTGTGGAAGCCTGGTGATGACTATGAAGGCATCAGGATTGTGTAGCAGTCCAGATCTTTAAAGTAATCATTTTGAAGTGATCTACATTGGTAAAGACAGTTGTGCAGGTGAGCCTTAACTAAGGGAGTTGTTCTTCAGATGCACATGAGTCACTCTTGTCCTTTTCCTCACATTGCTGTTCATACTGGAATCAGGAAGGAAAAGACACATATATGAGTGGATATCCAGATTTAAAAGCAGAGGAAGTTTTTTTTCCCCCCTTTAAATCTTTAGAATAATAAAGCTATCCATCGGTGAAACACACACACACGCTTATATATTCCGACTCACCTGTATACTGGAAGTGTTTTCTCTCCGTATCCCACAGCCTCCTCCCAGTGTCCCAGGTGAATGGAAGCATCTACAGCCATGTCTGTCATTCTGAGTTTATACAGATTCTCATCGGGCACGTCACCACCAACAGTCGATAAGAGACGACTACAGCCCTCCAATAACGCTTGCCAATCTGTAGGGTCATTTAAGGAAAAGCAACACTTGTTTCTCCTAAGAAAACTAATGTATTTATAAAGACAACATTATAAGGCCTCGACTTATTTAATCATAATCCCATGTTACAGTAGATGATGGATTATGTTCAGTGTTCAGTGTTCATTGGCTGTAGTGGATCTTGAAGGTAAAGGATACCCGACTCTGCTTTCAGTCCTTCCAGTCTGGGTAGATCCTCCTTCAGCAGGCGCCATGTTGATTCGTGCCCTGGCAGCATGAGTCTGTCCTGGGAAAGAGAGGAGAGGCACCACCTGAATATCCGCACTGACCAAGTACCCATTAATGTTTAAAAACACACACACACACACACACACACACACACACACACACACACACACACAGAGCACCATTATGAGGAGTGGAGGGAGTGAGCATCAAAAACAGATAGAACAGAGTGACTTTATTAAAATGAATACTTGAGTGTTAAAGTTACACATTTCCTGCCTGTTCTTTGTATATCTCACCCCAGCGGACTGACAGCTGATGGCAAGAAGACATTTATTACAGCACAGTCTGCTGCATGTGTGAGAGCATTTGTGTGACAGAGTCACAGAGTATCGCTGCGTAGTTGTTGCTTAAGTTTGATTTTAAAAAACTCCTATCACGCAATGTGTTTCAAGTGTCCATCATTGCAAGAAAAAGGTTAAAAATAGAGATAAAGAGGTGGAGACAAATGAAACAGGGAAACTGCAACACACACACACACACACACACACACACACACACACACACACACA
>NW_022280036.1:5229012-5244371 GCF_004355925.1 Anarrhichthys ocellatus
ACACACACACACACACACACACACACACACACACACACACACACACAGAGTGCAGTGATGCACAAAAAACAAACTGCACCAGATCAATATGATATTTCTTGTTAAAGAAAACCTTGTTTTATGTACATCTTAACACATGCACAACCCACACATATGCACAGGGGGAGAAAAACAACACACAATTTCCTGTGTTTGATGTCAACAGTCATTTGCCAGCAGCCTGCCATCACCATCTGAAGATTAAAAAGAAAGTGGGGGAACGACAGAAAGTGTGTGTGCGTGTTGCTTACAGAACAAAGGTGGATTGAATAAAATGAATGCAATTGTCCCGGAGAATCAACTGAGTGCTCTCTCTTACCTTATCTCAAACACACACACACACTTCTGAGTGCTGCTGTGTTGTGGTAGAGTACGAGCAAAGTGTCATATATGGAAAACAAAGCTATAGAGGCAGAAGTGACGGCAGAAAAAAAGAGAAGGAGAGAGAGAGAGAGAGAGAGAGAGAAATGAAAACGTATGGAGCGGGACAGTGAGATACTGGAAAAGAGAGATCGAGTGAATTAAGATGGATGGAAAAGAAAACTGCAGCTGAAAGACAAGATAATATTTCTCATTTTTCAGTAGGTGGTCAGCGAGAGGGAGAGAGACAGTGAAAGAGAAAGAGACAGAGGGTGAAAGACAGAGACACAGAGAGAGAGAGAGAGAGATGTGAAGAGGTGAAGCGTAACAGTGACAGAGAGGAAGAGGAGATAAGAGAGAGAAGGAGAGAAAAGGAGGAGAGGACAGGGAAGGGTACACTAAAACATGTTATGCACGGACACAGCCAACAGCGGCATGGCGGAGTATGTGTGTGTGGGCGTGCTTTACCCATCTTGAGGGACCATAAATGTGATTACACAGTGTGGGGACTCGCCTTCTTTTTGGGGACAAAAGGCACGTCCCCATAACATAAATCCTTACATTTTAGGGTGAAGACTTGGTTTAAGGTTATGTAAGGTTAGGGCAGGTTGAAGTTAAAGTTACGGTTTGGGTAAGTCTCCAGAAAATTAATGAATGTAATGTCCCCAAAAGTCATGAAAACAACACTGTGTGTGTGTGTGTGTATTTATATATGAGAGAGAGCGATAGAGAGAGAGAGAGAGAGAGAGAGAGAGAGTGCCTGTGTGTTTGAACATTTCAAGCAAGAACCGTTTTTACAGTAAATGTAGAGATTGGCTTAGTTTGTGTTGAGAAATGAATGACAATTATGGAAATATTTGAAACCCAGAAAAATCAGCAGTGAATGCGACGATGTAATTTGTGTTCATGTTACTTTGTCTTGAGAGTCACAATGCTGGCAGCTGCATGTAAAATGATATTGGTCCTCCAGCTGTCTCTGTCGATCTTCAGTCAACGACAACGTCTCAATGTAACTTATAGTCAGCTGAAAACAGAGAGAACAGTTTAGTTTGCCTTTTTGCTGTACTATAGCTGAATGCAGTTAAGTGCAGGAGGATAAATCATTTTAAATCTAAATTGTGTCGTTTGCTTTTGGTGGAAAGAGGTACTGGAGTAAAGTGTGCGTGTATATCTTCCAGATGGCATGGACGCATCTCATTACATAGTCAGGAGGGATGGTGACGTATGGACAATGAGGGGAGACACTGCCAAGTCCCAGTGATATTTCACTTGGCTACAATTTTTAGGAATACTCTAATAACATTAGGTGTATTGTTCTTCCATCAATATGTGTTATTACTTCTACAATAAAAAATTCACCCAATAACAATAGAGTGATTTTATGTCAATGTAAAATATGGTTCAGATTATGTATCATTTAAAACAGCCTTAGGCATCGTCTCCTCCTTCAATAACAGCAGCAAATAAAAACATTCAATAAACATTGCTCACGAAGAACATGAACATAAAAGCAGAGGCAACATCACAGTCGATAAAATCAGAGTCATATTCCATGTTGTTAATGTTTTGAAGGTGAAGTGTGAGTGTTTTTTTTTTAATGCAGTACCTCCTCTTTGGGGTTGATATCCCGAACAGCTCTGAGCTGCAGTTTTGTTCCCACAAACACCATCACACAGTTTGGCCGACAGTCGTGGTTCAGCAGAGATAAACTGGGAGAGAGCAAACAAGATGACGAGGGAGAGACAAAAGAGAGAGAGAATTATATCTGTGATTCAATTCTTAACTTTCAAACCCTTCCTGGCAAATGAAAAGAGAAGATGATAAAGGTTGAGAAGCAACCTACAGCCCCATCCTGCTGAGCCACCAACTGCCACATGTCCAACTGTTTAGAGGTTTCTCAACTCATTGAGACCGATGTGGACTGAAACGGTAATTTGTTCCAACATATTCATGAGAGAAAACACACATGCTGAGTGACACATCTCCCTCAAGATCACCATCCATCCATCTACAGTATCAGCCAGTCAGTTTAGTGTGGCAGCTGCAGGATACCATATGTCTTTCATCCCTGTATCCAAGGTGCTGTTAGGGGGTTAAATATCATCTGGCAGCTTCTCATAATGGGAATCCTGCGCATACAAGTAAAGACTGAGTTGCACAAATGAACCTCAGACAGAAAGTTACAAACACGTGGACACACACACAGACACAGATAATTCCCTGCACAGTGTGACAAAATGAGGACTCTGCTTCTGTCATAACAAATGTCACTCTCCATTTCTTTCTGCCGCTCTATCGGCCTCAGACACATATCCACAAATAAATCAGGAAACGACGGGTACTCCACTTCTGTCACAACAAAGACTCATTTCCTAATTTTCAAAATAGATACAGCCAATCCTCCTACTCACCCACACGCACACTAACTGACAGTGTCGGCATCATAATACTGATGCCACATATTGTTGGTTTTATTTATACTTTGATTTAAGGCATGAAGAGCTTTTCCCTTGCACTTAATATTACCAGTAATATCTTCCTGGATTTTTATTATAATCCGAATGAAACAGCATTTTAGACAATATTAGAAAACATGTGTACGCAGTGGTTAAACTGGGATTTGTTATATGGGGGGGGCTCCGTGGTTTTGTTAGAGGGGTCCGAGGGGATCCTCGACTGGGACTATTTGTTTTATAAACAATCTGTGTTTTGATACTTTTTCATGCATCTTATTGACATTGAAAAGTCTTAATCATGAATTCTGATGTATTATTATAGATGAAACTACCCAACAGTATATAAAGTAATGAACATTAGTTCCACCATTACCAGCTGCAACATTAAAGTGATGAATACATTAATGCATCACTTTAATGATGCTAATACTTACTTTTCTACTTTTACTTAATATTTTGAATACAAGATTTTACAAGAATAACAAAAATATTTCACACTGTAGTACTGCTACTTAAGTACTTAAGTAGAGGTTGGAGTACTTCTTCCCCCACTAAATGTCAACATTAGTTTATTGAAATGTTAAAAGGCTTTTGGAAGAATGGTGTAAGTATGATGTGTTTCCCAAATAATAATGACATATTAACATTGTGGCGGCAGGATGTACTGCAACACAAGGAGATTTAATGGGAGAGAGGTTGGATTCATCCAAATCAGATTTTGTTGACCTAACAAGTAACACATTACTCATGTGATATTCAATGAATGATGCCTTTGACTTACAGTAAAAACACATGTAGTTCCCATGTATTAGGTAGACTAAATATTAGAAACACTTCTTAGTTCAACAGCACCACAAACCACAGCCTCCAACATGAACTGAATCAACACCCCTGAGTATCATAAGCTCCATAAAAGTAATATTTATGTAAACTGTTGTATTAGACTGCATTAGCTTTAGCGAGGTGTACCTAGTAAATGGGTGAGTAATTGTCATAAAAATGTCTTATATGTGCTCTTCACTTCATGAATTTAAAAGATGAATAAGGCTTAAAAATAAAAGAATGTAACTCTATTGAATAGTGGTGATTTGACTTGATTGTAAAGAATGTGCAGCTTTCCCATGCTGAGACTGTAATTGTTATGAATGTTGATGATTCTTTTTTTAAATTAAGTACTTCAAAACCTCCCTGACCCATAAAAAGACATTAACTGTCACTGCGCACATGGCCGGGAATAAATACTGAAGACGTTTGTCTGTTTTTATGAGACCCTCCATTACTGCTGTTCCTGTTTATCATATTCATAGAAGAAAACAATGGATGCAAGAGATAAAGAGAGTGAGTGTGTGTGTGTGTGTTGAGCCTTTGTAGAACAGTAGACCCCTGGCTTTGTTCTACAGTAGAGAAGTTGTGGGTTGAATATCAACTAGAAATCAAGCCCTCCAAACGATGCTTTTATCTGATGGAGAGCAGCTCATTAGTATACTAATTCGATTAATTAACTAAACCACATCTCACATTAACAATATCTGCTCCCACTAACAGAAGCTGTTGCTGAGTGCAGCAGGATAGAGAGACAACTACAGTGGAGACAGTAGAGGAACAATCATTGATTATATTTAATAAAAGAAAGGGTTAAATACTCTCTTCTTGTCACGATCAGGCTTTGCCTTCTGTGTTCTGTGTGTTCTGTGTCTTTGTGTGTTTCTTTCTGTAGCTCCTCACTCTACCTATCAGCCACTCCCTCAGCACCAGTCTAACTCCCTTCACCTGCCCCTGATCACTAATCAAACACTCCCTCATCAGCACAACTCTCCTCACCTGTGCTAGCCACTATTTAAACCCCTGCCTCCCAGTCACCCACTGCCAGATCATTGTTTGTGTTACCCGCCTGTTTGTCGTGTCCTGCTCCCGGTTTCCCACATCTGCCTGCCCTGTCTTGTCCTGCTGGGTTTGCCCCCTCGTCTCTTGTCTCGTCCCTGGATTCCGTGTGTGTTCTTGTAGTGTTCACGTTCTAAGTTAAGTGTTTGTTAAATTCCATTTCACTCAACTTCTGGTCTGCGTTTGAGTCCACCACCATGCTCCGTGACACTTCTCTTTGTTACTGTTTCCTGCATATTCATTTTTCAGTCCTTGTTGAGAAGACGTGGTTCAGTACTTTACTACATTAAATGGCACTAAAAATAAGAAATGGATGTAGTGCAAAGCCTTCACATGATACTTACAGAAATGTCAGGACTTAAATAACAAGTTGAGGCCCGACTGTTTGCAATCAACAACTGATATTCTGTATACACCAGACTTTAGACAAGGTAGGCAACTGCCTGGGGCACCCAAATAAAACACCAAACACCTCTACATTTATTATTATGGCTAGATATGAAAAGCATTAAAATATGTTACTAATCTAAGTCATTGTACCCCGAAATAACTTACAAAAGGTCCCCAAAACACTGCAACTGTACTTACTTTGTACTTCTACATCAGAGGAAGACAACATTTTACAGATTCAGATTTGACTCACAATATATAACAATTTCAAATATGATGCATTATTATTCATTAAACTATCCAGGATCATACTGGAATTGAACGCTCAAGCTTGAACCGACCTTAAGTACATTTAAGTAACGTCACATAGCGCTGATGATGCTTCTCGTTCACTCTTCAATGGAAGTAAACATTTGAATGCAGGACTTTTACTCTGCTGTATTAATGGTTTTATTATTAATAGTCAATAGTTTTACTTCTAAAGTAAAGTTTCAAGTAAGCTTAGTTCTTCTTCAACTGCCAATATCAACATTCAACATGTTAGGAGTGTGAAAAGTAAAGCTGGATGACGTTTAACTGGGGCTCCCAAAGCTGCCCCCGAAAAACACACCCACGTGGCGGTTACTCGCGGTCACAAGACAACCATCAGTAAAATACACTAATCGGAGGTAATGTCATTTCCAAATAGGTGTATTAATCGCTTGCTTTAAAATAACCATCATGGTTCTAAAGTAGAGCATGGATTTTAATTGACGGAGGTATTTTGCTGGTGGTAACGTTATTAGTGCCACCCAAGTCGTGCCTTCTCGCGGTATTAATATTGAACGTGTTTACATGTCATAATTGCACCAAATTCTACATGGGACTCCCTTGGTTCCTAGAAAAACACCTACCAAGTGTGAAGTAGACTGGATGAGCAGTTCTCAAGATAATACAGGGAACACTCAGAGACAGAGACACAGACAGAGATTACTGGCTTTAGAGTAAGATATTGTCAACTCGTCTCTTCTTCCTGTTGTCATCTCAGTGCATATCTGAGGATTCGGCTGTGGCTACACATGAGTTTGAGCTACTCTGAGTTGATATGAAGTGCAGCTGTTATCAATCCTACTGTGAATCAATTTGCTCCTGATAAAGACCTCAGCGGATGGGATTTGACATATTTTCAATAGGCTGATTAGCAGAGAGGGAGACAGAGAGAAAGATGAGCTCAGAGGAGAGGGATGAAAAAGTCACCAAATGAGGAAAAAACAGTGACATACAGTAGAGAGAGATTAACAAAGGTGAACAGAGGTGTAGCCTCAGCAGAGCAATCCCCCTCTCCTCAGCAAACCCAGTTGTTGCTAGGCAACCCAAAATATGAATAGGCAGGGGACCATCCTGCGAACGGGCCCCATCATTTATGGATGAGTTACAGAACAAATCGCAGACACACACTGGCACACGCTCTTTGGCTGAGCTTTGGTAAAGCCACTGTGACCATCTGACATTTCAACACCAGCCAGATAAACCGGCTGAGATACCTGGAGTGTGTGTGTGTGTGTGGGACTCTAACAACATGTGCAACGACAGGCCAAATCCAACCATATTCACCCAGGACTCAATACAGTGATTACAGGGCATACCGCCTAGCTCTGTGTCTGTGTGTTTCAATCCCACATGCCAGACAACAATCACAACCCCCCCCCCCCCCCCCCCTTCATCGAACAGCTTCTGTCACCATTCATTTTCAAGTTTTCGGCCTCACAACAAAAACAATCTTCCCTTCCTCCCTTCTTCCTCGTACTTCAAAGAACTGTCATGAAGATAGCGATGGGGGTGGTGAGGGCTTTGGAAGTGAGCGGTTAAAGGACGGGTGGGGTTGGGGCGCGGTGAGCTGGCAGGTAACTCAAGAGCTACATTTAAATGTTGTGGCATTTATAGTGTACAAGAGAGAGAGATAGAGGAACTATCTAACAATGATTATGAGCTAGATTGAGATTAATGATGCTTTTTAGAGGTATATGCTTCACACATTGCCGTGTGTGTGTGTGTGCGTGTGTGTGTTACCTAGGATACAGCCCAACTCCAATCTCCTGCAGCTCTCCGTCACTGATGGTGAAACAATTACATGTCACCTAAAGGAGAGGAAGAGGATACAAAAAGTGGAGACGAGAGGGATGATTTGTTAAATTGCCTCAGGGAACCAACAACACCTTTCATCATATGCTCTGAACATTTTTTTCATGTCTTTGGCACCTGCAAAACCCCACTGGCACTGCAACTGAAACATGACATACAAGGGTTTTGCTTTGAGATGCAAAGGATTTGAATGTGTTAAATTACCACCTGGTTATGTTAGAGCCAGGGGAATTATTTCTTTGAAAGGATAATAAAAGATTTTTAAAATAAAATACATATCTGTAATATTTTTCATCAACCAAGTCAACAGAACATTGTATAGCGTCAGGTGGTTTTAAATAGAGAACAAGTGGAATATTTTTGTTTCCTTCAGGGCCTGTGGAAATGAGAAAGTGAAAACATTCGAGAGTAAATGTTTAAAGACGGTATTCCTTGAAAACTACACTGAAGAGACAGATAAAAGAACAACTAGCAATTCCTGTGGAACAGAGCTGATATGAAAGTAATTTACCCCATCAACTTGATCAATGTTTGAGAGACAGGAGGAAAGAACAGAGCAGTATATCAGATTTAAACAACTGATGGAGCACTGTAGACTGTAAAGCTAGTGACTGTTTAGATAAACTATTATACTGTACATGCAGTATACTGTTAGCGTAATTTAAAGACTTTTAAGAGGCCTTCTACAGACTGCAACACTATGTATGTACTGTACGTATTATGTATGTATGAGTGAATGAATGTAGTTGAATGTGATTACATCTTATATACAGGCATCACGTCTTCACGCTTACACTTGTTTTTAGGTGTAGAGTGATGATGATGATGATGATATATTGGAAAATAAACTTCCTTTTCATTAGTAGAAACTGACCAAATGGTACAAATGGAGCCAAAATGATCACAACGTGCCCAATCGAACAAAAAGTACAGCGAGACTCCTCAATGTCACATTGTAAGGTTATCTAATTAAGTTCAAATACTATGATGAACATTTTAATTTGGGACAAATCAAGTATTGACATATATTTATCTAAATCCTTACACATTGTTTTAAACACAAACCTAACCACAAAACACAAATCAAATCAACAGTGAGTCGAGGATCTTTCCTCCTAAAACTACAAGACACAACTCAAACTTAGACTCAATCTAACTTTATCATGAATCTAAATACTGATCATGATTTAACACGTATGTGTATGAACCTCCCACAATGCACCTGGGTGGTCTGCAGGATTTAAAGGACACATTTCAGGAACAAATGAATGAAAGAGTCCCAGCTTTCAGGAGACGAAGGAGAGATTTCAAATGAGGGAGAGATGGTTTGTTTCTTTTAACTAACAGAGTTGGCGCAGAGAAGGTTTGAATAACAAAATGCTGGAAGAAGTTGTTTCAAAGTTAGAGACAGAGAGTGATGATGAAAGGGAAAAGCAATAAACACTAAAACATAAAATAAGTGAAAGATTATAGAACAAAAAAATAATCGAAAAAAGGTCTTTGATGTGTCAATTACTGAGCTAGTGCTGGTAAACAAGTGTGTTTGAGTGTGCTGGTGGTCGTGGTGTGCATGTCTGCATGGGGTCGAAGAAAGTAGATGAATGATTTCAGTAAGATTAGTATTCAGAGTAAAGATAAAGAGGCAGACAGAGGTACGCAGAGAGGGAGCGTGAGATTTAAAGTGAGCCAAAGACAGATGTTCTCCTGCTTCACACCAGGATCAGAACTCAGCAAGATAGATTTAAATATGCAGTTTTATTAAACAACATAAGAGTCGGGTCTCATGGGAAATGAGGCTTTTTACTCAACCTATTAATTATAAAGACGACCGGAGAAAACATGATTACATAGAAAATCACTGAAACACACACAAATCATTGTTTCTTCATATCCCACACACTTCCTTATTCAGTTGTTCTCACAATCATCCATCATCTGTACCATAAAGCATGTATTAAAGTGGGAGAGAAAGACACATCATACAATATGGCAATATGTTATATATGAATTACTATACATTAAGGTATAAAAGCACTGTAACTTCTGTATTCTTCAACCAGGACCCTAGTTTCCCCACGTTTATGTGTCTTAGCTCATGGGGACAACAATTTTTGAAGTTGGTCCAGTATTTGGGGAGAACGCAGACGGCAGTCGCTAAACAGGCTGCAATGTAACCGCTCGGGGCAACTCCTCACCGTCGATGTAAGTCCACTAAAAGTGGTATGTTTATTTTTTGTCATTTATTAATTCATTTTGCTTACGTCATACACCTTTCTCCTGTCAAGGAGTCCCCCACAGTTTTCACCTCATTAGGAAAAGGCAGCATTGGTTAGTGACAGTGGGGATGAAGGGACGGCCGTGCAGAGAGAACAGAAAGGATGGTTTTGAGAAGAGGGAGGGGGTGATGAAGTGTAGAGGAAATGTAAACAAACAGTGGTAGGGCACTCAGCTGGGCATAGATCTCTCTCTGTCACGCACACACACGCACAGACACACACCTACACACACGCAGACACATACACACACACTCTCTCTCTCTCTCTCTCTCTCTCTCTCTCACACACACCCCTCTCTCACCCTCTCTCTCTCACACACACCCTCTCTCTCCCTCTCTCTCTGGATAAGAATCATCTGTGCAGAACATCCACATCTGAATCTCATTCCTGTGTTTCTATTTGTCTCATGCAGCTTCCTCTCCTCCCTCACTGACTCCTAACCTCTCTTCCTGTTTTCATTCTCTGCCTCTTCCTGTCTGCACGAAAGTAAAACTAAATTAAAAAAATTCTACAGACGCAGGACGGATCACTTCATCAGACTTAAAATGTGATCTATTGCAGCTGGTGTCCCCACATTGTATTTTTACGGTGGCAGTAGAAATAAACTGATGAGTCGATCAATCAATCAACAGAAAATGAATACATGCCACGTGCAATCCTTCGCAGTACTAGTATATACAGGTATGCCTGGTGTGCTGCAGAATTATAAATCAAGCATTACTGTGCTACAAACCAGTCCCAGGTAGGCGTGAGAACACTTGATCAATCATTCAGAAGTATAATTGTTGACCTTTGATATTTTTTTCCGTTTCACAGAAATGTGCCTGATGTATAAAATAACTCGTGGTCTTGTGCCACCACCACTTCAACAATGTTAGGGAGACCAGGGGATGAGCCAGAGGTGACCCTAACCCTATGCAAATGAGCTACAGTTGTGTGAAAAAGTGTTTGCCCCCTTCCTGATTTCTTATTTTTTAGCATGTTTGTCACACTTAAATGTTTCAGATCATCCAACAAATTTAAATATTAGACAAAGATAACACAAGTAAACACAAAATGCAGTTTTTAAATGAAGGTTTTTATTATTAAGGGGGGAAAAAAATCCAAACCTACATGGCCCTGTGTGAAAAAGTGATTGCCTATATTCCTATAGAATAAGCTCACTGGTTTCGAGGTGTTATATGCATTTGAGAAGCGTATTACAACAGTAATAGCAATAGTAATATAACCATGTCATCAGTAACCATGGGGACGGCTGTTCTCTACTTTGATGAGAGATGTTGAGAGTCTCCCACAGTTGACCTGTTTATTTATAACCTCCCCATTAATAAAGAGAGCCCTCCACAGCAGCGAGTGTGGGTTCAGATGAGGTGGTGAAGTGCCCGTAAGGAGGGACCAGTTTGAGAGAAAGCCAGAGAGTTACAGTGTCTGGAGGGCTACTTTCTATCCATCTTCAGTGAATGAGCTCCAGCTAATAAAGCAGATATTCTTAACAGCAGGCTCTTAATGGGGATTGCAGGCCTGATATGATTCAGCTCCTGCCATTCCCACTGTGGAGAATTAAACAATTACTGCATCTGTACAAAAGATATCAAAGTGTGCATTTTGTCCCGAAGGCTTTTCTTCAAGACGGTGCAGAAAATGTCAGTCCCCACAGCCATTCATTTGTTTGCTCATTTATTTTTCTGCCTGTCACACACAATATTTCTGCTGATTAGATTTGGATGAAATGTGTAGAAATGATGAATGCGAGATAGAGGAACAGAGGCAAAGACAGGCGGACGAGTGAAGGGTGTGAAGAACCCGTGATGTGGAAAATAAAAAGATCAAAAACACACAAAATGTCATCTTCTGGGGGGGGAATAAAAAACAAAAAAATGTCACTTTTTTATACTCATGATATATTTTGTACGTCATACTGTCAGTTCTGAAAACACTATTGTAAAAAACAAATAGATATTATTACAAAGATACAGACATACACAAGTACTACACTGAATTCAATACTTCAGTTCTACCAAAAAGGTAAATATTTAACTTGTAGTTTTTAGTTAAATGGATAACGTGTACTCTGTAATGAATCTGTAAATGTCATAACTTCAACATCAAACCCCCAAAAGCAAATCTCAAAACTTACAGTATTCAAACTCAGTCGGACATATCCCCCCCACCCCGTATTTAAACAGATGAGACTGTCCTTCCAAGAAGAACTACAGCGGCAAAAACGACATGTTTTCATTCAACCAACAAAGCGCTCTAGTGACCGTAGTAATTGGTTTTTCGTTGCGACTTGGTGTTTCGTTTAACCTTGATGCTACAAACACGCACAAAGGCGCTTATGCTCAATGTCCTGTTTGTTGCATTATTCTCATAAACGGCAGAGGGCGGACAAACAAAATGTACAGTGAAGAAGCAAGAAGTCAACGAGTGTTACCGGCAAAACGTCAAAAACAGGATGTCGTGGACGAATCGTAATTAAGTGTAAACTTGTTGTTTTTGCTCACTGATGATGTCAAAGTTCATATATTATGTTGATCTCCTCCCCACACTTTATCTTCTGTGATCTCATTGCACTAATGGGGATATTTCTTTTTTAAGTTCACTTCCCGGGGAAGCGGCACATTCGCCAAAGTGCCAAAGTGGTCACGGTGCTTAATCATGCACCTCTGATTTTTTGTAACTATGCGTGAACAGCGCGCATGATTCGAGCTTTTCAGATATGACTGCCACAAATAGTTACACGCCTGGTAACAAGATTTGGGATTTAATATCCCAATGGGTCAGTATCATGCGCTTCAGTTACAGCACCACCAGCCCTAACAGTAACCATTTCACTGTAACTGCGTGTGGCTATAAGCGCTGATCTTTGTGGATGGACTGTTTTTGCAATGAGGTTCATTTGCATAGAAAAGATCCAATTTTGCACCAAATGTACACATATAACCTATTTTAAATATGTGCACATAGGACTACAGAGACGCTTGGCAGTGCAGTCAAGGTACATTTCACCCTTTGTGGGTGCTATGAGAATTACATGGTTTCTTTTTGTCTTGTTTGTGCAGGTTTAGCCACCATAAAAGCTTCGCAATCCTTTCGTGAATTCACCCCTGAGACGGGTAAACTAACCTTCTAAGTTTTCAGCGAGGGAGGGGCAGATCAAAATGATTTCAGTGACATCTTGGAAACATATACGGGTGGCACGTCTCTAAGTGGAGGGATGGGGGTTTGGGACGGTGGGGAGCTGGAGGTCCTGTCATCTCATATCGGAGGAATTGGTTTGCTTTGTCCTGTCATGTCAGTTCAAAAGACTTGTGACTAGATGGTTTATGTCTTTAATGTTGCTGGAATTGGTTCAATTACTGCCAATCTGGAAAACACTACAAAGGCCATCAGACCCAATCAAAGGCTGCATCTATCTGTGGCATGTTTGTGCACTATTAATGCTTTGATAAAGTATTTATGACCGAACCAAGGTTCTTTCATCTCTCTATAGACAAGCAGACAAACAGACAGAATTACTGAGGAAATATAAGGAAAGAAAACAAGGCTAAACGTACAGACACACACACTTTTCTTTCTAGCTTTAATCACTATTACTAATATCTCTCTCTACCATTTTTGTTTATATTACTATTAATTGGGCCATATTTACAAAATGTGCACATGATCACATTTTAGCTAAAAGCAAATATTGGACATACATTCATCAACTAGCATTTTATTTGGAGTCATGTTTTCTGGCCAGTGTTGCTCCATATTTCCAGATAGGCAATTTTGTTTTGCCAAATGCAAAAAGAAAGGTATTTTAACTGATTTGTACAAAGATCTCTCTATTTTTCCTTCATTTTCACCACCATGTTTCCTCAAAATCTATGCGTATAAGAGTATGTATAAGGGCAAGTGCAATAAAGAGGTCTACAAAGAGATGTATTATACATGAGTCAGCACCGTCTTAAACACACTCTGTAATTAAGATGCACACACTAACACTTCATAAAGATGAAATGTATCTGTAACGTGACTTTAAACTACCACACATGTGGTAAACAGGGAGCTGGTGCTGTTCCCTTCTCCATTAACTGAGTGGAGCCTAAATAAAAGGCTGCCTCACTTCAGTGCTGCAAACTGGTTCGCCTGTAGGTGACAGAGGTTATGTCCTAATGAGATGACCCCCTCAGGAGCAGTCAGCTACCTGTCCTGTGTGCACCTGCTGCCACAGAGTGCACCATGCGTTTGCTGAAAGGCTGTTGGATGTGTGACGCTGCAGGGAACAGCGACAGTAAAAACCCACAACATTATTTCATAGCCGAAAGGTCTGCGCTTGAGCCACAGTACCATCTGAAGGACATACTCAAACTAAATCAGTGTCCAACTGCACTTCTGACTGGACCGCTGACAGTGCAGTTTACCTTATCATCATCCCAGAGCGCCGCTGCACCTCTGTAGCCACCAGCTACATGCACCCATTCAAGATTAGGTCAATGTATTTATTTTTAATGTCATCCCATTTGTGCATTTCTGTTGTTGCAGAATTGGCAGCTTCAATATTTCCCTGCCAGGCTTTGTTGCTGTCACTGTGGGGCGGGTACCTTTGTTGCATTTCATTGCTCATCTCTCTCTCTCCCCTCATTTGCTGTCGCCTCTCAACTGTTAACTCACTAATAAAGACACAAAATTCTGCAAAAAATAATTTAAAAGTTAACAAAACTAAATTTTTTTGTTTCTTCTGCATGGACACACTCTTTTCATATTCCTGCTTTCAGGCTCATTTCAACCTTGTCCAACCTTCCCACCTCGAGACTTGGATATACATGTATGAAGTTATTGCTCTTCAAATTAAATCACCGGAAAATGAAGCAAATGTCACATGAAAATGACATTCCAAAACCCATGAATGCCAATCTAAGAACTGAAATAAGGAGCAGAAAAGAGCAGAGGGAAGGGACTCCCTGCGATACTGAAGTGTTTCTTATGGTCCATTTGATAAAAGGAACAACACAAGATACCCTTCTGTTTTTTTATTTTGCATTTACTCCCTCCCTTCTTTTTCATTGCTCACCACACACCCCAAGAGTCCGTCTCTGTTCAAACAAGTGTAAAACAGCCAAACTGTCTCAGGAGGGGTTAAGAGAGAGAGTCTGAGAGATAGACATGATCAGGAGCGGGAAAGGGAAGGAAAAGGTGGGAGAGGTAAGGAAGGGATGAGATGGGAAGACATGGCAAAAGACAAAACAATGAGTGAGGAAAGGCTTGATACAGGAGAGGGAGGGAAGGAGGGAGGAGAGTGGAGCATAAATGTGTTTAAATTCGTTAGTAAACTTGTTCGTGAAGTTGCTGAGCGTGAACGAGAGCAGGCGGGCTGAATTAGAGAGGTGCATCCTGGGAAAACCTCGAGCAGAATATTGAGTGGAAGGCTACAGCTACAAGCAACCGCTTTGAAATGTGCTGCCCCGAAGCCAAGAGGTTTTAGACAGAAATCTGTCAGGGATTACACCAAGACTTCACCATGATGGGCAACCAATCAGTGACGAGAACACGGATATCAAAATCTGTGTCCGCAGAAGACTGTTGGTACAATGCTCCATGCTGACATGTTTTTCATTTCTTTGGTTTTACATGAATCTATGAGGATGACAGACAATACATTCAGAACAGTAGTGTGGTTTACTGGTGTGGTCAAACACTCAAATACACCTCCAAACCTTTCTCACGCACACACACACACACGTACGTATGCAGTGTTTGTGTCTATTCATACCAACACATAGTGTGGGTGAGAGAGAGAGAGAGAGAGAGAGAGAGAGAGAGAGAGAGAGAGAGAGAGAGAGAGAGAGAG
>NW_022280036.1:5244381-5244552 GCF_004355925.1 Anarrhichthys ocellatus
GAGAGAGAGAGAGAGAGAGAGAGAGAGAGAGAGAGAGAGAGAGAGAGTGTGTGTGTGTACATAATCACAAGCTAATATGTGGTGTGTGCACACAGACACACACACACACACACACACACACACACACACACACACACACACACACACACACACACACACACACACACACAC
>NW_022280036.1:5244562-5244796 GCF_004355925.1 Anarrhichthys ocellatus
CACACACACACACACACACACACACACACACACACACACACACACACCATTAGCCCCGGGGTGTGTGTGTATGTAATCGAACACAAGATTGCCTCTTACTCTCTAATGACTCAGTTCCATGCTGATAACCAATCATCTCTGAGAAATATGAAAAGAAAGTCCACATGTGTTTTTGTCAAGTTGGCACATTTTCAGCTCATGAGCTGCTACATCCATATGTTCTCTCTCTCTCTC
>NW_022280036.1:5244806-5247408 GCF_004355925.1 Anarrhichthys ocellatus
ACACACACACACACACACACACACACACACACACACACACATTAGGATGTTTAGTTCTGGCTTTGCTACACTGTATATTAACAGCTGGAGACACTATGTGGGTGTGTAGATGTGTGTGTTTTAAATGTGTTTAAATCATGTCTGTCATGACATTCCCACAGTAAATTGCCTGGTCCAGTAAAGGTTGACTTTTGAATATCATGTGAAGCAGGTCTTTGATCAGTGAATGGTAAAGGTTACACCCAACATTGATTTTCAACACAACATGCATGCTTCACATGCAATCTCAAACACATGCAGAGATAGTGGTGTTTATACAGTGAATCGCACATTCAGTATCACTGCTGCTTACGTATACAGACGTGACCGGAGAGGTCGATTTAGTTTCTCATCTCTTACTTACTCTGTTTCGCTCACTGCTGAGTTTTTGCATATCATATATAATAAAGAAAGAAATACAGTTCGATAAAAGACTTAAGCAAGAAATGGGAAAACAGGAAAAGAAGAGCAAAGTTTAGCCGAGTGTGAGTGCAGGTTAAACCAGAAGAATAAGGCTGGGTAAAGATAAAAAGAGCAGGTTATTGTTTTCAGAGCAGTATTCTTTATAGGAAATCGGTTTTTACTGCTTGACTGCTCTGCCGTAGTCTGATTCAAAGGGTGTTTCCCAGGAGAAAAGATTTCCCTCCTTCCACTCCGAAGGCAGCAGCTCTGAATGTTTTCTTTTTCTTTGTGCATTTTCAGCATCCATAACTTTCATCTCACAACTAAAACATCCTTTTCATGCTTAACCCTGGGTGACACAAAGGCAATCACAAGATACTGCGCATAAAAAAAAAATGGCACCCATCAGTCAATGTACTTACAAATGTAACATTTGAATGTTGTGCTGGATTTGACTGTGGCTGATTTATGAAATACAAACACGAGTCTCAACTTATTCATTTATGCACTGTATAATGTACACTCCTCTCCTTATGGTTTTAAATTGTGCTTGCATGAAGCTCCTGCATATTAGCTGGATTTTGAGTTAATTGTCTATTTTCTCAATTATGACATTTGTCCCATATGTGCAAAAACAACCCACAGCACTTTATTTGTGTGCGTCTTTGAACTAGGGCCTCCTCTTGTTTTGGTTTAAGTCGATTAGTCCTTTTGTAAGGCTTTTTCATGCTTAAAGACTTGTTTCCAATTAACTAATGTGCAGATCTCTAGCAAACGCAAGACTTAAAGTGGTGTTTTTGCATGATTCTTTGTAGAGAAACTCAATTTTACAGATGTTGACTAAATCAACTAATCAATTAATCGACAAAATCGTATGAGTGTTAGTCGACTACGGATTTTTTTGGTCGAGGACAGCCCTAATTTGAACACACATAATGCAAAAAGTATGCGAAAGTGGGATGAGAGTCCAAAGATCTCTAAAGAACACGCGTCTCTGTTTGATCAATACGACTGTGTGTGTGTAGGTAAGTATTTTTGCGCTAAAAGGAAAATCTGTATTATATCATATTTCTAAAAACTATTATTTTAATGGCAACACCAAACATAATATCTGGCAGCAAATATTGAAAATCACCATTTTTGTTAAAAATCAGAGCAGGAACAGGAAAACAATCCCTGTATTTATGTTGTTTTTGGAAAAATAAGGAGAAGAGATCGAGCAAAATTCTGCACTACACTAAATCTAAAAGTGATTTATGTTTCACGTATCTCTCCCTCTGTTGAAGCTGGTACATGGAGAGCTATCAGTGCTGTTAGGATGTTTGATTGACACGTGTGGCCCCAGGAGACTCTGACACTCATGACGGAGATGTCAGCAGTGTACTGGGATTCAGATGTTCTACAGAGCAAGCCCCAAGGCATACAAATAGTGAGTTTGGACATGTTTTTGGGGGCAAACACTCACTCCGGTACTGTGACGGTTGCCAAGTAACTGATGATCCCCCACTCAGACATTTTCAGTACCGCTTATCATTCAAGGTCGCGGGGCACTTAAACAGCTGATCTCATCCCAATTAATGTTAAACTTCTGGCATTTCATCACGACATGGTACACTGACACTCCTGTCCATGACTTGTCACAACTTTACATTCTTTACGTTCTGCACACCATCACGGTATTCTTGTTGAAAGGTTCTTTGTCGAGGCCTGCTGTTTAATTGTCTCAGCACAGTCGGGTGCCACGGGGCTCATGCTTGTTTCTAACGTGAGAAAATAACAACATGCATCACGTTAATGTTCAGAGCATTGTCACAGAGAGCATTGGCATGGCAACTCAGTATTCTGGCCTGTGTGTATGATGTGTTACCACACAGATTCATGTATTAATATTAATGATTTATAATCTGTTTCCGAATATCTGGGATACCAGATAAAAGATACATTTTTACAACAAATTATACTATTATTGCAATGAATGTATCTTCCTTCCTTCTTAAAGATATAATATACAGGACGGTCTTCTCTCTAGATACCCCCGTATCATTACAGGCACACACCCAGATGCATGTTTTTACACACAAATAATCCTCTTCTATCAATGGGTTTTATTCTCTCACACACACACACACACACACACACACACACACACACACACACACAC
>NW_022280036.1:5262408-5283279 GCF_004355925.1 Anarrhichthys ocellatus
ATAGATAGATAGATCTATAGATATATAGATCTTGTAAATTAGCTACTTTCATCAGAAATGAAACGTTTTTTCTCGGAATAGTATCCCCTCCCCCGGCTGTTGTTTTCTAACCAACAATGGTCCCAATATACCGTATATTAAAAAGAACTAATCTTTGAGTATAAAATACTTTATTCTTTGTTCCATCTCCATGGAAACACTGGCTACCAGCCAATGGGAGATGAGCCAAGTAGAGGTGTGTGAGAGGAGCACTCGATCGACCTTCATATAGGGAGTTTTGTGCTATTGTGGAGGTAAACACACACACACTACTACACTACACAATACTACTGTAAACAAACACATACATGCATAGAGGTTATCATTCTTGGAGCAACATTATACCCAGAAATGACAAAGGCACATAATAAACATTATTTCCAGACAATTCTTTAAGAAAATGTTGTATTGATGTTTTACTCATCAATCTTCCAAAAAAGCAAGAAACATGCTCGTATCAATAACTTATGAGTATTCTGCTCAAGCTAAATGGGTCTCTAACTCATTAATCCTCCAATCATATGATTACATTCAACTCAATTATATTCAACGACTACAGTTCCCATAAGTCATTGGCACAAGAGTCTTCAAATCTCAGAGTTTGTAGTACCAAAAAAAGGATGGAAAATCTCTATTAAAATGAGTACTAAATCTATTAGCACAGGTAAAGCTGTGTATAAACATTAGTTTTGAACATTAAAAAATGCCAGCATCAAAGACAGCTTTTCAGTAGAGGGGAGAGGAGAGGCAGACAGTGAGGATAGTGAGCAGTAAGGATGACAAAGTGTTTGACATTACAGAAAACAGCAAACGTGCAGATTCCACACATTGTACTGTGTACGTGCTTCTTCTTCACTTTGCTACATTTCCATCTTTCTGAATTATCCAAAGCTGACATTTTCCATCCATTGTATAAAACGGATGGAAACTATACAATATCATTAAAGGAATGCTTTGCTGATTTTCAACCAGCTTTGTAGGATTTCAATGTGGGTAGAATTTGAAAATGAACAATGTTGAAAGTCCCTCCATGTGGCCAGTACCCAGAGGCCCCGCTGTTTGTTCAAACTACAGATTGTACTTCCGCATTTATTGTATGCCCACCCCCACCACTCCTCAACGCTCTTTAATCAAAACAACCACTGGAAGACCGTGGCAGAAGGCAATGTTCCTGTAGATATGGAAGAAAGCGATTATAATATTGTAATGCTGGAATCGGACATTTGGGGCTACTTTGGCTAGATGAGCCAGAATACAGTGCGGAGGAATTACCGTTTCTTTTGGGATGAAGTTGCTGAATCAATTGCTCCAGAGGAAGCAGCACAAGTATGTGTAACTTTACACCCAAGCTTTGGGCGACATATGAACAGGGGAGCGCTGGAAACACATTTCAGGATCCCAAAAATAAACAACCAAAGCCAGCGGGGAAAAACGAATGTCTGAGCATAGAGTGAGTGCTGTGTTTTCTTTCCGAAATGTCCCTGTAAAACAGTAAGTGTAAGCATAACGTTACGGAAAATAGTACGCACTTTGTCTACTTATTCGCACTAATTAAACATGTGATAAGGGTGCAATCACTTAACCCCCCGTATAAAAAGAAAGCCTGTTTTTATACTTCTGTTGTACAAATTAAACAGATGAGATATAACAAGCCTAAGTTATAACTTTCAGTGGTGCTGGTTTTTTATACCACTTATAGGCTAGCTGTTTCTCCTGCTTCCAGTCTCTATGCTAAGCTAAGCTAAGCTAAGCCAACAACCCTTTGGCTGTATACATTTACCTACAGACAAGACAAGACTGTTATAAATCTCCTCGTCTAACTCTTGGCAAGAAAGCTAATAAGCATATTTCCCAAAATATCAAACTAGTTGTTCAAGAAGCATAATTATACTGTTGAAGTATTATTCAGTATATTTTGTTTGTGGCTTTTACAAAAGCTTCTCAAGTGCTGCCATGTTATCTTTTAAAAAGAGATAACGGACATTGTTAGTTGATGCTTTACAGTAACTCATTATGTATTTGGACAGAAATGATAGTTTACTGTAAAATTCATTTTTTTAATTAAATTGTGGTGTCTTTACAGGAGGCATGGAAATGACACAATGGAGAGACTAAAATGTGTGTGTGTGTGTGTGTGTATATATGCATGTGTGTGTATATATGCATCCACATTCACACAGTCTTATTTGTGTTCCTGATAAGCTGCTGATGTTTAACAAGAGCAAGCACAGCATGAATGCCCATTCGGGAGGGGAGGGCTAAAAATCTCAACCACGAAACGCATCTGAGCTCTTACCTCAGCAGCCACTGCGGGACAATTATTTAATGTACATAGAACTCAAGCAGACACACTAAACTTGTGCTGGTCCCTGACTCTACAAATAATCCTCTTCATGAGGTGCTGCAAATAGGCTCTGTGGGTTTCCAAGTTTTTTTAAGCACTTTAAACGATGGCAAAGACACAAATGCAGCAAACGCACACAGACAACTTGAAAGTCGGAGAGGTGTGTCTCACTGTCCCTGAATAGAACTGAGAGTTTAGTGTTTGGCTGTGGTTTAAGAAGAGGAGACAGAGAGAGGAAGATGAGAGACAGATGAGAGGGAGAACGAGGGAATGAACCCTGAGGAAACTCATTTATATTCAGGATGGAAATAACAGGATTGATGGTTAAGCATCCCTCAGCTGAATACTTTACAGCCTTCAGTGTCTTTGTTTCAGAAGGCAGCTTTCATGGAGGCTTTACATAACGACCCTCAGAGACAGACAGCAGGACAGGGAGAGGAGATGTGTGGGTGAAGAAGTGCACACTTGAACCTGTGATAACATGGACACCTTTTCTGTAGCTCATTGAGGCACTGAGACCGACAGCCAAAGCTAACTCTGTTTCGCACTTGAGGCTGATCCTGTGTTCTGACCTCACTGTGGACGGATAAATAAATAAATAAATCACTCAAAGTATCACATTACTGCGACTTGCATTTGTCAAAGATATCTAGTATATCCTCATTGGATGATAATATTAAGCACAGCGAGGGTGAATTGTGTTCCTCCTGATCAGACTAATTAAACACTGAAAATAGATCCGTTCTGTAAACCGTGCATGTACACATGCCAAACACTGTGTTTAAGTGGAATGTGCACACACACAAACAGGCTGTAAGAGTTTAGGTGATACATATAGCATTTCAGCATGTAATAAAAACAAATGTATCTCGAGACATCATCTTTCAGAGGGTCGGATTTCATGGGTAATATTCTTTAGGATCATGCTTACAAGGCTGATAAAGTAACTTTCCTGGAGCCCAAAATAGGAAAATGAAAAAGATGAAAAAAGGAATATAAAGGAACACCTGCTTCACAGGTATCTAGTTATACTGTCCAAACAAAAACAGAATGGACATCTGCGAATAAACCCATAAAGAAGAATATAATTTAGGTTGACAATAAAATCCTAAAAAAGCTGGTTTCACCCCAAAAAATATGTAACTTTGTCTGTACACAGTAAATGCCCAAATATGCCAATGCAGAAACAACATTAGCTGGGAAACAATATTGTAGCAAACACCAAAACATGAGCTGTGAGATATAAGAAGTAGGTGCTGCTATCAGAGGCAGGCTGGCCATCTGGAGTAAGTGCACTCATCCCAATGAGCCAGTCTAACTGTTAAAAGATTAAGAAACGTCCCATGCTGTTTGATCTTGCATTAGGCTGGCCAGCCGGCTCCAGACAGGTATATGTGTGTGTGTGCGTGTGTGTGTGTGTGTGTGCGTGCGTGAGTGTGGCAAGGATACAAACTCATTAAATCTCATGGGTCCATCTCTCCACCCAGTGCAGATTTAAAATATGAATGTTGGAAATAATAGAATTACATGTTCAGCAAGCATTATAAAAATAACCCTGTATGAATAAGGGCACAGGCAGAATTTGTATATTGGAAATATGTGCATGCTGGAAATCTTCCTTTTCAATGTTCTAAGAAAACATTGTATCCTACATACAGGAGCTAGACACTATCATGTGAACAAACATATATGTGCAAAAGGTAAGAACTATTACGGAGCTGTTTAGATTCTCAAAGTTATTGTTTCCATCCCTCTACATGTTTATATTGTAAGTTATGTTTATTAGCGTTGGGCCAAAGGACAGAAATACATTGGCTATCTGCGACAGGCTGAACCTATGTCAAATGTTTTTAACCTTTGGATTTGGATAACTACCTGATTAAAATTCAAGATGTCAAACGAGAATGAAATAATTACCCTCTGAAAGCACAATTTGTGTGACATCAGTATTTGCAATACAACAGATAATATGGTCCTTCATTCACTGTTAGCCTTAATTAAATAGCATTTATTTGTCCTTTGTGAGAAGAGGGACAAAAGGATTATGGGTACAGCAGCTGATAACCTGAGTAATGACAAACGCGACAGCTAATACTGCAGGTGAGTGACCAACCAATGCAAGCATAAAACACCTGAAACCAAACACTGGAGATTCAACATGGTGACGGTGCTGATGAAATGAATGGGATTTCTTTACTTTATCTTGGCAACTTGTTAGTAGTTAAAGTGAAAACATACGCTTCATAATTATGTTTAAATATCTTTACAATTGGACCGTGTAATGTATGACTAAAAAGGCAAAATCCATAGTCGCTATCTACTATTTACAGTCACAGTAAATCTCTAGTAATCCTGCTGTTGCTACAAGAGCCGTGTTTAACCTTTTATCACACAGCAGTTTCAGACTCTTGTTCTTGTTAAGGGTCATGATCCAAGGTTGGGATACGTGTGCAGACCGTTTCACCCCAACAGCAGAAAGCAAATCTTTCCCCGGTCACAGTGTTCGGCGTGAAGGACATTTGTGAGATAAAACTGGTTTATGAATCTCTCTTTCTGGAACATCCCTGTTAATACACAACACACAAACACTCACACTCTGCTATGTTATCAGCCTCTATCCCGGTTTCCATCCCTCTGAACCACCAAAGAACAGTAATTACTGTAAACGTTGGAGCGAAAGAGGAGAGAGGAGAGAAAGCGCGAGGGAGGATAAAGGAGACGACAGAGATAGTGGCTGTCGCAGCTGGAGCCAAAAGCTGTTCATTAAGCCAACCCCACCCCCAACTCACACACACACACACACACCACTACATAACACACATCAGAACATACTAAAAACATGCATATAGGCTGTACATGCCTATCTCCTCCAACATATTGCTGCTCAAATTATTTTGAAGAATCAAACAACGAATCCAGATTTGTATTTAAAATTATTCTTATTTTAATCTGCTCCTCCAAACTCTTCTGCGCCTAATCTTTCCGAGCTTTCTTTTTTTCCTGCCATCTCTCTATCCCCTTTTCTTTTCTCACTCATGTCAACATTTCCTTCTCTTGTCTTGGTAACCTCCTGTCATTTCCATCTCTTACAGGTCATTCCTCACCCTGAGCCCACACACATGCAGCCAATATAAGTCAATTAAACAAATGGTTTTTATTCTCTCTTCCTATTATACAGTCTGTGACTGCATTCATGATGGACTTAAAGTCATTACACTAAGCTGTGTGTGTGTGATTTTGCAAAGCTTAAGCTAATTAGGTAGCGCCCATGGCACTGCCAGTGACAATGGCAGACCAGTGAAATGTTAGAGAGATAAGGCTGAACATACTAACATACACACACACAAGGATTATTGTAATGACTTAACACACCACTGACAGGCAAACACACATGCACCAAGATGCAGGAACATGCTAATGTAGGAGGGCAAAACATCTGTTGTACTTTTCTTTATCTCATTAAAATCTTTACATTTAAATCCTTTAATTGAAAAACGGCCTGTAATTTCCTATCTCCCTCTTTCCTTGACATCTTCCTCCCTTATTCAGAAATAAAGTTATTCGTACTTCTGCATTTGATGTACTTTCTCCCACTTAACAAATTTGGAAGTTGATAACTTTTCCATTTGTTAAGGTATGCTAGTTTGACGGTGTCTGCATCTCATTTAGCTGCTCAACAGATGGCCAATAAATATAAAGGAAAGCAATGAGAATAAATTACTCCTACACGCAAACAAGAAGTAACACTCACACATCCACAACGCACTTCTGTGCACACAGAGAATTACACCTACACACAGATATACACAAGTTATATTACAACAAGCCCAACACACAAAATGAGAGTCAGTACACATACCCGCACAGAAAACTACACACACACACACACACACTCATTTTTGCTCGTGTAATTGAAGCCAAAACAGTTTTCAGCAGGGGTGTAAATGTATTGGCTGTACACTCACACATGACATCAGGTCATGACATCAGATATGTGTGTGTGTGTGTGTGTGTAGCATATCTGTGATAAATTGTCTCTATACATAGGTAATAAACAATACAACATACTTTTCCATGGGGAGTTGCCATGCTTCCAGCATGGTCAGACGAGAGGTGTAAGTGTGTGTGTGCTTGTTTCCCAAGAGCCCCTTACAGCCTCATACACACAGAACCGTAAATACAGCTACTTCAAACCTTTTATTGAGCAGAGTTTATACTCCCTGTTCCTATTCTTCATCCACTCGTTTCCTCCTTTTCACTTTCCCCATTTTTCTTCTCTCCCTCTTTTTATTGCATCCTCTATTTCTCTGGTATTGCCCATTTTCCATCATTGGCCTTTATTCTTCCCTTAGCCCTCTGTTTCTCTGATTTAACCTTCTGTCTTCGGTTGTGAGACTTCTCCCTCTGCACTCCCACATTCATTTTTCTTATCCTCACTCTCCTCTTCCCTCCTGATTTTCCTACTTTCTGTTATGCCACATCTCATCCCGTTCCTCCCACAACACTTTCTGTCAAGCCATTTCTTCTTACAGAATTAATGCAAAAAAAATTCTGATGCATATCCTCTCATTCTCTCCTTCTTCAGGACATCATCTTCGTCCTTCAATCCTGCATCTCCTCTCCACTCCAAGTTGAATGTTCTGACCACAAACAACTAAAATAATGAATGGGTTGTCGTCAGGTTGTCATATTTAGATTGAATGATTAAGAACCAATTTGCATTCAGCTTGTTTTACATATCAGGCATATGAGATAAATACAAAAAATTACTGTAATTAGGACTTCAAGAAGTTTCCATTAATAAATAAATTCTACAGTGCAATTTTGGGACGCGTCCCAGGCTCAGAAAAACACCGACATGGACAAAGACAGTGTTTCCTCTGAGATCAAACTTAACAGGAGAGTTATTATGCAAAGTCATAGTTTGTATTTTTTCCTGGACTGAACATATTTTGTTTCATCACAGACATTATCTGGAACCATTGTTCATGTCTTGATGAATGCTCACATTGAAAAGTCACAATGAACATCTTGTTGTGCATGTACTGTAGTGGAGATGAGGCATGCTATCTAGCTCATGTTGCAGCCCTGCTTTTCAGGTTATTGATGCTGCTGATCATGTTTTTTTTTTCTTCAGAAAATCACACTCTGTTACAAGCTTAGACTGTTTATCTACAAACTACTTTTCATAGCATACAAGTATGCAGGCGCTTTCTGCAGTTTGAATTTTATGAAACAGTATATCACCATCTTGTCATATTGTTATGTGTTTTAGTGGTCCTAGAATTTAAGATTCATAAAATTCAAATGCTGGCATTGGCCTGTCATAAAACTGTCTGTGAGGTGTCGCTCAAAAGCTATAAATAACTCTCGTATCAAAAGCTGCAGTTTAACAGACTTGAACTGAGAGTGAATGAGAAGAGGGAATGTAAGTGAAGTAGAGAAGTGATAGTCAGGCAGGAGAATGAATGAAGCTGAGAGAGCGAGAACAAGACACAGAGGAGCAGGTTTAGAGCAGATAGAGGTGTGTGTGTGTGTGTGTGTGTGTGTGTGTGTGTGTTTAATTGGGTAACATGACATGTAAGGGCTATGTGTGAAAAATGGGTCTCAATGCAGCAAGGGCTGATGCAGCATGAAAATAAGTTTTCACAGGCTGGTAAGTGCAGACACACACACACACACACACAGAGTTTATGATAGGAAGGATCCATAAACATAAAGGTATGCATGTAGGAATACACATACAGCTACTGTTACTGTAAACAAACAAGTGAATTACAAGTATGTAATTGGACATACGCATGGTAGCTTAAAGGTGCACTGTGTAAAATCAGGCCACATGCTCCAAATAAATAGTGGGAAGCGTTTCTCCTCCATACAATCTAAATTTATAGTCATCGTTTGTTAAAAATAAGGCCAACTACTAACTAACAGCAAGGCAAAAATACGCAAAATTCTACCAAACTGCTGAAACTCAGAGCAGGTCAAAATAACACTGCTATCTTATCATTTTCATGCATGTCGTCGGCCTATAGTTAACGATTGCCATCTTTGTGTTTACTGTGCCACTAACCAGGGGCTTTAAGGTCCGCCACTTTAGCTTTAATAAAAAATAAAAAAAACTATCAAACCACACACAGATCATGGATATGTTATTGACAAGACCACGAGGTAGCTCTACTTCTTCGTCCTCTCATGTTGGACTGAGGGCAGACTGGACGCTACAGTGACTCACTATCGCCTGTTGAGGAGCAAGTGGTATTACAAGCTGGTTAGCGCGCTCATTGCAGTAGATAGCTCTGCAACGCAATACATCGGCGACTATGACATACCGTCAACACTGTAACCTCTTCACATTTGGTTAATAATGTTAGTTCACTTTAACTTTTTCAACAAAAATGCTGACCAGTTCTTATGCATTGCATCTTTAAACACATGTACACACCCACACACACAGTCACTCCAGAGAGGGGAAGTTGCTTGAGGGAAGCAATAAAATGTGCTGCAGCCAGATCTCATCTGACCAAAACCTGGTGCAGGCACACACCCGCCCCTCCGCAGTCTATCTGCATCACATAGCTGCACAGTGCCACATGCACACACAGACACACACACACACACTGCATGATATACAGCTCATAATACACACAAACATACACACTCCCTCCTTTGTTGCTTCCCTTGGGTATAATAACAGCAGTAATGATGCTGTGCCATTACTTCATTGTGTGTGTCTGTGTGCATACATGTATGTGTTTGTGTAACACTATTAGTGTTCTGTGAAGGGAATAGATTATAGCATAAAGGATGGCTTTATATAGCACCAAAAACTCCCCCACTGTGAGAGACTCCCAGCACGTGCGCATCACGTACACGAACACACACATTTATAGTAAAATTACCTATTTTGTTAAGCACACTGAACATTCCAAGTACACAACAGTAAACTCCTAATTTGTTATGTACTAGAGACATTTAAAGGAGCACATAAGGGAGGGAGGAGGAGAGAGAGGAGAAAGAAAGAGGGAAGAAGAAAAAGAGCTGCATGTGTAGAGAAAAATAATGAGGAGAGAAACATGGAACGAGATTTAAGGACACGTAAGGACAAAGGAGAGAGAGGCTCATGGACAGTTAGAGCAGATAAGAGAGAAACAGAAAACAGTCGAGAGGATAAAGACAGAGGACGCATAATGAAGGACTTCTCTACTCCTTAACAGCCAATACAGGATGCTGTCCATGAAATCACAGTGACCCCTATTGGCTGTCTAGAAAACACCATTCTGGATATTGGCAAAACCAAATGACACACAGGTTAAAGCTCTCTCCATTTTTGTTGCGCTATATGTTGTGTGTGTGTGTGTGTGTGTGTGTGTGTGCGTGTGTGAGTGAGTGAGTGAGTGAGTGAGAACAGCACACCATCAGATACATGTAAATATTGCTTTCTGTGTCATCTCTTTGTCCTGTTTGATACACCGTTCATAATGTACAGGTATTAGGAAGCTGGTTGCTATTTCTGAATATAGGAGTTAGACAGATCAATACATCTACATGCTCACATCACAACATGCGTGATATGATACATGTGCATGGTGCAATGTTTTAATGCCTCAGATGATAGCCACTCCCTTCACAAACAAGCTGAGAAATGTAAACATCAATGCATGAGACAAAAAACAGGGCTTCAGTGCAATACAAGGCTGTGTTATGTGGGTGAAATATAAAGCCGGGTTTACTTCTTTGTCAAGGTGTTCCTGCAGTCACATTATAGATTCTTCCATTATGGGAGATAATTTATAGCTCACCTATACTGCAGCTGAAGATTTATAAATGCAAAATGTGGTGTAGTGTATATTACAGATAATATTTCACATATTAATATAGTGATTTAATAGCTCTGACCCAGAATCAGAGTTATTAAAGGAATATCTTTCAAAAATGAAATATACTTGTATGTTGTTGAAACAAGGGTTATATGTAATCTAGACATCTGAGAAACTGACTTCTCCACCAAACCAGGTTTTAAAGTCTTTTCTCATCCAAATCACCAAATGGATGATAACTGCAATTTATTCCTTCTGAATGTGTCACATGGTTATTGTTGAGGGTTCATTTTCTGTTAGAATAGCCCATTTATGAACTACTATTGAAAGTAAAATACACCAAGACTCTCCGCAAAGGAGGCAAAACACAACAACTGCCGCTGAATAAATCAATGAATAAATAAATCAATGTAGATCATAATATAACCTTTGAAGAATATATATATAGTTTTTTGTATAGAGCAGTAATGAGAGGTTATAATTGAGAGGTAATGAAACAGGGAACCAGTCACACTTCTTGTGGTCTCCGTGTTTCATTTTCATAGCTGCTGAAGTATATAGTGTGTCATCAGCTTAAACATAATTTCCGAGTCACTACATCGTCAAGTATTTTATACACAAACGTGTTCAAACACAAGTCTAACAGTCGTATATTCAGTATAAACACTGCAGACATTCTGTCACACCAACTGCTGAATTATTAAAGTTGTTTTTGATAGGTATCTACTGTCAACTGACATATTCATTTTCAGAGCTACTTTCATAAAGTTGCTTACCCAGCCCTCCAATTTCTGTTTACATGTCATGTTCTGATACACTTTGTACATTTAAGTCTCGCTATCTGTGTGACTTCCTCCTCTCTTCTCCCTCTCTCATCTCTCTCTGTTCCCCACTCCTTTTTCTCTCATAATCTTTGTCCTCCTCTACTTCTCTACGATCCACACAGTGTTGTTTGCTCTTCATCTCCCTCAGATTGGAGCAGAATTCCCATCGGTATCTTGAACCGCATTTAATCAGCAGCTTTCCAGGTTTCCCAGCTTCACAATCCAATCCCTCGCACACAAACACACACATTCATATCTCAGCTAAGATATTACTCTCTCTCACTTACCTTCTCACTCCACCACCTGCATAATTCTTAATAAATTATGCATAAACACACACACATAAATATGTTTATGTTTGAGAAATTAAATTCTCCAGAACTGCAGAGATTCACATAAAAGAGTCAGCAGAAACACCAGCAGCTCTGTGAGGCTGTAAAGCAGATTGTAAGTGCCAAAGTTTGTGGTTTATCCTCAGCAGTCATGGAGAAGTGAATGTAAAAATGGAAGTGTTTGAAATTGCAGTGGCTGTCATTCTAACACACTTAAACGACTTCAGGAACATGAATGTCTGTACCAAAATTCATGGCAATACATCCAGTATTAATCGAAATATTTTGAGCATGAATCAAAGTTTTGGAACGACCAACTGATAACCATTGCTAGCTCTAAAACCTTGTCATCAGTGAGGCTACAAAACACGTCACATCATGTTGTACATTTTGCTCTGTAGAACTATCTTCTGAAATGCCAAAACTACAGTCAAAATTAAATTACATTTTGGATGTTGGAAAATCATTATGAAACAAGCAGATGTTGCTCTGAGTGTAGAACATCCATGTAACGTAGCTGCTTTCAATTAAAACTCACACATACAATGATTGTGATGTGACGAACAAAATTAACACACACACACACACACACGTTGGAATTCAAACACCTTGGAGCTAAAAATCTCAAAGAGGAGTCACACCAGCTAACAGATAACAGAGGTAGGTTAAAATCCAGACATCCTTGCATACATAATGATTTGCGGTTTAAATTCTAGTGACGGCAGCTGGTGTGTTTTAAGGGAATTAGACCTGAGGTTGTTCTGGGAATACACACACGCACACACACCCACACACACACAATGACATAGTCACAGATGCTGGGAAGATCTTAGACATATGTTGGGGTCCATCCAAACGCAGCAGGGGATGCTAGCAGCATCAAACAGTTGCTTGTATTTGTCTTTTTGTGCACTGGTCGAGCAGGCATGTTTGAACTTGTGTGTGCGTGAAAGTGCCAAGGTGAATGTGTGTCTACGTACCATATACACAAATGCAAACGTGAGTATACTGTATATCATGTATGGTGTTTAAAAGCATTTAGCCCACCTTTGCAATAAGGCTGAAGGGTTCTCGGCAGGAAGGTGGCAGTGCTGACGTCACTTCCTGTGCCAGGTCAGGTACTTCCTGTTGTAGATACAGCTCTAACATGGATGTCAGCTGAGCCACACCTTGTTTCTTGTGCTCAGACATGGAACTCAGGTCTGTAAAATAATGTTTATAAAAAACAAGAATAAGAGTCGAATACCTCCATCAACCAGTCATGTTGCAGTTTACAACCATGTCTGTCCAAAATGTCTTCACTTCGGAATTTTATCCGATTCGACATTTGTGCTTCAATACAGTGGAGAGAGCAACATTTATTTATTTTAACGCCACTGGCATTAGCCTTGGGCAAAACACAGACATATACTTACGTGACTCATGCTCCTCCAAAGTGTAGAGCTCCTCACTACTGCTCTTAGATGGACTTAGCTAGAAAGAAAAAGAAGAGTCGGTATGAGCATGTTGTTATAGTTTCTGCAATTGTTACACACTATGTGTGGCACTCACTGAAGCATATTGTTCCTGTTGCATGAATTCCTTTATAAGCTGAGAAAAGCAGCTTTGTTTTGTTGCACAGATCTTTTTTATCTATGCATTGACTTTCAAGGGGAGCAAGAGCAAATGGAATTTTCCTAAAACCAACTTTGGTGCCTTTAATGTGGAAGTAAACACATGAATAAATCGAAATATCTGAAGTTACAGAGTTTTCATATCAAAGAAGTAAAGTACATTCCTCCACAACTATAAAGTAAAGTTGTGACTAACACAGTGAGAAACATACCAAGGCAAAGATGAGTCTAGCCGCCAGACGGACTGAGTCAGTGGGAATTCTGGGTAGGAGGCTTTGCAGACATTTACACTCTCTCTTATGGCCAGACCATGCTTGTTTCTACGGGAGAAGGGAAATTCAACAAATTGATCCAAAAACACACACACACACTTACTTTCATATGCGCACACACACACACACACACACACACACACACACACACACACACACACACACACACACACACACACACACACACACACACACACACACACACACTATACCTGGCAAGTGGTATTGCAGTAGCGAGCCATCTTGCACTGGGAACACCGCAACAAGGTCTCACGTCTAGACAGAAGGAGAAAGAAAAACATTAGTTAATTCTGCTGCCTGTTAGGCCTGTTAGCTTTTCTCAACAAGTGAACGACTCAGTGAGCTGGAATGGGACCAGCACTTTAGATTTCAAAAATCACTGATGTTGCATCATGTGTTTGGATAGAAACTGTTCCACTGCTACACTACCAAACATATGCACATATCTGTTCAACCATCTTTTATGTTCCTGTCATTGTCTTGACCTTTTCCCAACAACGATGTCTTATCCTTTTCTATTTGCTGTATCAAGTTGACCGTGTGCATCCATTATCTAGTTTAATCTACCCACCCATCTCGTCTAAGAGCAACTCTCCTCACTGTCGCAGCCTGTTAGTATCACAGCACTTGCATGTGTCTGAGCGCCTGTGTGTGTGTGTGTTTCCTGCCTCCGAGGTCTGCTGTGTTTCTCAGTGTGTGACACCGCTGTCCTTTCCAGTTTGCCTGTCAGTCTGATAACAAGCCATTGCACAGCAGTGACTGTCTGCTTCACACAGCCAATTACAGTCAGTAGTGAGAGCAACACTGAGAAAACACACACACACACACACACAGAGATTCAAAATCCCTTTGACATTTGTAAGAACACCAACAATATGACAGAAATGAGACAGGCTTGAAAAACATGCAGACAATAAAAGCCCTTGCTGAAAACAAACCAGGAACTTTGCGATTGCATGGTCTACGTCTGCGACCACTAGATGACGAGGACGCCCCACAGAGCAGGTTTTTCCAAGACTATAACCTCTAATCTCACCTCTGTAACAACTGATTTTTGGACCGTGTGTGTCTGCACAGCTTGACAATCTCATTTTACATCGTCTTTTTGGGCTTAGGTTCAGGTACAGTACATCTGCCAGATGCTCGGTCTCACAACTACGATTTCATCTTATTAAACATGGTCGTAATGAAAGTCTCTGCAATTCACACAGACAAGTACTGACAACTGGCAACTCCAACATGCTTGGCATCTCGCATTCAATTTTGTGAGTGTGAAGGATTTCTCTGCATTACTCGTGTCATTCCAACATTGGAGCAAAAGTGCAGAGGAGTCAGGCTGAGCAGAGGCGCCTGAAGCTCATTTGGCATGAGCTCATATACGGTAAGAAGTCGCTCTGTGTGGTTTATCGTATGATGAGAGAGAGGGAGAGAAAATGATAAAATACTGCTAATTAGATCTGACAATGGATGGAATTATGAGCTTACACACACAAAATGAGGTAATGGAGAACATGCTTTGATGGATGATAATACATTAGCCCAGGGCTTATCATACTGAATATGGGACATTTGATTAGATTGGACATACTTATGAATGCTGTAGATGACATTATGAGGACCTTAAAGGCAATGTCAGATGTGTAATATGAACACACACTCACTCACACAGCGTGGGTCTGACAGAAGGCTGTTGCCTGTTAATATTAGTGTCAAAAGTTAAGTGTTTCCTCTGACCATTTATCAGTGCGCCACCAGATTGGACTGTTGCATTTGGCTTGAGGCCCCCCCACAGGCTTCAACAAATTTCCAAAACACACTCCTTTATTTTGTTCTCTCGTCCTCGCCCTCTTAGTTTCTGTGATTTACAGCTTTCCTCTCCATCCGTCTCCTCCTTTACCTCTTCTTACCAGGCTCTTGTTGTGCTGCTGTGGGTGCAGAGGTTCAAGAAAACACTGCTATTCTTGTCACGTTGAGACCCACCAGAAACAAGGAAGCCACCCACGGTTTAAGAAGCACATGCCTGCAGTATGGGACACAATGCAATAACAACAGATAGGGGCAGGCCAGACCTAAACACAGCCAGGTTCTGTGCAGCTTCAACAGATGAACTGAGTACATAACTCAGACACTAAGAGTTTGGTCACATCACAAGCTGCCAGCCACAGGAAGTCCATCCATATTCCAGGAGCCCAGACAGCACGGCTGACGCTGACCATGCCACCCTTCTTAGTTCTGAACGTGTTCCCTGCAGCTGAACTTTGTGGGGAAAGGTTGCCCTTCAGAAGGCAATCACATGCTGAAAGAGCTGTGCTGCCTTCACGTATCGGTCGTTTTGATATCCGATACAGTAGATTTCCATAACTAAACCTGTCAAAATGTGTTTATATCTTTGGATGTATCAAGGAGATAAAATTCTCCCCTACTGTAATGATGCTTGACTTTAACATTCATAAACATATAGGTGGGGCTCAATGCTGTTATATTGGTTATACCTGGAAACGACACAACTTTAAACAAGATTTAACATCAAGGGGCAGTTTACATCCATGTCAATCCAAAATGGGCACTTGATGATATACGGCACAAGACGATAGACATTTGATTCTGCCATACTGTTTGTATACTGGGGAATCAACTACAGGCCGTTGTAAGCAATGCTGAACGTTGAAATCAATGAGCAGGACAGTTTTATGGCAACACTGAGTGTACACGCCTGCTGCGTCAATGTGATGAAGTAACTTGATTTGACAGGTATCCAATTCACTAGATCGGCCAAAAAACAGGCTTTCCCATATGGTTATTATATTTGTGCAGTTTCTCAAATTGAGTTACCAGAAAATGTACAAGATATGTAAAACCACTGTAACACCACTGTCAGCTCTGATAGTAATGAAATACAGATGCAACAACTGAGTCACTGAGAGGAGAGAAGAGAACAGAGAGAGAGACAAACAGACAGAACATCAGTCCAATACTGTATAATATACATTATTGTATTAGTAACTACATATTATGTCGTTACTAAGAAACATTAATGCACAGCTGCACCTCAGCAACTGTTGTTATGGTGACCGCCTCCAGGCTGATAAGCTCTCAGCATTTTCAAGGTATCCACGAAGACAGACACAGACAGACACACACACACACACACACACACACACACACACAGTATAGATATCGGTCACATGATTCAGGTATATCAGCAGGACTGCAAAGGTTGTATCATGGCTAAACATAATTTAATATTTCCCCTCGGGTTGTACGACACTCGTAAAAACAGATATTTTTTTCTCATTTCAAGTGGGAGAGTGGGACAGTAGAAATATGACAAACTAATGTTTACTGTTGACTCTCAGATTCTTTCCAATTGGCAACGTGATTTCATGACCATCTGAAATCTTGAATTTTAGCTTCATCATAAGTATGCAAGACGATATCGGCACGTCATTTCCTGCGATATGACAGAGAAAGTTCACGCAGTAGCGCTGGGCAGACCGACAAACAACTCCGCGGGTCGGGTGAGTTCGAGTGAGCTTACTAGAAAACATCACAGGTTTATTGGCAAAAATCCAATACGGTGCATCCCTAGACCATAACGACAATAAAAACACATATTTTTATAGTACCATCTTGTAGTTCAACAGTTCAGCCAAATGTTCTTCCGAATGACCGTTTCTTCCTGAATCCCAAACGACAAACATCAACATACATTCTGTACAATTCACACACATTACTCCTCGATTCAAATACACAGACGACTCTGCTCTGGCCTCCAGGCGATAACCAACAAGAACATACGCTGCTACATACAGCACACACAGTACGATACGCACACTGATTCAACGTAGTCCAAATATAGATGTGGATAACAACAGAACAAGACGGATCAAAATAAACCGGAAAAGACGGCAAGAAATACATAAACATGCTTATATAGTTTTTGGCAGTTCATTAGCATTCAATGGAGCCATACTTAAGAATAAGAACAATCATTTTCATACAGAGATTATTACGATTTCTCCCATGAAGCACATCTGCCTCATCTTCAGCCATGTTCTATTCTTATGTTCCCTCTTTTCCTCCATCATCTCCCACCCTCTCTTCCTCCCTTTCTTTCCCTCTCACTTTCTTCCGCCCTTCTTCTCCCTCCCTGTCAGATGTTGTGTGGAGTGATCGTCTTGTGGATGGCAGGTCCATGGTTGGACTGCAGGCACAGTAGGAAAACTCATGAATAACATTAGATGGGTTTCATTAGGAACATGTAGAAGACTGAATTAAGAAATAGACACACTCTCTCTCTCTCTCTGCAGCCCCTCCTCTTCCTCTCAATGTAATACTCTCTTATTTGGTTTCTTTTTCCCTCCTTAACATAGTAATTGGGTCGTTCTCTCTGCCATGCCTCATTTTATCGCTCATATACTACACACTAGGAGTGGGATAATAACAAATTTATCAAAATATCTTGATTACAAAACTTAGCAGTTACCACACCACCACAAGCAACTTGAATTATTAACGGCTTAAGTTGCGTACTTAGCAAAAATGGACCGGCTACTTTATTGTGTTTGATATGATTTGACAATGTCACCTTGGGTTCGAGAAAGATGGCGTGCTGTATATATTTATATATATATATATATATTTTATTGACTAAGTAATCCAGAAATGAATCTATAGTGAGAATGACATGGAGCGCCTTGTTTTCTCAGAAACAGACAAAAAGCAGGGAGCCAATGGACTCAAGATTATGTCACTAATTGTAAAGAACCCTGGTTGCTTTAACTTTGTGTTATTTTGCTCAAATTAAACATTATATATCTCTATATATCTCTCAATAAGTTCAGGTGTATTTTGTAAAAAAAAATATAAATTGGCAAAACGTTTTAAAAAGAAGACAACTTAGATAGGCAAGTCACTGAAGTAATGAGACAAATAAATATCTATTTGCATATAATATATAGTATGTATATTGTGCCTACTTTATTCTAAACAACAGCACTATATTAGTTTGAACATGCAAATGAGTCAATTCTAAAGTTGTGCAAAATGTCAAACATGCAGCCATCATCAATTCCTGAAAAGTAGATTGTTTTCAAAGGGCCTTGTGCAGGGACAGACAGGACAGAAGAATAAAAGGACATAAAACTGCCACCAGACAGGAGAGGAGGTGACTGAAAGACGCTGGTTTTCCTCATTGATATGCAAGAGCATAAATGTGTGCACTCAGATGTGTGTATATGTGGTCAATTTTGTTAAATCTATGCTATCAGACACCTAATTAGGCCTACCTCAGCATGTCTCTGTTGGTGTGTGTGTGTGTGTGTGTGTGTAGCATGGTAATTAATTTCCCGTGAGTATTGGTTGCTGTACTGCAGTCATGAGAGATTTAGTTGTGTGTTGTGTGTGTGTGTACGCCTGCTTGTGTATGTTAATAATTAGTGGGTCCTGTTTTCTGGGCTGTCCGGCCGTGCCTGAGTGGATTTTCTCATTTCCAGGCTGAGTGGCCAACACAGCACGGTACGACTCACTCCCCCATGACAACTAGTGGTGTGCGATGCATGTATGTATGTATGTACGTAAATTCCTGACAAATATGAACATAAATCAGCAATATTCCAGATGCCTTCAAGGTGGTTGAAGAATACTAGAAAACTACAACAGCACTTGATGTTTCACATACAGAAACCCGTCTCTGGTCTGCTCGAGCCACTTCTTGTATATTTGATAGTGAAGACTGTTAAAACAAATGAGCTCTTCCTCATGCAGCAAAGCCAATCCTCTCTTTGCCAGCACTTCTACTGCCGTGAGTTGCAGAGCAAATGTGAGAGAATGTAAGCATGAGAATTCAACAAATGAGCTTCCTGAAGGGACACTACTGCCATCCAGTGTTGCATCTGTGCTACGATAGTCCAGCCGACGCAGATCTGAACCACTCGGCACACTGTAGGCATCCGCAGCTCAGCTACACATCAACATGCGAGTTTAGTGTAGACTGGTGACTGGCATGTAAAGCACTGCTGCCAGTGTGTGTGAGTGTTTGAGAGAGAGAGTGTGAGAGACGCCAGCTGTGCTGCATCCACAGCATCGTGGAGCCCTTGCTGGGTTTTTAATGGTTGTTTAGAGGATGATTCATTGACACCGGAGGGGACTCTTATGGGACGAGTCTCCTCATGGCCTGATTATCATGATGATGAGAGTGCATATGCATACACACATGCACATGTTCACAAAATATGACCTGAAGGGAACATCTATCCTTTTGTAAAAGTACTTTTTGTGTTTTCGTACTGCCTAAAGACCTTTTCAGAACGCGTTGGTCTCTTTAGTGTAGGTTGGGTCATTTCTATAGTAGTTAACTAATCCTAAACAATTCTATCCAAGTACAACATTCAAACATAAAATAGATCAGATTAAATATAATCTGGTAAATCCAGGTTAATGCAAAAGCTAAAAATCTGATTTACACAAAATACAAAAAACTGAGAAAAGCTAAAAGGCTATGATCTAGCATTCTGACATATTGGTGGGACATGTAGAATAACTTCATTTTAGTGTGAATAGTTTAAGTATTGGAGCTCTTCCATGCAATGTACTCAAGGTGATACCAAGAAATGTAAAAGCTCGTACTAGAAGCCGGAGTGAAGAAAGACAATAAATCAGTAGAAATGTGAGCACTGATGTGGTTTGATCCCAGTTAAAAGCCTGACAGTTGGATTTTGAACAAACAGAATTGAAATTTAACGGAGTTACGCAAGTAAAAAGGGGATTAATCATCTGAGTTGGCTGTGACAAAGGCATGAATAACTTTCATGGTGTCCTAGAATGAAATAGTAGATCTGAACTTTGCTATATTTCTGAGATGAAAGGAGCACGGCTGAGCCAGTTTTGTGATATGCCGATTGAAATTTAAACAAGAAGCCACAAAAACACTAAACTCAGAAATACAGGCGCTTAGCAATATTTAACTGAAGGGGAAAAACTCCAGATTGGTCATGGACTACAGCAATTCATACCTTTTCAAAATGATTAAGTGAAAGACAGAAATCATGTTCATACTTTTATCTCAGACGTCATTCAGAAAACTAATCCTGTCCACGTAGGGCTTCAATTATGTTTTCTTTTTAGCTTTTTGCGTTTGAGACATAAGAATTTATAAGTATCAGATGTGCTGTCTGTGTATAAGATCAGTGGAATAATGTGAATCCAGAGGGAGCCCTTTCATTTTATTCAAATTTCTACTGGGAAGTTCCTGGAAAAACACTACTCCCATTAACTATGTTGCACTAAGATGAACCACGCCAGAACAAATACATGTTCATCCTCGTTAGGGCCAACGGAAAACACTCTGTTAAGACGTGTGGTCCTCACAAGTACAGTTAAGACGAAACAAGCAGGTGATTTACTTGATGAATACTAAGCATTTACACACATGGGGAGGCGTGTTCCCAGTTTACAGCAAATCACTTCGTTCGCAAATTATACAGCTGTGTGTGTGTGTTTTGCCAACACCAAGATGTTTTGAGACACCTGGGTATCTAACTGCAGGAGGCTGGGAAAACTAGAGGGAGATGGAGAACATGGGGGGGGGGGGGGGGGGGGGGGGGGA
>NW_022280036.1:5283379-5304085 GCF_004355925.1 Anarrhichthys ocellatus
GGGGGGGGGGGAGAGAGAAGCAGATGCAAGCAAAATAATCTACATCAGGAATGAGGCAGAGGCTCTCTCCCCCTATCTAAGGGATGAGAAGATGGTGGAAGAAAAGGGTGAGAAATAAAAGAGGTGAATGAGAAGAAAAACTGGGGAAAGAGGAGAGGAAGATATAGCTGTCGGAAGTAGCAGATGGGAGGATAAATCGAGGGGAAAGAGGAGTGCTGACTCGCCTTTTGAACCTTTTCTCTCCTCTCATCTGCTCGAGCTCCTCTTTCTGTCGGCTCGTCTAACTGCATCTAAAGTAGTAATCTGTATGCTTCACATACCACTGCATCCATACACTCCTATCAGTTACTGTGTGTGTTTGTGTGTGCACAAGCGACATGGGGAAGAGGGGGGAAAAAGAGGGTGCATGCATAAGCATGAGATAAAATGTATGAAAAAGTGGGCGTGAGTAAGAGACGGGGTGGATGTTTGACAAAGAGATAGTTTGTGCCAGAAGATAGAATGAAGACAGACAGTGAACCGAGACAAGAACATAATGCAGTGTGAGCGTGAAAAAAGGAAGAGAAAATATTCCCCCAAGTGTGTGACGTACAGAGCTGTCTAAAGGTGCGTTCAGACAAAACGTGAAGCAAATATTAAATGCAAAATCGGTGAAAAGATGAGCAAATGAGAAGATGTTTCAAATCAAGAAAAGAATATGATCCCTGTGTTTTAGGAATCTGCTTCATAAACATTACGGCCGTCATTAATGATAAACGTTGATGATTGAAATCAGTCAGGAAGCCCCGGAGACGACTCGCATTCAGTCAGTGCATCATTGTACACAGAGCAACGCAGGATAACAGCATGGCACGATATAAACGTGTGCATGTGAAATTGGCTCAACTACTTTTGGACCAGCTGCTGGTAGCACCTCCTCTGGTGCTATCCAAAGTGTCCGACTCCTCGTCTGACAGCCTGCAGCAGCAAAGAGGCTCCGTGGTGAGCTGGGACTTCATGACCAGGACCATAGAATGTATACTAAGATGGACTACATGACAGACAGAGCAGCCAGGTGTCTCACGCCAACAAGCTGTAACCGTGCTCGGCCTGCGATTAGCTCAGGCGGGTGTGTGGGCGGGACCTCGATACCGCAGCTACTTTCGTAGAATTCCGTAGAGTGGGAGGAAGTGGAGACGCGTCGTTCATCGACACACTCTTTTTATTCCTCTGACTGCTTCGAATCTGATGTTTTCATATGACAGAAGATAAACAAAAGGCATTAAAACACGTGTTTTACATGTTAAAAATGAGACTCGTGTGGGCTACAGGAGTGGCATATGAGGCATTGAGGAAAACACATCAGCAATGAATAAGGTTGAGTATCTACATCAGTGCGCATGTTGCTTCCTAGATACAGCAAACGTCTGTTTAGTCGGGACATTGGCTGTTTGCGACGAATGAACACTTTGCTGCATCAACAATTCAACACATCAGCCAAAATCTTTCTACACGTTCAGTCCGGACCACTGATCACTGCGTATTTAACATAAACACACTTGGATCAGCTTTGGGTTGACACTGGAGGAAAAGACTGACATAATCTCCATCTCCATGCATTTATCAGTTTGTTGATCTCAAATACTGATGAGGTGCTTTTTGTCGTATTTGTACTAGTTCAGCTTCCAACAGGCATTTACATCCAGCTGAAATTAGAACAAAACTCTCAAGTCAACCGCCTGTCAATATTTCTTATGTTCTTTTGAAGAATGAAGACCCTTTGGAAGTTGTTTTATCCAACTTTCAATCAAAAGTTTCTCGCACTAAATAAGACAAAACTTCTAGATGTTTTGTTTTTGTTGTCTGCACTGTGTGTGTTTCTTTGTGGTCCAAAGAGACGGTGAGTGAGAGATTGGTGTCAAATAAAAAGACTTCATCTGACAGAAATAATGTCGCCCTGCTCCCCTCGCCTAACACACCAATACACACACAACCTGACAGCTGAGAGTAACACATCTAAGTTCTTCTTTGGTCTGTCAAAACCAGAGAAAAACCCATCAAAGAATGTGTGTGTGTGTGATATCTGTCCAACAGAGACTGTATGTCGTCTCTCTTCTACCTCCATCTTGCTCTGGAACTTCTTCCTCTCACAGTTTCGATGCACATATTTAATCGTCACCGTGACTGGGATTCACTCTCTCAGTTTCTATGCAGACATTTTCTAGCTGAAACAGTTTGCAAGTTAATCACTTAAATGGCTTTGTAGAAACAAACATGCCTCACATGGCTCAGTGTTTTCTGCTTTATTGTGTTGCAGCGATGCAACTTACCAATCATGAACAGGAAGTAATAGATGATGATGGAATCGGGGCGAGAATACAATCCTCCAACCACCTTCATCTGGTTAACAGCTCAGACAGTGGACATGCAGTGTTTCCTTTCCCCCTCCAGATGTTTTGGTGTTTAGTTTACAACATGTTTGGGTCATTAATGAAGCTCAAACCTTGAAGTCACCTCGTTATGTTTTCATAGGAACGTCATGAGCTGACTCCTTACTGACCACAAAACAATTCACAACAGTAACATGAAACACAACTGGCATGTGAGATCATGTGGTCAAAACAACCAGATTAACAAGGCAGGTTATATATTGATATGAATACATTCATAACACAGAGCTCCATTTACCACTGAATAACTTCAAACGGACTTCAGGGAAACACAATTAACACACTGACGCCAAAGAGATTGTTACACCACGTTTCAACTTAATTAGCAAGCAATGCAGAAGGATTTCAAAAACATCTTGACTTTGTATTTGTGCCTTTTGAAATGTTAAGGATTGTCCCCGATAAATAAACGTTTATTTTACCTCTTTGTTCATCTCTTATCCCCCCCCCCTCGCTCTCTGAGTCTGAGAACCTCTAATAGTTGTTTGTTTGTTGACCTCTGGCGATTTGAATCCTGCTGAGGTGTGTGTGCATACTCCCTCAGCGTTTATCAGTCATTACTTACATACAGCCTTCAAGGCCTGTAATTAACTACAGCTTTGATTCCCCCCCACCTGCTCATTTCCTGCACACACACACACACACACACACACACACACACACACACACACACACACACACACACACACACACACACACACACACACAGAATCTCTCTGTTGTTCTTGCAATGAGATAAAGCCACACCAAAAAAATGCCCGCTCACAGATCCGCATACATTCTTCATCCCTCAGTCACTGTGAGACTAATTGTGTTTTAGTGAAAACAGGAAAATACACTTAACATCTCGAAGACCAATATCTGCCTGGGGCTGCTTATGTATATGTATATGTATATGTATATGTGTGTGTGTGTGTGTGTGTGTGTGTGTGTGTGTGCCTAATGCAATGTTCTACAACTGTTTTTGTGACACCAATACAACTCACAGATCTCTCACTGATATCACATCAATAAACGATGTGCAAAAGACATTCTGACGCTGAGGTTGATTAGTGTCGGCCACACAACAAGCAGATGTAGCCATGACACATGTTCAATACCCCAAAAACATGATCATACTCTGCACAACATGGTCTCCGTCTCGTTCCACACTTCCCTCTGTTTACCCCAAGCACAAAGAAAAAGAATGGTATTCAGTGGACGCTCAAACACTTTTAATTTATTATTGACTCCTGTTGTTATAACTTGATCCTCCTGTGTGAGAGGGTGGATATCTTCTTTGAGATATTGAATAAATGTCAAGTTATGATGTTAGGGCTTGTAGCCAGCAGTCATAAAACAGTGTGTGTGTGAGTGTGTGTGGTATTTCAGTCTGGACCAACAGATCAGCATTGCCCTCCCTAGAGTCTTGATGTTAGATTGGCTGGAAATTTTTACGTTATAATCGGATCGACTGAGCAACTCAACAATCAAACCACAGCTTGTGTTTTTATCAGTGAACAAAAGGCATGTGCATGTTAATAATGTGGGAGCTACTTTTACAAACCATAACAAAGAGCATTATTATTGAGAACTTCAGTCTAAACACAATAGCCAATACTAGGAGTGTTTGAACAATTTTTGCTCTCATTCAATTCATATTGTAGACTTGAGACACACAGATTGGTAACGTCATAAAAAATTATAGATGCAAACCCAAGTCTGCTGACTGATACGTGTTCATGTTGCCTCACACTCTAGTTTGAAATGATTGGCAGTGTGTGAAGGGAGCAGCTGGAGGAATAAACTCAAAGTACACTGTATAAACAATACTGCCCTGCTGTTACTTCATGTAGCAGCAATTATCCACATTTACATCCCTGCAGGGCATTTGTTAGCTATTCTTTAGCCAGTCAAAATTACTGAGCTTACGTGTCCGTGATTGAGAGGAAACGCATTCAAAAGTCTTCTACTGCTGTCCACACAGCGGCTGAGGGGGAAGCATCTGTCTCAGTGGGCAGTTGAGGATAAATAATGAATAACTTTGTTACCAGAGGATGAAGTTGATGTTCTTCAGAGCTACATGTAAATACAAAACTGTACTTTGGTAGCTGAAACATGTTTCTTGCCCAGTGACACAGCGATGTAATAGAAACCCAGTGACGGGATCCGTCCTCGTACAGCTCGGCCGGAGCGTCAGGACATTACAGCTCTGGATACTGTGTGCAGTGTGCCAAAAAATGAGAGAAGTGTGTCGATGTGCGCTTGTTTTTTCTATTTACCCAGAACACAATCCGCTCCGACATAATGTATATATTAACGCCCGACAGAACACATGCAGTAAAGAATCAATATGAGCCGTCCTCAGGCAACATACACGAAGCCAACGCACATTTGCTCTCGAGTCCTACCGCCAAGATTCAGTCCAGAAGGGAAACTATCGATCATTTTAATTTCTTCTATTTAAATTATCAAGTGCCGAATTGTTGAGCCCATTTAAAAAAATAAATAAAAATTTAGGCCCAAATCGTACATTATCTTAAACCCAGTTATAAAATATCTAGAACAATGGAATACTTGTGATTGAGAAGCTGCAACCAGAAAATGTTCAGTATATTTACTCAATAAATGACTTCCCAGCTCTCAAACACACAACTATACATATGTGTGCACACGTCACATGTACAGTTCAAGTACACACACACACACACTCTCTCTCTATCATCTCTCCTTATTGAAGTAGATCTGTCTTGCTGCTTTCTGACTGTAAGTCCATGTTTCAGTATCCTCACCTTCACGCTCATCAAACATCCATCATCTTAAACGTTCTTGTCTCAACGTAAAGATCAGAAAAACAGCTGAAAACATACTGAAGACTGTCTGATATCTGACAGTACACACCATCGGAGATTGTACTGATACAGCTTAACTTTTGAGCTCAATCACGATGATCTTTAATGCTCACAGAAGGCCCGCCACACTGCAAAGAGTACCGCCGTGTAAGAAGTGAAAGGATGCTCCTTTTCAAATGGAGTACATGGAGAAAGTACAGAGCGAGCAGTTGCTGCTGAAGTGATCATGCTCTCGAATACACTTTACCTCCATGTGGAAATCTAAATTGGACACGCGTTTCATCTTTAAATCCTCCCAGAGGTTATCTGCATTAACTGCTCTCATTAATCATCTTTCATTTGCTACAAAGGCTCTTATATACCGTGTGTAACCCACAGTAACTTACCCTTCATTCACCTTGCAGTTTCTGCACCAGAAATCAGCTGGATACTCTCTGTACAACTCCAGTCTCATTAACTTCACATACATCTATTTAGCTTGATGGAGTTGGTTTGGCTACAGTAGAGAAAGCAGCAGTGCTGCTATTAAGCATCCAGATGGACAAAGATCACAAGCAGATGAGATGCAACGGAGGACGAATCTTCACATCAGGCAGAAAACGGCTCCACCGGACATCTGTGCTACATTCAGAGTCTGTACTGAGAAAGAATAGGCGATCATTTTCTATTTCATTTGATATTAAATCTAAATAGTGATGTTGTAAACTTTTATGAAAACAAATTAGCATAATGTTTATCGATAAAAATAACCACACAAGAACATCTGGGTAATCCAACAAAATAAACACCTGACGACAAATAAAGTTTCTTCATCACAATGAAGATGTGTCAAAGAAATATATGAAACTTCATATTAAAAAAATCCAATATTTCCAGAAGTCCTGGACATTGATTTGCAAAATTGTATTAAGCCCACAACGGCTTAGCCTAATACAACCAGATGTGTTCAAGTGATAACACAGTGTCATGGTGTAAATAGTATTATAAAATCTCTTACAGCAGACAAATCTACATCCTCACACAGTACATGGCACCCAGTCATGGTCACTACCTGCTGCAGGGCCACTATCAACCTATGTTAGCAATGTGCACTATGTGAGTAAAATATTACAAATATTAAAGTTCCTGAAACCAGATTTTGTCTTAAAGACAAAACATCAAACTCTGGTAATAAAGCAGCACTCAACTGAAGACCTGCATCAGCTAATAGACGGTTTCAATAAATAGATAACATCTAAAACAACGTAAGAATTAATGATACTGCTAAACTACAGCAGCCACGCAGTGAACTTGATAGTGTTAGCCTTGCACCCAGCCCTTCTACATACAGTCACTTACATTGAGAAGCATTTTCTTTCCCCAACGCATCTCCACATTAATATTAATATTCAGTTTCACCAGAGCTACTTGTTACCACGATAAGCCTGCCCACCCATGTTTGTGCAGAAGAAACTGTTCACGTCTGCAGGTTGTCATCCGCAATCATATTCACGTTTTACAGTTGGATTTATAGAATTGCAATTAGTGTGTCAGCTCTCTTGTGCCTTCCTGCCGCCTCTGAAACCATGAAAGAGCAATGGTGCCATCTAGTGACCAGTCTAACAACATGGCTGCATCTACCAATGTATAAACGACGTGTACCAATGTAGCTACAGATTCAAAAACGTATCTCCTTGAGCCTCCGCTGCTCATCCCGTACAGACTGTATCATATACAAGAGTGTGGTGCAAGCGAAAATATCAAACGACTTTATCTGACGTCACTCAGACATGAGCCACAAACACGTCCTGATTCCCCTAACTGCAGCCCACGCAGAATATTAAACTACCGCGCTTTGCTTTTTAAAAACAGGACGCTCGTGTGTCCGAGGACCGCCTGTCTCACCGTGAGAAGCAGTGGTGGCAGACATCTCTGGACAGTTTGTTGGACACGCAGCACGCCAGCGGCTCGGCGGAGTACACCAGCTCTCCTCTCTTGATCCGCACGGTCGCCCGCAGACCGTTACCTTTTCCCGGACTAACGAAACGCTCCAGCTTCGGTGGCATGGTCAGGGCTTCCCGGTTTTCCCTCCACGTGAACTGAGCAGTGTTTACATCCGCAACGTAATAGACGCACACGGTGCGTCATGGCGTCACATATACTTGCGCACCTTCGTCATTTTGATACTTGATGATACCACTTATACACTTTTACATAAGTAATGCTTTTAGGACCTTTACTTGTACTGCAGTAATTTCAGTTGGGTTGTTTCTGCTTTTACTTATACTTAATACTTCTTCCACCACTAAAGGTACAATTAATGAATGTTATTCTTCATTAAATGAAATTAGGTTATCTTACACCTTTAGTATTTAGCCATGAATATTGAATACAAACATCCTCTTCCATCTGATCTCAATGAATACTAATCACATTTCAATGTTTTCATCAAACTGATATTTGATATTACAATAAATTAATTCCCGAAGCCTCACACTTTATTTCAATGTGAACAGTATTATTTTGAAGAAAATTATTGCGATCAATATCAATACCCTAAATGGCCAAAGAATAAACGATTATAATTAGTTTTAAGTAGGTAACTGGCAACATAAAACGAAGAATGAACAAACACTTGGTTTACAGTTGATTTAATATCTAATGGTATATCTAAATGTATGTTAGCTCAGACTCATAAAGTGGGTTTATTTTCCAGCAAATGTAAACATGCATCCTGTGTCAGAGAAGACTTATTATACTATTGAGATACATGGAAATTAACAGCAGGACATTTTATTATATTCACAATATAAGTGTGTGACCACAGTCCTTGAAAGTGTTAATCTATTCATTACGTCCTCCATGTTGCTTTGGATTAGCACATTGCCTGTACATAAAAGGGATTTTTTTTTTCTCTGAAGATCAAACTTGAAAACCATGAAAGTGGTCACAGCAAATCAACTCGGCTACTGTTCGTAAGGTATGAGTCTTTTCTGCGAAATGATGTCATCCCAACTAAATGTATTGCTGCTAGTTTTCACATAAGGTTCAAAATGTCTGAATACGATACCAGTATTGTTGCAGAACAGACAGATTAGAGACTCGCAAACAACTTTTTTTCAATGGCTTTAACGGGAGACATAACAGGGAAGAAAATAAACAAAACTCATCTCCTTATTACAATCTTTAAGAACAAAGAGAAAGAGTTCATCAAACTATTCATAAAACACCTTTCTTCAGGCTCATAATAGTGGTACATAGTACTGATTCATACACAAAGAACATGACTTTATATTCATTCATTTCTGAATGTTCTTTAAAAAACAATTGGGCAAACAAATTAAAATATATCCAACGCTTACATTTAGAAAAGTCATGAATATTTTTAACTGATTATTGATTACTAAAAATTAATGAAAAATAAACAACCCAGATGTTGTTATTCAGAGGAGTTAGATTATAGAAAAGGAAATTCAATTCTCTGTCAAAACAATGATGAAACAAGATGAAAAAGCTATCCGATGTATAACGACAATAATCACAAAGCACAGAAAACAAATGCACCCTTTTGTTCTTAACCACCTGCACTAGACATCCCTCGTATTATAAATTATTAAAATCATCTAGAAGATTAAATATGAGGTTTTCTGAGTGACGGTCATCTGAACCAGCCAGACGACATGTGCAAATAAAAACAAGAATCAATCTACTACACATTGCATCCCGGGAGACCTCATATCTCAAACAAACGCTCAGGTTTTTGTTTTGTAAGTGACACACCATGAGAGAAAGTTTAAGATGAAACCATGTTGTCTATCATAAATGCATAATTAAGACACTTGAATCCCTGCTCTTTAAATTAGTTTTTTGTCTTTACATCCTGACAATTAAGAACTTTGTGAGATATGTGGTTTCATGGCATCCAAAGGAAAGATAATCAACAGGACAACAAACATTGCAACATGTTGAAATGACACAAAGTATGGATGCCTGAGGAGGCAAAAAAGTGAGTTTAAGCAGTAAAACAACCCAAGTACTTTGCTTTCAAATGACTAGAAATAAGAGTTAAAGCACTGATGTGAGAATAAAGTATTGGTTTCATGGACAAAGTGTTAGCCTCTTTCTAGGACAGTCTTTTCTCCATCTCATTAGGAAATCAGTTCTTCACCCACAAAAAGTACTTCTTTCTCCATCAAACCAGGACTCAGCAGACGTAACACATTACACACGTTTAAACAGAAATGGCAAATGAGTCTTTAAGGAGACCAGGTGGTGGCAAAGAATTTTCTTGGAAAAAACAAAAAGGGGTAAACACCGACTATCACACACTGAGGGTGACGCCCACAATCCCCAAGAACAGCAAACACACCGGCAGACAGAGCTTCAAATGATCCCATCGACATCAAGGCCCGTACTGATATAGAGCACACTGAATAATTATTGGTTCCTAAACTAATTGTACAATTCTCATGTATCTTTTTTTCACAGAAATATTCCATACTTAGCCAGACCCGCTTAAGAGTTGAGTATTTTCTGTTCCAGGTTATCTGTGCATAACTGATGTTCATTGGCATGAACTTTTCACGATGAACCTGAAAACAGTTTGTGGATATGAATATATTTAGTTTTTAATCTAATCATGTAAAGTCTACGTTTAGTCCAGAACCAACCCAACAACTCCTGTAGAAATATTGCAATATGTTTTTTTAAAAATCGTACCAGTCTTATGTGCAACATGTTAAACATTCTTCTGACAATATCTACAGAGGTGCACTGTGTTCCTGTACATTTTGCATATGCTACACAAAGCTACGTCTACCTCATTGAACACCATAAAGGGGTAGTTTGGACTTTTTAGTCTCCAGTGGCAGCCATGTCAGCTCACTGCAAAAAGTTGTACAGAAAAGGGCAGCGACAGGACACTCGTGTCAAATTCGGATAATACACAAATGCCCCACAAGTGAAGTTTAACATTATACTCCAAACATTCATTCAAAGGTTGATTAAGATATAATGAGTTCATTCCAAGTAGAAAACCACAGAATGGTATGTTCATTGTAAAATTTCATTTGTGATTTTAAAAAGTCAACAATAAAAGCAACACTAGTGGTTGCAGCAGTTTGTAAAATCCCCATTGAGCCACTACCCATGTGTGCAGTGTGTGTCGAGAGCATCTCTGTGCCCCCCCCCCCTGTTAACAAACTATACATTATACTTTTCTTTTTTTTCTTTTTTTTTTTTTTTTTTTTTACAGCCTTTATTATTTAGTTCTTATTCTTAAATTAGGGAGTCGAGTCTCGGAAAAGTCAGTGAGAGCATGTATCCAGTCACGGGGGATTCATCTGCCAGTGACTTTAGAAGCTTCACTGGCTGACGGTGAACATGTGTGCGGAGACAGCACTCAGCTAGTTCAACAGGACACTTGAGTGTCACATTGAGAATTTATAACCTATTTAATCTGGAGAGGGTAGAGCGAAGTGTGGGTCACTTCTTCCTCTGCTATTATACAGTCTCCATTCATCCTCTTTCTCTCTCTCTGTTCTACTTTCCCTTTCAAACGAGTGTTGTAAAGGACATCTGACCTATGACTTTTAGGCTCAATGAACCCTGGGATTGGATTCAAAGAGCATTAAAAATGCAGTAGAGCAGGCTTACAAATGCCAACCACATCTGATAAAACTGTTTAGCCAATTAGGCAGCATAATAGCCACTTGCTTCACATAGCGGCAGGGACTGTAGTAGCTGCCCGGCACCATTACCTCATGGAACATTGTCCCAGGAAGTAGCAGGGACTGCCGGAGCCTACAGTGATAAACAGTAAGGCCAGTGGCTCCACAATGTTGACAAACTGCATGCCGCTATGAGCCGGGAGCAAACCAATGTTGAATTTGAGTTATCCCGCTCTGTATCTGGCCAACGTAGAAGTCTGCATTTCTGGAGAAGTCCTGACAGACTGAGGAGTGGGCATCTCCCAGGGCACAGTACAGAGCGGTGCCACCGACACTGATCACTACAGTAACCAGACAAAGCAGGAAGAGAAGCAGGCAGGAGTCTCCACCGCCGACATCTACAGAGAAAGAGAGGCAGAGGGAGAGATGTAGTTGGATGGAAGTTAAAGAGCATTAGATTAATAGTGAAGACCAGAGAAATTCATCTACTATTTTTGACAATAACGTTGTTGCAAATTAGCTCACTTATAATGAGTCAATACATTAGTTCATGTTCCATGTTTATGGAGAGATACAAATCTCTGACTCGTAGGCAATAAACACACAAACACACCCTGCTCATAGCCATCATCAGGGACTTTGAAGCGGACACGTCTTTTGGCAGGGAGTTCGTCAGGTCGGGTCTCAGAGATGGCAGACACACTCATGTTGTCCACACAAACGCGCCGCTTCTTCAATATGGAGACAAGGCCAGAAGCAGGGGATATCTGACAAGCAAAAACAACAACAACAAACAAACAATGAGATGTTAGAATGCATAGACACATACATCCACATAGCAGAATCTCTTCTTCCCTCTAATTTATTCAAAAATACAGTTTGATCCGTCTTTTCATCTTCATACACAAACAATAGCAACGTAGTGTATGTGTTTTATAAAGGGTGCACTTCACCAGCCATGTCCACCAGGTGTCAGTATGTCTCGCAGTCAGCCATATTCAACTTTAAATCTCACTATCAACACTCCCTCCAACAGATTCACTGTCAGTATATATACCAGGGGTATTCAATTAAAATTCACCGAGGTCCACTTCGAGAGAATTTCCTCACGCAAAGGTCCGGAACATCACAATAATGTCTAACTTGCGCAATGATTTAGTACCATATGTATTGAAGTAGCCGAACAGTTGTATTACCGTCTGTATGTAGTCAACAACTGGCTGTAAAATAAATGATAGAAAGTGCAATTGAATAATATCTCAACAATATTTGTCAGTTTTCAAATTGAACTGGATGAATTATAATTAATAATCAAATACATGAATTTAAAGAAATTAAAATATGGACTGGATTAAAGAATAAGTTACAAAACAGAAAGCTTTTAAAAATGGTGCATCTTAAAATAAAGTACTTCACTTTAGAAAGATGAACTGAATTGACCTGCAGCTTTAAATTCAGTTCATTCAGGTGTGAAGTCGTGTCACCCAAAAAAGCCACAATATTATATTCTTATCTTCTAAAAAGAGACATTTGTGTGCAGGGACTTTATCCGTGGTTATTGAAACCACTTGTTTCAGCTCTATTCCTCTCAGTCATAAATACGTCTCTATAAGTAGTATAGCATGTCGAATAAAGTCAGAGTATATTATCTCAAAAAAGTCATAAAAACGTTATAGATAGTACATCGTAAAAAGTCATAGCAGTAAAATGCAAATTTGGTAATCTCTTCTCCCAATCAGAGCAGTGAAAGGTGTCACGCAAACAAAAAATAATTAATAGAAAGACTTATTATTATTTGTCTTAATAACTATTATCCACCAAATAATTCAGTTCAAAACCGTTTTAAAGTCTTACATCCATCAACTGACTAATTCCCAAACTCAGGTGCAGGTGAGATTTGGGTGTGTCTATAGTTACCACACAGTACACGGGATGCACTATATTAGCATTTAAATATGCATTTGCAAACATAGACAGCTTAACAATGTTAAACGGATCATTTGTGGAGTTACTTGCAACAGCTTAAACTTTTGTTGTGACTTGTTGCATGTATGATTTAAAATATCTGCAATCTGCAAAGCAATAGACACATTTGTGTAATGTGGCTTCTCCACAGGCCAGCCACCGGCCGTGGCTGGCCTGTGGAGAAGTCACACAGGAGCGTAGCGCCAGTTTCGCCAAACGGGAGAGACTTTTCATTTCATTTCACCAGGTTTTCACAGGCTTTCAGCAAAAACCTGGTGAAACGAAATTAAAAGTCTCTCCAGGGCCGTCAGCGGGGCTGTCAAGTTAGGATTGGACTATGACAAGATGGCTGGAGATCGTTGGTTCACCCAGTTATACAAGAATAGAGGCCGGTCACTTACGGGACAGCGTTTGGAGGTGGCCCCGTTTGGCGAAACTGGTGCTACGCTCCTGTGTGACTTCTCCACAGGCCAGCCACGGCCGGTTGTTCCCGACGAATGGAGACAACAGGTCTTCAACGCTATTCATGAGCTGTCGCACCCTGACAAGAGGGCGTCTCAGAAGTTGGTGGCAGCGAAGTGGTTTTACACATCTCACAATGGTAGACTGGACCCTGGACCCTGGACCTTCCTCCTGCCATGGCCCTGCTGACTCCCACTCTTAATATCTTTTTTATAATTACTCGCATTACTATTTTTATCACCAATAATGCTCATTACTAACTTTGCTTCTTCACCGGAGTCTCTGAGCTTTCTCTCCTCACAGGTTTCCATGGATCCTGTTGATACCTGGACCCTGGTCTTGCCTCCTGCCGTGGTTCTGTCATATGCACTGAATGTGTTGTAACTCTGTAAATGTTGTTCATTCTGTACACATCTGTTGCACTTCTGTCCATCCTGGGAGAGGGATCCCTCCTCTGTTGCTCTCCCTAAGGTCTCTCCCTCTTTTCTCCCTGTTGAAGGGTTTTTTGGGGGAGTTTTTCCTGTTCCGATGTGAGGGTCCTGGGACAGAGGATGTGTACAGATTGTAAAGCCCTCTGAGGCAAATTTGTGATTCGTGATTTTGGGCTATACAAAAATAAATTGAATTGAATTAAACCTGTCCCTACTGTTTTCAACAACTCCACAGAAGACACCTGGACAGCTCTGAGGCAGACTGTCAGATTTCACTCTGACGACGTAGCATGGCGCTAATTTCTTATAAAGATATTTCATTTTATTTCATTCGATTGTGGTCAGGCTTCCTGGGGGGCTCCCAACCCATCTTAGTTATGCTGGGATGTGAACTTCTGTTGACGTGAAGGTCTATCACAGGAGTATTCAATTAAAACTCCAAAAGGTGCAGATTGAGAAAATCTCCTCGTGCAAAGGTCCGGATCATTACAATAATATCTAATTTGCGCTATTTAGTGCCATGTATATAGTAACAACGTATGTGTGTAGTCAACAACTGCCAAATCAAATAAAGAAAGTACACATCACTTATATTATAACAATTATTATTCTCAGTTTTCAAATTTAACTGGATGGATTATAAATAATACATAGAAATACATAAATAAATGTTCTCTCATTTCAAGTAAAATAAGGGCTCCATCTAAAAATAAAATACACAAAAGACAACTTTTGAAAAAAATGCATCTTAAAAGAAAGTGCCTGATTTTAGAAAAATGAATGAAAATGAAAAAGGAAAGAGTTTGGCTGGAGTTAACTTATTTCTTCTGTTTTGTTTAATCCATTTCACATCATAACGGTCTCAGTCAACTTTATAATAAACTATCTCTACACATCTCAACATCTTGCCCTCAGTTCAGACTTGAGTGTTTGCTCAAAAGAGTTATGTTTGGTCTCGTGGTGGCGTTACACATCGGTGCGTTTAATATCTGATAATATTTAGTATCTGAACACATGAGGCAGAGTGGTTTAGTAGCGCCAGCAGGAAGAATGAACAAATAAGAGTCCGTCCATTCTTTGTTAAAAGCTCTGTTTTCGAGGTCCACTCGCCGTGTGAAACTGCTTCTCCCACTGCTCTCTCTCCCCGTCTCTCGACTCACGATGCATTTTGGAATACACATATTCGATTGGCTGAGTAGCATCACGTGAGATGATTTACAACTCGTGTAGCCTAATTGGTCGGTGCGTTTCCTGGACTGCTGACCGAGAGCCGTAAAGGCTAGAAAAGCTGCGCAGGTTAAAATAGAAGCGCTCCGCCAAAATGTATAATTCTCCATCAGTTATACGTCCGGGTCCGGATAGGACAGGGTCTGGGTCCGGATCGCGGTCCGCCTATTAGTGACCACTGATATATACACTCAGTATATAGTCATGCGGTATCAGGCACGGCTTCTGGATGAGAAAGGTTGCATATTAGACCTCCAACCATCATTTCACACTCAACGCAAAAGAGCTGAAAAAATATACAAACGATTGCAAATGAACTTTGCACAAAGTGTAACCTACCAAGGCCAGGCAGAGAGCTTGTCTTATTTTGCAATACTTCAGCTTAACTTCACTTAACATGTAGTCATAACGTAGTCACCCACATGCTGCCTGACACAGAAACACTATCAACCAATTCTGTCCAAAATCAAGTCATCTGAAAACGTGTGCAGAGCTGAATAACAAATGTTACAACTGAATGACTGATCACAGATTAGTACTAACTTCTATATTGGGGACTAAACAGTTTATGAACCTTTAAATTGGAAGCAGATGTGAGAATTTCTTTGTGCTATGAGTCAAATATTTTTAAAAGCTTATTAAGTCTGTAGTAAAAAATGCATCCAGACACAATACGCACCCAGTTTATAGTTAGTTTCCTCATAATTTGATATGTTTCTGTTCTGCGCATTCAGCAGACCCATCCCAACCCAAAATGTCCTGCTACGTCCAAAAGCTAGAGGTACCACTGCTTAAAAAACATCTCCCTGGCTGCTCTGCATCCTGTCTTTGATAAAAGCAGGCCACTCCTCCGGTTACCATTGTGCCTCAGTTCTCTCCGTCTCTGCTCCATGTAAACATCTCTATCATTGATGTCTCTCCCTCTTCCCTCTTTAACTATGAAAATTATTCAGAAACCAGTACATGAGCAAAAGCCAACCAATGACACAATCAATGTTGAATTACTGTAAAATAGAAGCTTTAATAGATATAGATATTAAACCTGATTGAGGTACCCGTTAGGGATGGCCGGTGTCCATTGCCAAAGGCCGACAGTCATGGCCGTTACTTATTCCCAAAACTAAGTTAAAACGAATCGAAAGGAAAAGAAAATGTTTATTTTATTGGATTAATAACACAGTAATCCTGCTTGATGCTAAAATTGCAGGTGCATGACACATTGCGTGACATTACCAGTTCTCTACTTTTCTCTAAATGTCTAATTCTATTGGTATAAAAGGTTTAAATGTCTGCATATCTACAAAACAAATCCGTACTCTGAGGTATCCCGGTAATGGCTACGTAATACCATTAGGACTGCCAAAAATACCCAACACATTAAATGAATGTAACATAACTTGCTAAACAAATGAGAAGTCTGACAAGGTTACTCTCCCTTACTCATCCACAGCAAAGAATGATAGTGTACACACCTGCTCTACAGTGATGTGTTTAGCCATGTCGTCCAGTGAGGAAGCTTCTTTGACGATGTCAACTTGCTCTACTTCGTCGTCGTACTCCTCCTCCTCCTCTTCTTCCTCCTCCTCCTCATACTCTTCCTCCTCTTTCACCTCCTCACTCTGCTCCTGCTCGTGAGCCTCCTGAGGAAGGGGGGCCTCCTGGTGCAGGCAGGTTTTAGCGCTCTCCTGCAGTGATAATGAAGTGCAGTTATAAATTGCATAACAATATAGAGCAATGGAGACAGTAATACAATTTGTCGGTCTCTATTTCGGATTGAAGCCATTAAAAGCTACGTATGTTAGTGAAAGCTGTTAAATGAAGGGACGGTTGTTGTTTTTAAGGAAGTGATACATTTTATTTATTGGCAATAGCAACAATGGTTTAAAACATATAGAGGAACTAAGTAGTTAGCATGAGCTGTAATAACCATCATGGCTCAAAAGCCTGAAGCAATGCTAACCTAATAAACAGAAGAAAACAAATATGATTTAGGATACGGGTCCTGACACACTTTAACTGGCAAGTCATTTCAGGAAAAACAAACAAACTAAACAAACAAACTAGGAACTCACAGTCAACGTAAATAACAGACTTTACAACATTATTGCATTTCTTTCTAAATTCTGATATGTACCTGGTTCTCCTCATGTAGGGCCTCCTGTTGCAGCTGTTGTTGCTCCACATCTGCCCCACTGGTCAGAGTCTCCACTGGGAGAGCTTTGTGACACAGAGCAGAGTCTTTTTCCTTCTTCCTCTCCTCTTCTTCCTCTCCCTCATCTTCCATCTCCAAAGCCTCGGCTGCCTCCTCCACCTCCCTCTCTTCTTCGTCCCCTTTTGCCTCCTTTTCCTGTGTGAGACCTAAATCTCCTCCCTGCTGCTCTGCGGGTTTGGACTGATCCATTTCTCCAGCTGTAGAGGGGTGTCCTCCATTTCCTCTGACTGAAGTGGTGTATTCTACCCCTCCTTCTGCCACTCCTCCCTCTCTGTTGCTGCCGTGCTTGTCAGTCAGCTGATCTCCAAGGAAACAGACCCTGCCCTCTACTTCCCTGAGTGGGTCTGACCGTCTGTCCTTTTCTGAAATCTCAGGGGAATAAAGCCCATCAGTCAAATCAATGGAAGGGATCACTGGATGGCTGCTCTGATAACGCGAGGGGTCTTGAGCTCTCTGCTCCATCCCTTCGTCAACCTGATGGACTGGATGAAAAAGAGACACAGAGAGTAGAAAAGGAGAGTGTGTTGTTTTTGAAGCCATTAGTCCATGTGGGCCTTCCTCTCCTAGTTGATGTCACTAGAATCATCAATGAATGATCTACATTGACAGTGATTTCATTGCTATATGCAGGGAGAACTACTCTCAAATACAAACCCAAGGGGCTCAACAGACCGACATAAAACCTTAAAAAACATCTTTTCAGCAGTTACACTTAAAAAGTGTACATTGCATTGGGAGCTGCTTGCATCTCATTTTCCATGTATTCATTACTTGAAACTTGTGTATGTATCAGTCTTAGATTTTTTTAAAGGTGCAAGATCCGAGATGACTGCCTGTCAACGGACTCAACATGGTGTCAGCGAGCCGGCGGCTCACAGCCAACGGTGCAAAATAATCTTTTCGCAAACTTTTAAAATACACATTAAACCACAGCAAGGTGTCCACAAATGCTACATGTGGCACACAAACAAACACAAAGCAGACAGTATGTCTAGAGTGGAACCCAGCAAAGTAAAGTCAAAGTAAAGTAAGTCTGGGCAACACTGAAGTGTCAAGTACACCCTTAAAGTCAAATTATATGTGATAATCAGAGTATACAGAAGTGTGTCAATGCTATTGTGTTGACAAAACATGTTTATTTTGTCTTTTAGCGAGACCCTTGAGTCAGTATGGAGAGCAGCACCACCAGTGAACAGGTACAAGTTTTCTTGATCCGATAACAAGTCCATCAGCCGTCCCAATGTTTAGAGCCATACGGAGGAGATTCCTCAATCATACATTAGTTCTGAATTCCGTATTGAGCTCATTTAAGGTCCACTTACTAACGGTTTGTGAAACGTTCAACTTAAATCAGGATATGCGGCCGAAGACTCTTTTCGGTTGGAAGCTAAGTAAAGCCAGTAAGTGGACTTCCTACTTTGACATTAATCCACCTACTCACTCACCTGAAGTACACAAAGGCAGTGCACCACCTTCTTCAAACGTAGGCCTCAAAAGGTCCAGAGATGCACACTGTACACACACACAAATAAATATATGTAGTACATGTACATACACTACAGTTTAGTAATTATTTAAAATTGTATCCAATTGGGTACACGCACACTAAACTAACAGGTGTACACCCTTTACACATAATAGAGATTTTACCAAGACATCAGTGAGTCACTTGAAATGCAAACACACATTCATTCTGCCTTCATCTTATATGTATGTACATTCACACCAAAATGATGAATGTCTTACCACAGCATCTCTGGCTCCTGGTCTATGAACAGAAGAGAGAGAGAGAGAGAGACGGAGTGAGATGGTGAACGTATTGAAGGTCTGTTCTTGGTTTGAAGAAGAGAGAGATGAGTGACCCTGCTCTACTCTTTTCAACCTAATATTAGCTCGAACACATTTCCCTGGCTACTACAACACGTATGTATGTGTGTGTGTGTGTGTGTGTGTGTGTGTGTGTGAGATTGTGCGTGCATGAGTTAAGAGAAGTGAAACCTCAGCAGCGTGATGGCTCAAATGTCTGAAAGTGCAGCAGCAGCAGCAGAGGGCCATATGTTTAAACTATCACTGTAGAGCTCACCACACACAAAGATATACATGCTTATAGACAGTCAGGCAAACAAACACACACACACACACACTGTCTGGGAACATACAAATTAAGCAGGTGTGTATGGTTTGAGAAAGTGTGTTGTCTATCTGACACTTCTTATTAAATATTGAAAAATGTCAAGGTGGGCTTCCCTCGACTAATTTGTTACACTTGCATGAGCACACTCCACAACAGACACACGTCACATTGATATTGATATTGATACACTTATACTCTGACTCCCAATATGTTGGACTGGTTTGTGGTTTTTAAAATATGGCCCCCAACCTTTTAGTAATCGAACAAGATGAAGTACATATTGCTATCCTCTTGTGGTTTTTGTTTTATCTTACCAGCACCAAAAAAGTTGTTTTACTGCATCATTTAGTTTGGTTATTTTTGTCCTTCTTTCTTGGCACCTTCACCGCGGTCACGGTCTGACTTTTCAAGTTAGTTTGGAGTCAGATAATGAAATCACATCAAATTTGACACGGTCATATGAATGTGTTCAAATTTAGTTTACTTGTCTAGCGCTCTGCCCAGTTCAGCGTCCTCTACCTGGCAACCCCCGTGAGCTTTGAATCTGGGGAGAAGGGCGAAGAGAGACAACTCTCTCCAATATTTTTGAATTTGGCCTGCAGTATCCATTTAAAACAGTGGCCATCAGTGTTACATATTCTTCCTTCAGATATGAGGAAACTATGAAAATTGTAATGTAAATTGAGCTTATGTTCCCATTAATTTTCCCCAAACATGTACACTAAAATAACTTGTTAATTTAATATATGAGAGTAGTCAAATGAAGACATGTTCAGTCTGTAACAATGTAATTTGTGCTGACTTTCCCACTACAGTTATGTACAGTAGAACTACTTATGTCATAGTCAGGACAGTTTGAACAGAAATTCATTGCTCCCAACACATTTTTATCACATTAGGACTTCTTTACTAATAGTTTTATTTGGTATATAAAATGTGAGAAAATATTGCTGAAATACGAGTTTTCCTACAACCTTTTTGGATCCAGCTTCAGCTCCTACAGACAAAATCTAGCCAGCAGCTGGCCGGGTTTTCCGAATGGATGGTCCACTTGATCGCAGTGTTTTACGGTGCCGTTGCGCTGTGCTGCTCTGTCTCGTCTGTCTGTCTGTGCGCCGTCAGAGACCTCTTATAAATTTTCACCGCATGACAAAATGAACGTGTGCCGGGAGAGTGTGTGAAAAGTGTCAATAGAATGAGTCTCACGGACAATGCGTAACAGTTGTGTGCACCGATGCATGTAGAGCTGAGAATTATATGCACACCTCAAATTTTCCGTGCACTACTGTGCAAATACACATGGTATTGTGAGCCATTAAAGAGCACACACACACACACACACACACACACACACACACACACACACA
>NW_022280036.1:5304095-5304665 GCF_004355925.1 Anarrhichthys ocellatus
CACACACACACACACACACACACACACACACACACACACACACAGACTGACCGACTGTGCGTCCGGCAGATGTTTTTTAGAGTGTCCAGATGTTGGGTTGCCAGGTCGAAGAAAGAACTTCTAGACTGACTCTCTGAGAGACATGGAGAGAGACAGAGACACAGGGAGTTAAAAGCATTGTTACAACTATGAGGTAGCCTTTCAAAGCTAGGCCCCCCTTGTACAATTATAAACGCAACATAGGTCAATAATCCTGAATGTTTCCTGATGGAATCTAAATTATATGATCACTAAATATTAACTATACATTATTGGGATCTAATGGACGAGACGCAGAGGCTGCAGGTATATTGTTGAGTAGTTTTGTGCTCGATAGCTGTGCATGTGGGCAAATACAATGACAAGGATGATATTCAGTAACATGTAAAGCCCATGTGCAGCTGTCATTTAGTACACAAATTATTTATTTTACAAATGATTGTATGTACTGCATTGTGATATGTGAATATCACCGATTCCTTACTGTAAGACACCTTCTTCTTTACCTTCTATTTTTAGAGACGTCCAAAT
>NW_022280036.1:5305065-5323928 GCF_004355925.1 Anarrhichthys ocellatus
ACATACATATAATATACATATATATACTATATATAATATACATATAATATACAATATATAATATACATATACACATACATATAATATACATATATATACTATATATAATATACATATAATATACAATATATAATATACATATACACATACATATAATATACATATATATACTATATATAATATACATATAATATACAATATATAATATACATATACACATACATATAATATACATATATATACTATATATAATATACATATAATATACAATATATAATATACATATACACATATAATACATATATATACACATATATATATATATATATATATACACATATACATACACACACACACACACATATGTATACACACAATTTTACCATTATGCATTTATCTTACAAATACAACAATAAGTATTTTGTTACAAAACTATACACTAAGATTGTGTATACATGCATCTGATGCAGGTGTGCAGGTACGTTACCCCACTGTTCTTGTAGTTCATTCAGGTTGTCCAATACTCTCTGGTGATAGAGTCTCTCTAGCTGGATGCACCATAATGCCCGCTGGTCTGAACATCAAAGGTTAAGAGAAACATAAATACAAACACACAGAGTACAAAAAGCCCTACAGGGTACGGTTTGCTTTTAAAAAAAATTAAATAAAACTCAACTCAACTCTAAAAAAAAAAAACTACTTTTTTCTGCATTACAGTGGTCAGATGTAAAGGGAGAAAAGAAAGTGAGACTGATGAAATTGGAGGACGAAGACAGAGGGAGGCAGGAGGGGGGGGGGGGGGGAGGCCAGAGATAAAGGGAAAAGCACTCCAGGATGCAGTCTCTCATGTTTATGGATATGAGCAGCGAGAACACAATCCGTCTTTGGCATGGCTAAATGCTCTCTCTCTCTCTCTCTCTCTCACCCCCTATGCATGCATGGCATAGCTAAGCTAGCTCTCCCTTCTCTTTGACTCTTTTGTTTCTTCCCTTCCACTGTGTCTCTTTCCTCTGATTAAATCTGTCAAAAATTCCAATTATTTTTCATGCTCGCTTTCTTGTATTTCTTCCTCCCTTTCACCTACTTTGTCTCATACTTATATCTTTATTGACTTTAAGTGTGTGAGTGTATTTTGTATAAGAGCGTCTCTTTCTGCGAGTGCGTCTGCAAAGAATTCAGGTTGTGTACGCACTATACAGAGACGATCAACATATCTATCTTCCCTCCGTATGTGTGTCTTCTTTCTCTCTGCCTCTCTACCTTGTGAGCATTTTGCATGAGCCAGATCAGCTACTGGTGCTTTTCCTCTCTCCGTTTCACCTTCTGTAATCACCCCTCTTCATGTTCTCCTTATCTATTCTCTCTCTCTCTGATCAGTGTTTTCTCTTATCCCCTTCTTTTTCAGCTTCTTTCCACTCTATTCTCCTCGGCCTATTCTATCTATTGCTCTCTTTTTTACCACACTGTCTGTAAACTCTGAAGCTTTAAGTCACTCCAAATCCTCAAACTCTTACTTCAGTGTGTGAAATAATACAGATGAGAAAACAGACAAGTAGTCAAAGAAAAATGCATAATTAAAAACAGCGAGGTTAGCACACAGTTTGTGACCAAATCCAATACACACAGATACACACACCAACATAATACTAAGGATACAGTCTTTGTGAAGGACAAAGGCCTCGGCAATCTGCAGAGAGAGAGAGAGACATTACATCTTTAATAAAGTGCATGCTCTAAAATCTTTTTTTTCATGATTTTGTCAAATCAGTTATGTCACAGACGCTATCAGGAAAACAAGGTTGTCAAACCAGACTGAAACTATTCCTCAGGTAGAGTGATTCTTGACTCAGACACAAGATAAAACCAAAATCTGATTTGCCAAAGTACAAGACAACAGGTAGAAAAAACACCAATATAGAGCATAGAAACACCGCACTAACACAGCAATAACTGTCCCTAGCATTTAGGAGACAGAGTGAGAGTGAAAAGCAAGACACGTAGCAAGATACAAAAAAACGAGAGACTAAGACACTCTACCTCTCCTCAGCAAGTGTCGCTTTCATGCTGCTCAGCTGATCTCAGAACAAGAGAAGTGTGTGTGAGAGAGAGAGAGAGAGAGAGTGCGAGAGAGAGAGAGAGAGTGCAAGAGAGAGAGAGTGCAAGAGAGAGAGAGAGAGAGAGAGAGAGAGAGAGAGAGAGAGCAAGAGAGCGAGAGAGAGAGCAAGAGAGCGAGAGAGAGAGCAAGCAAGAGAGAGAGAGCGAGCAAGAGAGAGCGAGAGTGAGCAAGAGAGAGCGAGCAAGAGAGAGAGAGAGGAGGAGTAGAGTAGGGAAGGAGGGCACAAAAGGCTCTTGCATTTCTAATGAAGAGAGGGGCGGTGACGACTGAATGACCTCTATAGGTAACTCTACTGACGCGGCTCAGAAACAAAGTTGGAAAGAGTTTAGAATTTGTCCTCATTCGTCCCAACAATGAGACTTCATATTGAGAGGAAATCGACAACCTTGCAGCGGTGCTCAGAGAACAATCTACTGCTCAGTGTCAGTAAATATACCAAGGAGCTGATTGTTGATTTTAGAAAAAAGGTGGCGAAGACGCAAACCCCTGTCTACATTAATAGAGTTGAGGTGGAGCAAGTTAGCAGCTTTAAGTTCCTAAGAATCAGCATCACAAACAATCTGACATGGTCATCACACATCTCCATCCTGGTGAAGAAAGCTCATAAACGGCTGTATTTCTTACTTAAGAAGGCAAAATCGTGCCAAGTTCTTGTACATTACAAACTGGTATGGGGTGTGTACAGCACAGGACAGGAAGGCTCTACAGCGGGTGATTAAAACCGCCCAGAACATCATTAGCAACCGTCTACTGAGCATCGGTGAGGAGCCTGCGAAGAGCTAAGGAGATATTAAAAGACAATAACCACCCCAGCCACAACCTGTTCACCATGCTGCCCTCTGGAAAGAGATACTGAAGTATCACACTTCAAAACAGCTTCTTTCCTCTGGCTGCGAGACTCCTAAATGTATCCTCCACCCACCTAATAGAATATATATGTTATTGTTGTTTGTCTTCTTTCCTATGTAGCAAATTGTGATTAGAATCTAAATTTCGTTGTGCAACCCTGTCGTACAATGACAAATAAAAACCATGATAAAGCTCCCACATCGAAAAGAAGGACAGTCAGATTTTAAGATTCAAGATTGAAAAAAACAGCAGCATGCACAAATCTGTTCATCATCAGAGGTGATGTGTGCGTGGAACCCAACTGCTGTTTATATAATTCACTTACTGTAATCAATTAGTCCGCTTTCAGTGTAAACTTTTGGTCTTTTCATTCATGACAACATATGGGAAAAAAAAATTAAAACTACTGTCGTTTGATTTTTGTTATTTTACTCTCCACATTGATTTCATACGGTCTATTTTATGCCTTTTAAAAATTTAGAAATGCACTAAATGCTGCGGCTTACTAGCCTATTTACAGTTCTGATGTTACAGGACGATGCATCTTAAGGCTATGGACAAATTATAATCTGAACAAAAGTAAGCTATATTTCATGTACAGTACCATAGTGTATTTGAATTATACACAGTACAGGGATTTAATTTGAGGCGGAATTAAAGAAAAATAAATGGTTATAATAGTGCTTAGTTTGATACAGGCATATGAGATCACTGAAAGAGATTTCCACTGTAATTGCTTAGATTAGACCTGTTGTCGACCTACGTACTCTTTTTCTATAAAGAAGTGAAAAGTACATTTTCCTTAAAAAGCTAAAAGGACTCATTTTATTTTCATTTTGTGAAGAGACAAAAAAAAAAAAAGAAAGAAGCACATGTGTGTGTGTGTGGAGAAATTGCCTCTCATATACACACACACAACCCGTTTGCTTGTAAGAAAGCATAGCTCAGGTGTGCCTGGTGGAAGCATTTGTAAATCAAACTGACAGAAATATTCACACACCCTATAACATACATGTCCAGTCACGCAGGTCTGTGTGTGAGAGGGGAAGACTGAGAGTGTATGTTTTTTTATGTAGTGTGGATGTAGCTCATGTGTGCAGGAATGTGCTTATGTATAGACGCTGAAGTCACCCATGCCTTAGGGTACAAAGTGTCATTCCGATTATTGGGTTGAGTGGATAACAGTGATTTAATAACTAGTGTGAGAGCAAAATATAGAGACTAAAATGACAGAAAGAAAAATAAATACAAAAAGAAACCGTTAAAGAGTGAAGTAATTGTTAAGGTGAGTGACTGCCAGGATTGGTGGTGATACACAGCTTGTAGTATCTGACATACTATGCCAGAAGTAAGACAAGAAGAGTTACCTGGTGAAGGTACTGTGGAAGGTGAGTGTCATCTCCTCTTTGTGCCAACTCCTCCAGAGACTCCAGCAGGGCGGGGCTTGGAAGAGGCCCTGCGGCACAGGTGGAGACTGAAAAACAAGTGGGCACTGGAGTGGAGGTAATGTGTTCCAAAATCGAGGTTATAGGTACTGTGGTGGTAGTGGATTCTGTACCAGTAGTCGTGGGCCCTGGGGTGTTTGCTGTTGCACTCATAGGAGTGGAAGCAATGGAAGTGTTGAGCGTCGCGGTGCAAGCAGGCCCTGTAAATGTCTCTGCTGTTGAGGGAAACCCTCTTGCGCATGTGGGCCCATAGTTGAAGACAGAGTCTGTGGATGAGGTAAGATGTCCTGCAGTGAAGTCAGTATTTTTTGCTATCTTGTCTGTGGCTTCTGTGATACCTGTAGGCCCAGTAGTAGAATCTATAGGCCCTGTGGTGAAGGTGGGTCCCTGTGTAACGGAACCTGTGTTGGAGGCAACTAAGTCAGTGTTATGAGAGTCCACTTTGACATCAATCGGGCTCACTTCCACTTGACTGGCGGGATATGCAGTGTCTGGACTGACCACTGGAATGACAGGGGATGTGGGCTCTGGACTGGTCCCAGGGCTGAAAGGATACGGAGTCTCCAACAGACTGCCTACAGAGGATAAGAAAGACAACGCCAAACAGAGAGAAGAAAGAAAGAATAACTATGACACAGTGAACGTGCTGAAACAGCATGAATCCAAAACAGCATGAATCCAAAACAGCTGTCTAAAGCTCCTGACGACACAGGTGTGTGAGGGACTGTTACAATACAATACTGATGGTTATATTTGAGAAAACATTCAGAAGATTAAGTTGAATTAATAAATACAGTATGAAATGCAGCCAAACTAGCCAAAAGGTAATTTTTCATCTGTAGTCCCCATCAGAGCAACAACAAAAACAGGACATGCCATCTCAAAGTTTGAAAAGGACACAAAAAAAAGTAGTAGTGACATAAATACATACAGAATTAAACTGCAAAAAAGCAGGATTTTAATGTTTAGTTGTCTGATGAACCTCTGACAGACCAGGCTGACTAGCTAAAGGCACTCTTCGGTAACACAATAGTGCGATCTTCTCTTATAGACCCCCAGGTGACAGGATTAGTGTTGGTTCTTCTGTGTGTATAAGCTAAGTGTCACCGAAGCTAAGGTATGGATGACTTTATCCATCTCAACTTAAAAGCTGATATTTTTTTAGAACTTGGCAGTGAGTGCTTTGATTTTTTTATCTAGTGTTTTAGTGCTTGTTTGTATAGTGATTCGAGTGGTTAGCTAATACTAAACTAAGCTAAGCCAATACCTTTCTTTTGATGGAATAGAGCTCTAGAAACCACAGAGCGCAACCGAGTAAAGTTTCACAATCTTTGTGCAATTAAATGAATACTCTCTGTAAGTGACTGGGGATGGTAAAATGAAGGACGTCGACATCGGTCAGTATTTATTGCATAACAAGCGTATCCTTCACGTCACCTGGTTCACTCGACCAGCTCAGGCTTTGTGCCTGTTTTTGTCGATGTACGTGTGTGTGTGTGTGTGTGTGTGTGTGTGTGTGTACTTGGAGGAGCTCAGCTCGACAGAGAAGGTAGAGCAGATGCGAGCTGTAGCGTGATAATAAATTACACCAAAACATGAAAAAGTACAAATAACATAATAACCAGTAACATTGGTGCTTATCAATACTAAGATCTTTAATTATTTAGCAAAGTGGCCTGTTTAATACCGGATTTTGGAACGTTACCTTCAGATAACGTAAAATGCGAAAGGCTCTCGCTAGAGTCATTGTCCTCTCTGGGCTGCCGTAGAAACATGGCGGACTGAGCTTCAGGTGATTATAAACCGATTAAAACATAGTTATGAATATTATATTCAATACCTGCCAATAAATCCCCGTAAATGTTACACACTGTTCCTTTAAGCAAAAACTAAAAAAAATGTAAATGTGTGACTACAACTATCACATTTGTAAGTTTAACATGTTTTTGGCTGTAGTGTTGGAATTGGATGTTCATTATCATAAATCTGGCCTAACTTCTGTTACGGTGTGTGTTTTCTGTCCTCTACTAGATTATTCTTTACACCGACAATGAATCTACGTGTTATATGAAAGGGGTCGCTCCCAATGACAATCCTTGAAAATGATTGTGCAACTCTGCTCTGTGCATCTGTTAGCTTGTTGTGGTCTTCTGCTGCCCCCAAATGGCCATCAACAGTTGTGTGTGTGAAAGTGTATGTCTTTCATGCATGTATGTTCCCGACCTGTCTCTGAATAGGAGGAATCAGTCATTGGAGTGTCGGGAGACTGGCAGCGAATTAGACAGCTTGATTCTTCTGATTCTTCCTCCTCTTCGTCTCCCTTCATCACCTCATCAATGTCTTCTTCTTCTTCTTCATCCTCCTCTCCGCCTCTTCCTGTGTATCCCTCCTTTCCGTGCTCCTCCTCCTCCTTCCCATTGTTGTTGACAGAGGTTTTTTGGATGAGCCCTCCTCCCTCTTCCTTGTGTGGAGGAGCGAGGCTTTGAGTCTGTGCGAGCGCGTTAGTCTCGTTGAGATTTCGTGTTTGGGCAGCGAGAGTGTCAGGATTGGGAAGGTTATCACAGAGGTTGGCCCCGCCCACCTGAACCTGTGACATTGCTCTGTCCTCCCTCTCAAGCTGACCTGGAGATAAAATAAAGAATCAGGTGAAATGTCAATTGGTGTACTTAAACATGTTGAGCCTATACATTGTGTTATTTAAAACACTCACCACCATGATCCATCTGGCACCCCCCTCACAACGGTTGAGCTCTGAGCATGAGGGTCTGCGCCGGCTACTAAACAAGCCCGTCTTCAAGCCTGCAGAGATAAAGAGAATGAGACAAAAGACAGGAACATTTCAATGACGGAAAGTATGAGAAAGACAGAGGAAGTCAATCTACACTCAGAGGAACGGGAGAGAGTGAAAGGGAGGGACACAAAACAAGTTTAGCAAGTTTAGTTGTATAAATGTAGCAGTCCTACCAACTCCATGTAGTATAATACTACAAATGTATTGATCACTAACACTTCAGATACAAACCTGACAATGCATTATATAGAAAACAACTGAAAACTCTGTACAAGTTCTGAACCTTTAAGACGCCACTGTACGGTGTGGCTGAAAGAGATGACATTTGTTAATATTAGTTTTCCTCCCCATCTACAGCAAAGTAGTGTCCTGCAACTTATCTGTGAAGAACAATACCAGTCAGCATCTATTTGCTCACAAGAATAAATCTCGAAGGGACATTTAAATGTCAAATTGTTAGGATTTAAGTTTCCATAATCTTCTTAAAACAATTAAGTTTTTCAATACAAAAACCTTTTACAGACCCCCTAAACATTGAACACAGAGAGCAAGATAGTGAGAGGAAAGGAGAGAGAGAGAGAGAGAGAGAGAGAGAGAGAGAGAGAGAGAGAAATAACTATGATATGGGAAGAGCAAGAACAGTGACAATGTACAATGTGAACCAAGAATACAGAAGAACTGGTAAATACCAAAGGGAGACAAGTGGTAAAGTTATGAGATGCAATAAACTATATTGTCCATTTCTATTTACATATAGTAGGAAGACAGAATACTATGAACTACGATAGGAATGAGTCCTAAACCCTGAAGATGAATTAGCCTGATCCAGCGGTTGTTTCTTTGTTTCAAAGTCAATGGGTTTCTGGCTGGATGCCTAAAATAAGGTCCGTGGTTCACATAAACTGAAGAGATTTTAATGTTTTGCTCTCCTAAAGAAAATACGTCAGCAAATGATCCCACAAGTCTTAAAAAAGGCGATTGCTAACAAGGACATAGGACTGCTAAACATTATTACTACAAACACTAGTGCTGCTTTAGCTCAGTGGGGGTGACGTGAAGTCACGCGACCGTGGTCTAGTTTGTTTCTAGCCTAACGTTATATTTTTACTTCTAGGGTTTGCATTTAAAGTTCAAACTTAATAAAATTTGTGTTAATTTGTAGAGATGATCTCGCTGAACAAAACATTTAAGCATCATGAACCTGTGTTTGCCACAGATCTTATTCTGTGCACTAATCCAAAAGCCAATGGAAAGATTCCATGGGCTTTCTGTTGAGGTAACCAGTGCGATGCTATCTTCTGGGAAGGCCTATAAAAATGCATCATCCCTGCAGCACTCTATAAAGTGCAATGCAGAACAACAACTTTACAAGCTACGGCCTCAGAAATGCTTATAGGTCAAATCAACATTTTTCCTGACACAGTGAAAAGTATAAGATTCTCAAAGATAGGATTTATTGCAGGGCGGTTCCAATGGGTTGCAGGAGGTTGTCAAACTGGTAAATCAGCGTACAGCACAAATCAGTATTGTGCAATAGCATGCTTCTTTTTTTTTTTAAACTTTACTGCCTTACTTATGTTCACAGTTAAGTCAGCAAGAAATTTAACAGAAAAACAGATTCAACCTCTGGATACCTAGACTGCCCAATACATACAACCTGTGTTCAGGTCAGTGAGACAACCATTAACAGCACGCACTGTATAACTAGTAGACCATCAATTTGAGATTTCTAGACTTTCACATACACATGAAGCAGTTTATTTTTATGTTTTCAAATGAAAAACAAAAATATACTAACAGACCTATAATACACACACAGATGCCTGTGTCATTGCACTGACCGTGTCCCCTATCCCTGGTTACAATATGCATGACCGGATCCATGGCCAACACTCCTTCACACATCCAACTGTTTTACTAACGTTGGTGATATTTTGACTCCAAAACCTCCACAAATACCCACATCCATTCCAGGCTAATGAAAGCCTATCTCAGAGGAATATCGCTGTCCTGGTTTCCCGCAGCACTAAGCTAATTGTTCTTCCTGTAAGCCTGTATTTCCCTCTGTAACACTCAACCAAAACATCTACAAAGGACAAACTCAACGAGCACAACTCTGATTACCTGTGTGCACATTATTATTAATACTCTTAGGGACAATCAGCACTGAGGACTGCTATCTCCAGAGGGAGGAGAGAACCTATGGGATGACATAATCATAGGCTTTGAGATACTAATGGAAGTATTGTATGAGAGGCTGTCTTGCAGTCTTCTTACTCCAAGCTCTTAATGTCCCTCTGGAGGGTAAAATGGCCCCAGCCTGTGACAAACAACTGTGACATCGAGACTTATGCAACGACGACCTGCAGTTTACACATATGGCTGTTACTGTACCGGTCATCTTTCTAATGCTTTGTGAGATGTATCTTTTTGTTTACAGTACAGTTTCCCTGAATGTCTCGCTCCCTCAGAGCCATCTGTCCATCCGACCATCCATCCTCTCCTCTTTATGTCTGCACCCTGCTCCACAGGGGACCATGAATAATGAAAGACAGAAGAAGGGACAGAGTGGGACTTTAGCCATAAGGACAAACACAATGTGGAGGAAACAGATCCTGTCCTGTGAGAGGCCACTACAGACACTTGAGACAGCGAGCAGAGCTAAAAAAAACAACGTGACATCAACTGCCACTAATTGTCTTATGTTTTAACGTTAAGACGTTTTACAAATAAGCTAAACAAACTAAAAAAATCCAGCAAGTTAGCAAATGAGACGTAAAATATATGCAGTAAATTGCACCCAATTGCCATTCAAAGAGGTGGGGCATTGTTGTTGTTGGCCAAGTTACCAGTTTAGGCCAGCAATTAAGTCTCTAACGTTAGCTGTAGCTAACCAGTTCACGTGTAATGTTAGTGACTAACCGGTTCAGGAACAAACGGTTTGTCTCAACATTATCCCCATGTTTATTTAGCGTTAACGATAGATGAAGATCCAATGTTAAAACGCAGACAAGTGACAGCAATTGCAACCATGACACAGATTCCGTAAACTGGTTACTAGCTAGCTAACGTTAACTTTAATCAACCTATGCTTGGTAAACAAGCTAGAATTTAAACGTTACGTTAATAGTAAAATGCTTTACGTTACAGGAGATTAGCTCGGTCGCTATCGTTAAGGCTCACGCGTAGTGTTGATTTCACGCTTTTGACAGGCTTGAACTGCTTCATCAAATTGAAAACGTTTGATTAGCAACAGCCGAAGTTGATGCCTATCCATTCATAACTAAACAGCGATACATAACGCTACGGCGACAGATCAGTTGCTGCTAGCTAACTGACGTCAGCTAGCCGAGCAATGCAGACACACATCCGTCCACAAGACCTTTAAAATACAACGTTACACCTCAGCTTGCTTTAGGTAAATGCGATAGCTTTCGAATCATTAGCAAAAAACCTAAACAACTTTTGAGACACAAAACAGTAAAGCGGTACTTACGGCTGAACAGGCTGGTTGAATTGTAAAGGATCGCGCATCACCAGCTGCTGTGATGTTAATGAATGTAGGTGTTACCGACTGTCAGGGGTCGTTGCTGTCATCAGGCCTGCATCGGTGCTGTTGGTAGACACAAGGTGCACAGTTGCCATCTTATGTTCCTATACTGTCAGTACGTACGTGGACAGGCAGGAATATGTATTCACAATACTGTGGAATATTCAAGCTAGTGTTTTCTAAAAGCTCCAGGCCATAAAATACTGTGTGGAGAATGAAAGTTCCAAAAACAGAAATATGATTAACCCATTTAATCACCATGTGTTCACCTTGTGCAACCAGGAAAGAAGAGTAATAGATTCAATATAAGAGCATTGAAGGTTCAAGCACTTACTAAAACAGGGCTGATACCATGTACTCCCACACACACACACTATATATCAAAATTATGATTTAATGTTTTTCTTACAAATCATATTGCACACAGTTTACACAGTCCGTAAGACATGACATTTCAGACATTGAAATCGTATGAACACATGAGGGATATAAATAAATACAAAGACTTGCTTCCACCTTCTTCCTGCACTGTTATTACAGGTTTGGAAAAGTATGCAAAACAAGATACATGTGTTGTGACACTGCTGCCACTCCACTGCATCAACAAAACTGCAGTTGCATACTTCATTCGATAATATGCACATTTCTGAATTAAAATATCATTTGCATGACCTGGTGCACCCATGAGGCTGTTTTTTCCCCAGCCCCCTTGAACATGCAGACCTTTATTCTGCAACTTTTTTTTTTAATCACTGCTGCATCCATTTCATGAACATTTCACTTGTTACTACTTTTTTCTGTTCTTGTATGCATGTATGCACAAATGTATGTATCTTCTGTGCGCCTGTTTTAATACATTACACATTCTTTTTTTATATTGCATCATCACTATATTATACATATACAACTCATATATATTGTATTCAATTTGTATAAAACAATAGTAAGACCTGTGTGTCCATCATCAGCCCCAACCCTCCCTCTGTGTGTTCTCCAAAATCTCTTCATAAAGCCAGCTCTGTGTGAACTCCTGACTCTTGTCCATCAGCTGGAACAGTCGAAGATACTCCTCTGGATATACATGACCCGTCAGTATGTCCTCCGGCATGCCCATCTCCGATAGCAGCTTACTCCCACTATCTGGAGACCACAGACTAGGAACAGACAGAAGAGAGGGAGAATGAGCAAGAGGAAAATAAGGTTGGAAGACGTGTCGACTGGAACAGCCTATGATACTATTATAGTATGGATGCACTTAGTACAGACGCACCAAGAGCAGCTCTTTGATGCGACATGTACAATGTGTTGACTACAGGCCTGTCTCAATAGCTTTGTACGCATGTATTGCTTACTTGAGCCGGTCCATGAGCTTGACCTTCCTCTTTGCCAGACACTGTTTGACCATCATCAGCAGAGTTGAAGCATTAGACGGAGTGAGGCCTGCAGAGAACAGATCAGCCCGCGGACGCAGACGCACCAGGCACAAGTGGTCATTGGGAAGCTGAGGGGAGGCAGAGGGGAGAGGTTTTATTAAAACGGACAATAACAATCACTTTACACTTACACTGTTTACTTTGCTATTGAGGTTGCTCTCTTCCTAACCGTGCCCTTGGAGCTTGGTACTCTCTGTTTTGAAGACCTCACAAATGACTCCCAGGGCTCCTGCACAGACAGAAATGAGGAGGTTGACCACTAGAACACTCTTTCTATCACATTCACCCTCTTTATGTTGAAAATGTGTACAAACATGAACGCTTTGGTAGCATAAAACAAAACACTGCAACATGCTTCTTTTTTTTTTTTTTTTTTTTTTTTTAACTTTAAAATGCTTTTTTTGTTGTTACTGTAAACAGCTGTTTAAAAGTCAACATACTGGTTTCATTACATTAGCATAATGACACAAATGTATTGTATTTGTCACCCTCTCTCATACTGTACCTTGTGCAGTAGTTCGATATCACAGGCCATCTGCCAGAGGACACTGAAGGCTCTGTAGTGCATCATTTCACCCGGACGTGACACCAGTTTCTGATGGAGACATAACTGCGTTACATATTTTACACAAGGATCAAAGAACGACACATAATCAGATTATCATTTAAGTAACCAGACAACTGTTTCCCTCAGCTTTAAGTAGTGATTGTGTTGTCAGCAGCAATATGACTATTTTCAGTACAGATAAATAAAACTGATGATATAAGTGCAGCAGTATCTAAGACTGTGGTTACACTCGTCTTTTCAATGCGACCTTTGTATCCCATTGATCAGGCAGGTTGCATTGTGGACACACAGATGCAGACACAGCTGAATTCTGATCCGACGCATCTGATCACAAAAGTCGCATTAAAAAGACAAGTGTAACCACAGCCTCAGCATAGATCTGAGTTGGTTTAAAGCTGCCCAAAATGAAAACAAGAGGCATTAGCATGGATGTAACCATCCTCATCCTCATGACAACAAAACACACACACAAAGTTAGACTCTTTGATCAAACTGGTTCTCATTTCTACATATACAGAGCTTATAATGTTCTTGTACCAGGTATTCCTTCTCGCTTATGAAGAGGTTGAGCTCTATTCTTCCGTATCTGTAGACAGACAGTCGTTCAAACAAAGCGTAAACCATCTTCAGCAGCATTCCACGCTCATTACGCAGAGGCAGGATACCCACTACCCTCACCGGGATGTCTAGAAAGACACATGCATGAACACATTACCGATGAAGATCAGTGTACATTCAGTTACGTGTGTTATTGTGTAAAAGGTACATACCAAGTCATTACAATGATGAAATGTGATTTATTATTCTAAACATATTCATCTAAATGTTTGATACCTGTGAGCCACTGAATGTGGATCTTAATGTAGGTAAATAGTTATAGGTATATATGTTTATGATGAGGCATTTCTAAGCTTCAGGATTATACTGACTGTATGAAGGAGGTGGGATTTGTTTGCAGCCAGAGGCTCAACAAGAGGAAACCTCTTTGTGTGTATGCATTTGTGAGAGATTGAAGTTGCAACACAGTGGTGTCTTAGTTTGTTTTTCTCTCACCATCAGTCCAGTTAGCTTCTGATATTCCCAGGTCAGTGAAGAGTTTGTCCGTGAACATCACAGGGGGTTTAAGGTTTCCACTGCCAATGGGGTCTAGTTTGAAATAGTCACAGTGAACCACTTCCAGCTGACCATCAAGACGACCTTCCAACTCCTACAACATGAAAACATCATGTATTTGACTAACTGCTACATAAAAGGAAAATTAATGAATTAACAAATAAAATCTGATAATTAAAATGAGAATAGAACTCAGCGTAAAGATAAAAAACGTCGTTAGATGCAGAGAGATGTTTGTGTTACCTGTAGATCATGTAGGAAGAACCTATCCCCTTCAAGAGCCACAACTCTCTGAGCACCAGCACTCAGCAGTGTCCTTGTCAACACCCCCAGACCTAAGAAATCAATTAATTGTAGTTTCACACACAAGACTAATAAAATGTGCTTATGACTTATAAATGCACATATTTTATATGAGCATTTATATTTTAGTTTGTCAATGTTCATACCAAATAAGATTGAAGTTACACACCAAACATGAATTCATTAAGTTTTCCTCTGTGTTTCACATTTAAAGATTACACAAATATATACCTGGGTTACAGTCGAAGATAACACTTTTAGCATCCACAGATCCGAGATGCTGTGTGACCAATTCAGCCAGGTCTGGGTCCACTATGAAGTGTCTAATTTTTTTACAGGCCTGAGCACGGCGTACATTCTCCTCTACCTCACCAAGGTCCAGGAAGTCGTACCGGCACAGAGGACGACATTGGCCCTGGAGAAAGACAGAAACGCACTTAGAGAGTGAAAACAATTGATATCATATGTGGAAAAAGCTCAGTGTGTCAGAAACCACTGTCAATCGTTTCCTTTATTATCTTTTTCAGTTTACTGCACAAACTCAAGATTTTTATCAATACTTGGCTGAGTAGATGTATGTGTTGTGTGCCTCAACAATAAAGGAAACACACCTGTATAAAACAGAATATCAGACCATGGAGATGAAAAGAAAGTGGATGATCAAAGACGAATGCCTACCTGTACAGCTACAGCAGACAGGTTCCGGTGTGTGAGTGCTGAGGAGAGGGACGTCCTCTCTGCACGGGGCTGTTGGGAGGTTGGACCCAGTGTGGGCCGACCAGGACCCGAAGAGAGAGAATCCAGGCTGTAGGCCCTTCTATGAAGCATAGGAGCCCCAGGGACACAAAGGCCATAATGACCCACAGGGGCCAACACTGCTTTGTGCAAACAGGACCTACTTCTGATGGTCTGGTAGCAAGCAGAGCGCATCATCAGGTCTACCACCCTACAGATCTGGGTAGACATGGTGGACCAGTGGACCTGTAACTACAGAGGAGAGGGGGAGGAAGGTCGGGGGACCCCTTCAAGAGGCCATTGCCTAGAGGGAATGGGGAGGTAAAGGGACCAATGATGTTAAGGTGAATAGCAGGCATTGAAGTGACACCAACATAGAATACTAAATTATAAATGACAGGCTTTAAATGTTTTATGTGATTAAGTTAATATCGTAATACAAAAACACGCGTATGCCAAACTGTGTATAATGTGCTCTACTGGCACGTGGGAAGGTAAACTTGATGGCTTAAATCTATCGGCCTAACTGGAGAAGCGTTCCCGGTCCTAAATCCTGTATATTCACAAGTTCGCCAAGAGGTACAAAATAACCTCGCAGACAATCTGTTAAGGGGAGGCGTTGAGCAGTTTCATGATACTGACAATATATAAGTTGTTAGCCGACTGGCTAGCCGTACGCTTACAACTAAAACGTTTTAATTTCGTACAGACATACCTTATCGAAGATGATCTTATATTTATCAAAATATAACCACATTGGTGACATACAAGTGGCTATTGTCTGCCTGTTTGCTGGTAAAACTCCGTGACATTGAGTAGCCGACCCCCGTCAGTTGTTGGTGCAACTCTCGTGGTGCTGCAGGCGCATGTGATTGTCGTCATTGACAGGCGACTTCAACTAAGGCCAATGAGAAAACCCAGGTAGAAAATCCAGGAAGTTGTCATACTAACATACGAATGTAAAAAATAAATAAAGCACAACTAACTTATAGCATTACTAGAAGTACATAAATTGTTGGGAAAAACACTTAACGCAACACACTTTCTTTATATGCAACTGTTTCGGTAGCAAAAAAAAAGTACCGCTGTTGTTAATGTCTGTTAGCATATTAGCATAATGTTGCTACGGAAGTAGAAAACAGCGCTGTCAAAACTGCAGCACGCAGTCGTACTCTCTCCAGTCAGTCTCTGTGAGAGGTGAAGGTACCGTCGCAGTGAGATCCTCCAGCCTGTTAGCTGTCACTATGGCGCGTGTTGAGACATCATCCAACAGGCCCTACCACCTGGTTATCTTCGGAGCCTCTGGGTTCACGGGGCAGTTTGTGGTGGAGGAGGTGGCACGTACTGTGTCCGAGGGTCCGAAAGGGAACCTGAAGTGGGCCGTGGCAGGCCGGAGCAAGCAGAAGCTGGAAAAAGTTCTGGAGCAGGCCGCCGGAGTACTCAGTATGTATTTAAACGATCACATTTGTTGTGTACGTTGAAGCAGATTGTTTCTAGAACTGACGGTCCTGCAACAGAGATAGCGTCTCAATTATTCTGTTCAACGTATGTCCTATGTAAGGATGTTGTATTTGGTGGGACTGCGCCTTTTATCTGATATTTCAAGTACTTTTGTGTTTCTAAAGTAACGGGTAATTGCTTAACTCCGGACGACTAATTTGTCTAAGGTGGGCTCGCTGATAGTGATACGTTTAACATGAGGTACAAAGTACAAGCGAGGCTGCGACAAAAAGTAACCTTTTTATTTACACAATTTTTTATTAAGGATCGAAATTGAGTCATTGAAGTAATTTGGTTGATTGATATATCTATTTTAAGCCTAAAAATGCCAACAAAGCACATCTCAATTATCCTATTGGGGTACATTTTGATGTCTTTGCGTGGTTTTCTGTTTGACCTAGTCTATTTATTCAGTTTACAAAAACAGGAAATTCTCCCTTTTTGAAAAGCTGTATCCAGCAAACATTTTGCCTTTCGCTTTATAAATAACTTTAATGATTGATTGATCAATTTTGAAAATGCGTAGCTATTCACTTTCTGTTGATTAACTAATCGACTAATTGGTGAGTAATTTTAGCTCTAAAAACAGAAATATTATTCACCTCATTGCGATTAATTTGTGGACTGTGTAACAAATATTTAGGGAACATATTTAGTATGCCAGTAGTTTTCCAGTTTGATCATTTGTATCCACGCAACACTCTAAACATGGAAAATAAAGTCTGTCACTAGATCAACACCGGAGAGCTATTCTGCTGTCATGATAGGAATGTGAGTTTCCAGAGGATTAGAAAGTTATTCTGTTGTCTCCTCGGGGAGTGCACAACAGCTGATGGAACAAACCTGTCACTGTACACTCCCCTTCCATGACAGCACACACAGCCCGACAAGCCTTTCAGTTAACACTGAAAACTGCAGTTTCTCTGTTTAAACCGAAATTTGCCTTTTCTCCCAAAGAGTTACAGTGGCACATTTTAAAACAGCTTATATGGTTTTAACAACTCCTTTCTGTTTTAGGCCACTTATGTTTGGCAAATACAGTACAATTGAAATGTTACTGGTTTGAAATACTTAACGACACATTTCATCCAACACAGACATTATTCCTCCATTATTTTACTCATTTTCACACCTGGGAATCATGAATGTTTTTGTTTATCAGGGCTATGATAGAAACAGAATTTTATAGCAAACATTTGGTTCTAAATATGCTATCGCACTTAAGAGCCTATCCTTACAAAGTGCGTGTGTGCGTGTGTGTCTGCAGGTAAGCCCGAGCTCAGGTCAGAGGTGGACATTATCGTGGCAGATGTCGAGGAACCAGACTCCCTGGCAGCCATGTGCAAACAGGCTGTAATTGTTCTGAACTGTGTGGGGCCTGTAAGTAGACGCCTGGGATTGTTCTTCTTCAGCACACAGAACCTGCTCCGTCACATGACACAAACTTTTATTTATTTATTTATTTTTTTTCTCACATCATCTCACAACATTGGCATGTTGGCATCTCCCATCTCCTCAACATAGCTCTGTTTCTCACTCTCACTCTCTCTCTCACACACACACACACACACAGACACAGACAGAGCAGCCTTCATTTACACAATGAGGGCTACTGATTTACAGGACACAATAAGTCGTATTGTATTAAAGTCAGAAGGAAAAGAGGTTTTCCAGAACAGGGTCTTGTTCTTCCACTGCAGTAACCACCACTGTTTCTCACAGCAGCACTTTGCCAGCTTGGTTAAAACTGAGGCACAAAGTTTAAGTCAAAAAGAGTTGTTGTTCAGTGTGAGTGTTTTATGTTGACAATACAAAGCCATGTATGTAAAAAATGTGATGAATCTATTACCAGGATGAAAAAGACCACACAGTATTCTGTAAACCACACCTCTTCCATAATAGTCTCAGGAACAAGGATGGTCAAATAGGGAGACTGTACCTTGCTCTGCAAGTCGGTCTGTGTAGTAATACTTGAGTCAGCCGTGTACCAACAGTCAACCAAAGGAAGATTACTGTTAAAGAACACAAACAGAAAGCCGACTCATAGGAATCGCATATCTCTGATATGAAAGGCAAGAAACTGATTTTGACCATTCTATGACGTGGTTACCCAAGACATTGTAGATAAAAGCTGAGATTGAGAAACCTTTCTTTAAGTTCTTGGTATGTTAGTGTCACTGCATGCATGCTATACAAATTGCTTCTCTGATACCAGATATGTGCTGCATAAACATATAATCCATTAAGTCAACGTAGGCTGATCAACTTTTGCAGGTTTTCTTCATCAGAAATAAGTGTCTTCCTCTGTATGTGAGGAGACGTGTTCATCTACAAGCTCTCCAGACCAACATGAACTGTAGTTGATCGATCATCAACCAAAGGACGAAAAAGTGGACCAGTGCATTGATCCGTTTGTGTGTGTGTGTGTGTGTGTGTGTGTGTGTGTGTGTGTGTGTGTGT
>NW_022280036.1:5323938-5423164 GCF_004355925.1 Anarrhichthys ocellatus
TGTGTGTGTGTGTGTGTGTGTGTGTGTGTGTGTGTGTGTGTGTGTGTAGTACAGGTTCTATGGCGAGCCAGTGGTCAAAGCCTGTGTGGAGAATGGAGCCCACCATATTGACATCAGTGGAGAGCCTCAGGTATGCTCATAGTGCTGTGTGCACAACATTAATCATTACATACTGTAAGATCGTTGTAGGTAGGGAAGACAACTATCGGTTAGTTTAGTAATCAAGTATTCTACTGTTTATTCCATTGATTCTATTGAATGGAATGTATGTTTGCTTTTTATTTTAAAGAGAAATAGTAAACGTACAAAGAAGAAAATAAGACGGGTCTCTCAAAATGAACAACTGTTTGGATTTCTAAAAAAAAAAATGCAATTGTTAAAATTGCATACAATAATATCTGTCAAAACTAAACCCATTTAGTGCCTTAAGTGTCATATTACATTGTGGGGTTTTAATGGAACATTTGAATGCAAACAAATAAATTAAAAGATAATTTAAAATTACATTCTAAAAAGGTTAAACTCTTATGGGCTACTAAATATAACTTTAAATACTCAAACACATATATTTAAAAACGTATAGTGTAGATTAGACACATTTGAGTTACTGACCTTTACACTATTCATTTTACCAAATAACTTTGACTTTAATCAAATTGCTAAATAAGAATTTGAATCTTCTGTCTCTCCCTGCATGTTGTAAGTGGACCCTACATGGACCTAATCCTGCAGATGTCTTAACATTCAGCTTGTGTGTTTGACTTAAATGGGACACATGCTGCATTTCATGCTGTAGCCTCTTAGAGAAAATAATCTCTCACTTTGCCGCATGACGGCAGTTTTCCCTCGCTGTCAGATGCCGGTCTTTGTAATGCAGCGTGTATCAGTCTCAGCTCCTTCAGGTTCTCTGAGAGCTACACAAAATACCCCACCACTCAACGGGACAAACTTCACCATAGCTTCATGCTCATCAAAAACAGTTGAATTTAATACATTATAGAAAATTACTTTTACATTGCTTTTCCACATTTGTGTGTGTGTTTCTGTCTGTATTCAGTTTCTGGAGGGCATGCAGTTGAACTACAGCAGCCAGGCAGCTGAGAAAGGTGTGTACATCATAGGCAGCTGTGGATTCGACTCCATACCTGCGGACATGGGAGTCCTCTACACCAGGGACCAGTTCAAAGGTACGTGTATATACTGATGTGCTCACAAACACACTAACAATGAATCTGCTGCTAATAATGATTCATTCATTGTCATATTATTCTCTGCTAAGACATGGTGTGTGTGTATATGTGTTCACCCACAGGAACGCTGACTGCAGTGGAGAGCTTCCTGACTATCGGCTCAGGCGATGATGTACGTAACTGCATTACCCACAAGTCCAAGCAATGAACCAGCTTGTTGTTCCTTGATTACCCACTTTCCTCCTAATCTCAAATGTGACTTGTTTTCTTTGTTTATGGTCTCCTCATTTTTTTGCTCTCTTTTTCCTCCACATTTTCTCCCTTTGTATACGTTTGTCTTCCTCTATCAGGGCGGATGTATCCATGATGGCACGTGGCAGTCGGCTATCTACGGCTTTTCCGACAGCCAGAAGCTCCAGAGTCTCAGGAGGAAGTTTAATCACAAACCTCTCCCTGCTGTTGGCTCTAAGCTTAAACGCAGGTACGTAGAGGAGGAAAATAAAATCTTTTACCTTTTCTTAATGGCGCATCCACAGCCAGTTTGTTAAAGTTGGTAAATCAATATTATGTAGTACATAGTATGTTTACATTCAAACATAAATGTAGGCTCATCTACACATTTGAAAAGCCCTTTTGGAGCCAGTATGTCATTCCTGGAGACCTTTGTTGTATCCTAATCAGTCATGAGAGGGTGGGTTTACAATCGTTCAAGTCTTTCTTAAACAACAGCAGTGGACTAACTATAAAGCCTCAAACATATCTTTGGTATTTTGGTTACAATTTGTAATAATATTAGTGGATAATCCTCTTTCCACATTAGTACCAGTGTCTGGTACAGAGTTAAATCCCACCTTCCTTCAATACACGCAACAGCATGTTCTGAAGTTGGACTAGGTTTTCATGCTGTTGAAAGTATTGTGTTTTCTCAGTGTATTTCTTTGCGTTTGTGTATTTGTAGGGGAAATGTGTTCTTTAGTAATGAGATCCAGCAGTATACGGTGCCGTTCATGGGCTCCGATCCCTCCGTTGTGAAGAGAACTCAGCGTTTTCTGGTGGAGGAACATCAGGAAAAGCCGGTCAGCCTTCATTTTCTGTGTTTATTTTACACAATATTCCTCTAATCATTCACTTGTAAAGCGATAATGATAATTCTTAATAGCCTTCTTGTAGAAAAGCATCATGGAGACCCTACTGTGTCTAATTTCAGTTTAAGTTTCACAGATGTGACCAATTAGGATTTTAGGTTTTTGGGCAAAGCTGGTTTTAAACTACACTAATCAGGATTTATGTGGAAAAGTTGGGATTAGTGGCAAACATCCTGCTTTCTTGTTCCATTTTCTTTATTTTACTTGTGTAGACTATGAAATAGGTTTGGACAGGATGTTTTGATCAGAGATGACTAATACAAAGAAAATCATCCCCCCTGTTCTTCTCAATATTATTAGTTTTTACTTCGGACCTTAAGAGTCATTGCAATGTGCAGGGACACTACCTCAACCGTCTTGTTTTCAGGACAAGATGGCACCATTATGGAAACGGTGTGTTTATTACTGCCTCCATGTTTGTCGAGCATTAAATACAACTTGTATTTACTTCAGGTTCAGTATGGAGCGTATGCAGGAATAGGAGGTATCGCCAACATCGTCAAGCTGATGTTTGCTGGCATGATGTTCTGGATCTTGGTCAAGTTCAGCTTTGGACGCGATCTACTCATCAAGGTAAACAAACATGGCGCGAACTGACTTTAATGAATATCCTACTATTGAAACTAAAAAGTCTGAGTACACATACTGTGTGCTGGGAGATGGTTACATGCTTATGTCTGTCTGTTGTTTGTACTCTCCTTCTCAGCACCCAGAGTTCTTCTCCTTTGGACTCTTCTCAAAGGCCGGACCAACTAGAAAGCAGGTAAAGTGCTGTCCAGAAAATACGGTTCATACTATTAGTTAATGCTCTTCTGTGGGTCCATTTAGTTTGGATGGTAAGGTATGCTGAAAAGAAGATTCTCTGTATTGAGAGATGTGTGTGTTTGTATTAGATGGAGGCGTCATCCTTCCAGTTTGCTTTCTATGGAGAGGGCTACACAGAGGGACAGGACCCCTCCCTGGGGAAACCGAACGGCAAGATCCGCACACTGGTTCAGGGACCAGGTAACTGGAAATCTTAGTAGAATAGTAGGTTTTGTACTTGATGTGACAAAGATACTTGAGTTTCCCTCCTAAAACGGTTTGGCTTGAAATATTTTAAACCCTCCACGAATGCAGGAATGAAGTTGTGACAACATGGCAGTAATATGAACATCAACCATGTTTGATTTGCATAATAACCAGCCTGAATAGAAACAAGTACCCAGTCTGGCCTGTTCAACACCATCCTTGTGTGTTGTGGTTATTCTATTTTCTTTTTCGTATTACTCAGAATGTGGATATGTGGCCACGCCAATCGCCATGGTACAGGCTGCTCTAACAATCCTCAACGAACCCACAGCCTTGCCCAAAACGTAAGTTCTCACATCTACTGCCTGACCTGGAAGTTAATTTACACCCAAATACAAATGCAGCACACAACATGAACTACTTAAGGAACAGTGTGTAGCTTTTGGTGGTGGGGGGGGGGGGGGGGATATATTGGGAGCAGGTCCTCTGAACAGAGTACAGTCTAGTGTTTAAACATCCATGTAATGTAAGAATGTCACTTGTTAAAATTCATGACTCTTGGGTATGAAACTCTTTTCTTTTTTTTTATCCTCCTTTTCCAGGGGAGGAGTTTATACTCCAGGAGCTGCTTTTGCAAAAACCACACTGACGGACCGCCTCAACAAACACGGCATCCAGTTTTCTGTCATCTAAAGTTTGGCCTCCCCCTGATCCATACTCCAGGTTTTCTCAGCACTTACTAATATGCATAATAACAGCTGGAAAGTCATCCCGAGCACCTTGACTAGAGATGGAGTGCACTTTCAGATTAACCTATTTTTGGTGGTACTTTCTGCATTTATCTTTTTCATTTGGTCAGAAACTTGCCAGTGTCCCTTTGGCTTGACTGTACTATTAACCCGCTGCTTGTAAGACAAATGGCACAGCTGCAGCAGCATTTTCTAGCCAAGGACAGTAAAATAACTGTTTTGTGTAACTGGGTTTAACATGGCTGTCCACGAACATAATTGCTAATGAAAGGAGGATTTTGTCCAGGTTCACTTTATCATATCTGTACCTTTCATCATACCAAAGATTGATTTGTAACATTTTGTGCAGACAAAATTTAAATTAAGATCACAGTGTATTCATAAAATGATACTGTATCCACATCATCGGGATGAAAATAAACTCCTCAGTTGCTTCATGTTGTAGTCTATATGTCATTAACCTGCAGACGACGCCCCGTTATTAAATAGCAACAGTATAGCCGGCTGATGGCTTCATAGTATAAAATGTAAAGATCGTGGACATTATTTCCCATGGCAGGATTGAGGATTAGTAAAGTAGGTTGAATCAGTGCTAGAGATGTAGCAAACTGTATCAAAAGTGTCAGCTGTAACTACTATTCACCTTCTAGAATCTTTTTAAGTGTTGTCCTTTTGATATACGGTAGCTTCATGTACACTAACCAGGTAGCTGTATGTGTCAGAATAGACACTTGCTGTTTGTGTGTGTGCACGTACACGCTTGCCTTTCCTGGCCTGTTGGCTCAAAATATCTGCTAGCTTTGTTTTGATAGTTAATATTTGGACTATCATGAAATCATTCTGCTTTCTTTGATCCTTTTTTTGTGTAGCTGAATGTTGCAACAGTTCACCTATCCAGTTGTTTGCTTTTGAGCCTTGTCAGAAAATGCATCCAGTTGTTTGTGCACAAAACGGCATGAGTTACTCCATGAGCCTGACGGATCCCCTCTGCTGTTTTGTTCACAAGTGTGTAGAAGGTTTGAGTTTTGCTTCTTTTTTTTATCTGAAGCTTGTCGCTGCTGTGGACTGGAATTGTTTCATCCAAAGTGATGCTGTTGATCCCAGTGCTTGTTTTTCATGTTCGAGCGTTATGTGCACGTGACGAGAAATGTTTTGGGGGTTTTGTTTTGGTGTGCTCTGCTTTGGATGGGCCTCATAAATAAAACCAACTCTGCTCAGAGAAGTCTTTTGTCTTTCATGTTCAAAAGCTTTCCAGAACTTTTGTGTTGTACATTTAATTCAATGTCTTGGGGCGTTCTCATAGCCTCGGGGTTGGAGCATGAGCCATGAACCACGCCGGCCCTAATTCAAGTCTGACCTTTCCCCATGTCATTTCTTTTCATTGTTCTGTTATCTCTATAATAAAAGGCAAACATGCTAGAGAGCGCTGGCCTGAAGATTAGTCAGAAATAACTTTTTTTTTTTTAATTTATTGTAGATGTACAGTGAAACAATTCCTTTGACCATTTGTTAGATTTAAGAGCTCTGACTTTGTAATTGTTGATGGAAATGCAGTTGGAAAAACAAGACTCAGTCCATGTAACTGGAGATGTGCGTTTGTGTGAAAGCGGGACAAAAACACCAACATGGGTGTCACCGGTGATCATTTGCCTTCATAATGGAATAGTGAAATCCCTCATGGTGGGATGAAAAGCTTTTAAATAGTTTAGTGTATGTAATAGAATAAATGTAGTTGGTCAAAGCATAATTATCTCATCCATCCTCTATCCAGATGACGGTGAAATCCTATCTTTTGCCGCCAATACCACCACCTCTTCTATGACCGTCATTAGATGACCTAATTAAGATTAGTTCATAATACTCTACAAACCGTTATCTTAACCTAAAAGAGCTGACCTGCAGTGTTAGTCTCCATGGTGTCAGCTGCTATAACCATTTCACAATTGTAAACAAAGTATCCAAAAGTAGTTTATTTCCTGTTGCAGTCAGGGAATATGACATCGGCTTCAAATATTTATTCATAAAAATAGTTATCTCCTGTACAAGACAGACAGCAAATTGTTCATGACTAAAATAAAATTAAACTCAGGAGGGACAATCATTTTCCCCCACACTTTCTTGGCAGAGTCCTTTATTAAACTGATTTGTATCATTGATTTTAGCTCCTACTTTACGCTTCACCTCACATGCACTTTATATACAGTATGTAAACAGTGCTGGCCTGATGAGCAGTGGTTATCTACCATAAGGAGACATACTTGCCCTCATGGCTCTATATGTATGTGATCTAGTTCACAAGGCAGAGTCACCTCCGTTCCTCTCCTGCTGTATAATGTCTTTGACAACTGCTTTCAAAATAACAGTGTACTATTGTTTGCCGTTTGAGCCGCCTTCAACTCCAGTTTGTTGTTCATATGGTGTCTTGATTCAGCAGCTGATGAGAGTAGATGACATCTTCATAGTGGTATTTCTCTGCTATCGCCATGATGGAGTCATTGCACCGGATTCTACTCAAAATCTGCAGCACTTCAACCACAGAAGACCTACAGGAGACAGCGGCAGTGATTAGAGAGTTGTTATAAATGTATATAGGAAAGTTATTAAATTGGCACTAAACAAATTGTCAATTTTTTTGTCACTGCAGATGTCATATGAGGCAATAGGGAGTCAACTTTTATGTCCAACTGCTGTTGCATCATCTTGTAACCACAAACATGCAGGCGCTTTGAGTAAATCAAAGTATCAAAAGAAGGATTATGGATTTTAGCAGTTACTAAGCTGTTTAAAAGGTAAACTTAACGACATGATACATTAAGAAATAAGTCTTTTTTTCTTATTTCACTGTGACAAAGTTGAACTTGCAGCAATTTCTAAAAGCAAAACGAAAACGTGTTATTTTTATTACTTGGTGTTTGGATCTTCAGGAGACTGCTGTTTGCAGATGGTATGAACTTCCTGAACAAGATGGTTTCTGAAATTCTGGAGCTGAGGCAAACATTCATTCTCTCCTTTGAACCAAGAGAGCGGCAAACTATCTCCGATCTGTAGAGAGAGAGAGACAGAGAGAAGTAGTGGGAGGTTAAGCAAAAAAATAAAAGCGTGAGGGACAGACGACGAACAACCAGATCAAGTGCACAGACTCCAAAAATACACTCATTCCAAATTTAAAATGTAAACACCTTTGTGCATGCATGTACAGCATTGTTGTACAGTGTCTGACTGCACATGGTGATCATCAGGTATCGGTTCAGCAGTTTGTCCAACATCAGTTCCTTCAAAGCAGACTCAGGAAGCAGCAAATCCCATTTTCCCATGTTACCTAGCAGCTAATACAAACACAAGACGGTGATTAACAAACAGCAGCCTGGAACTCCCCACTTGGAGAGGCTGAAACAATATAAAGCACACAAGACTTTTAAAACAGAATCTGTGAGAGAGCAGTACTTTGACGGCCGTCCAGAACTGTTGATCCCTGAAGCGACACTGAGGAGACAACCTGTCTTCTAGGAACCTAAGTAGAAAAACAAAACAGCCTGTAAAACAGATTGAAAATACCACAGAACGTCATAAAGTACTTTGAGTTAAAGGTTATTGATCGACCATTTTATCGAATGATTAAGCAGAAATATTTGTCACATTTGAGTCTTTTCTGTATAATGGGAAAAGGGACTTCTTCGTCGTAAACAAGGAAAACACGTGTAATGTAGAAACTGAAAGAAGTAAGGAGAGATACTGACTTTTTGGTGTACAGAGGGATGAAGACATCTTCATCTACGCAGCTCCTCAGTCGACCGATCACAGCCTCTTTGAATACCTGCATGGGACATAAATACACACAAACATGTTCATATAATGTGTATTTGACAAAGCAGTTTGTCGTCTCTTTTCCATGCATCTGACACCACATCTCCGTTCTCCATATGCCTGCTCACCAAAAGATTGCGCTGCGCCCCATAAGAGCAGTTAACGTTATGGAAGTGATTAGGATTGAGATATTAAAGATAAGATAATAATGTTAAATGGAATACGATGCAGTGATATTGTTGCAACAAACACAGGGACTTTTGAAAAGGAGCCGTGGTTTCAATAGAGGAGACGTTGGTAATAAATTGATTGTATTGTAAATAAAATGTTCACTCTTATTACTGTTCATGCACGTAACTTTAATTGTTTTGCAGGTCTTACAGAAAGCTTAAAGGTTCCATTAGTTCAATGCTCAGTCAGACGCCTCCTCCTGACTGATCTCAAGTATCCACGATTGGACTATATGAGAATAGAAACCATCGCCCATCCCTATCAACATTAAAAATGAACTGAAATAGCAAAGCAGGAGGATTTCTGTGTTGACAATTATGCGTCGGTCAGTGTTTACTTCACCTTGACCGGTTTACTTTGCTCTCCTTCAAAGATGGAATAGTCCTCCTTCAGTCTGTGACAAACATCCGATAGACAGACTGACTGACGGCGGGACATGGGATCCCACACCAGCTCCACATAGGCTAAGCAAAGACAGAGCGAGAAAAAGAAGAAGTGACGTTTCTGTCGTTTGACACGTCTCTGATGCCAAACAAACTGATCCGGAGGTCAAGGATAAAGTGTTGAGGGATTGTTCAAATATGATAAATCCTTTCAATCTTTAAGTTGTGGAGAAGCACCCTGAGCTATAAATCAAACAGCCTTTCTCCATTGCTACGTGCGCTTTTGCTTGCATTTCAACATATGACACTTATTGCAATAAGGCTAATTGTATGAGTGGTGGATAAGTACAAGTGTGTGAAAGAAATAGGGAAAAGTCACATAACATACGTGAGTGAGTTACCTGTTATTTTGGGTAGGACCGTCTTTTCTATGACATTAGACAGCGTCTCTCTGTCTGTGTGCTCCAGCTCCTCGTGGCCATGACCGTGACAAAAGGTCTCAACAGCTGTGAACCACGGGAGGTTTTCAAAGTCCCCAATACCGTCCTGGAACATACAAATAACATTGGACACATAACGCCGTTAGTTGTGTTATGGCATCTGTGTGTATGTATGAGCTAGTCTCTGTGTATGTGTCCTCCGTGTACCTTTAGTGGGTTCCAGGCCAGTAAGTTATGTCTGATGATGGGGTTCAACAACTTGGGCAGACAGAGAGAGATGTAGGCGCTGTGGTAAGAGTCAGAGTAAGACCCTCTCCATTCTTCAAATCGGGACAGAATCCTCTTAACATCGCAGAAATCGTTCTGGACGTCAGAAAACACAGCCTCGGATCTCGACAGGATATCAGCTGGAGAGGGAAGGAAGGCGGTCAGACAAAAGCAAACAAGCCACCACTTTAATTCAGCATGGACCTCGGCTTTCTTTTACTTAGGATTCTTTGCAATTTTTAATATAAAAAGTGAACAAAAGAGAAAAGAGAAATTAGCAGTATGTAGAGTACAGAACTATATTGCAGCTTGGCAGAATTTTACTGTATCGCTCGCACTTTATAGTGCAGCTGTTTAAATAAAACCCGGGTCTATAGGTTGAAGCTCTCACCTATTGTCTTCTGCAGCTGCTCCTCCTCCTCAGCTGAGGGCTGTCTGTCTTCAGGTATATCAGCATCTTGTTCGGCTTCAACACTAGAGGCTACCTCGCTGCAACATGTCAGACAAATATCATACAAATTAAAACTATAAAAAGATATTGTTGTTAAACTTTATTTAAAGACGAGACGATGGTGAGATTCAGGCCTGACAAACTGTGCTACTATCATGCATACAGTTAGCGGTTTGCAGGTTGGCTCTCATAAAGGCTGCGACTGACCCAAACATCACAAATGAGCAGTCAGGACGACTCAGAGGAGCAAAGCTCTTAATCATTCAACCTGTGTTTCATCAGATCATGATAATATAAAATCTAATGTGACATAAGTTTGACTAGATGAAATGCTCGATATAATCTGGTGACTAAAGGGACATTTAACCAAGACTACACAAAAAAATAAAAAATAAAAATAGCTGAACAAATTAAGAGATGAAACATTTTGACTAAAAGTTGATTAGAATGTAAAGACTTTTGGTCAACTGAAACTAGACCAGAGGTATGAAGGCTAAAAATGACTAAAATGTGACTGAAACTAAAAAGCATTTTTGTGTGAAGAATAAAACTCAGACTGAATCTAAAATAGCTGCCAAAAAAAACACTGATACAAATATCTGTGAAAGGGCAGTGATGCACATGAGCATTTCTTATCTTGAAAGATATTATTTTTATTACACTCACCCTTGAGTTTCTGATATAGTGGTGGAGATGTTGCTCTGCTCATCTGTGCTATCTAAAAAAAAAAAAAATTGGATAAAAAAACCCAGTTAATTTGAATCTTCCTTCCGGAGACTATTGTGAGACTTATTATACAGAGACAGTTACAGACACATTGTACAGATACATAAATGCACATATAGTTACTCACAGCTGAGGTCAGCCTGCTCCTTGATCCTCTGTTGTCTCTGTGCTAACAGCTCATCCATCTGCTCAGACAACAGAGAGTGCAACTCCAGTTCCAGTGAGTTGATCTCAATAACCTGTCGACAATCAACATATTATCCCCAGTCAGCATATTATCGTCATCCGTCTTCAGAAGGGAGGTATTTCTGCAGCTTCCAGTTGATCCAGCTGTTCAATATAATTCAATGATAGTTGACAGCGGACAATAACTGAACAGATGTACTCGTCTCTGACCTTCTCCCGTAGACACTCCACCAGGTTGTGGACATAGAGGGTCATGTCCCTGTAGAACCTCAGCTGTCTCTCTGAGGAACTTTCCTCCAGAGACTCGGCGGAGGTTTTAGCACTCTCGACATCGCTCTCCATCCTCCTCAGCTCTGCCTGCCGTGCTCTGTGCACCTCCTTCAGAGAGTCTAGTCTAGAAAGAAAGAAAGAACAAAAAAAATAAATCAGAAAGGTGTCGTGTGACGTAAGGAGTTCACGAGTATTTGTTTGATTACAACACATATATTGTTTGGCAATGTGGAAGAATCACTTTAACATGTATTGGAAAATATTGTTACCCTTTTTATTGTTAAATATTACAATATTAAGGCATATCAGACCAACATTTCTTGAATGTTATCTCTATAATGTCTAATTTATGATGTGGTGCGACTAAAGCTGGTGGACACTTACTTTCCAGTGATCCTCTTCTTGACCATTGAGATACTGATGTGAGCAAGAGTTGGGATTTTGACGCCTGACGATCTCTTCTTTTGTCGTCCTCTGACTCGCCGGCTGCTGCTGTTGCTGTAGCTGTAGCTGCTGGACTCACTGCCAGATGGGCTCTGAGGGGAAGAAAACAGGATAAAGAATGTCAAAGTTGCAGTACTGAGGGTAACAGCTGGTACACTAGCAGATGGCTTGAGTCTTCAGAAAGAGACTATTCTGCCATTAGAGAGCAGCCAATTTTACACTAAATGAGACAAGAGTTCAATACAGAACGAGCAAGATGCAGACAAATGACACTAGAAAGAGAGAACGGAAGAAAATGATCAAGAAAATTGGGAAGAAGAGTAAGAGGGCTGCCTCAATGTCTTCCTACCTGTCCTCCTGGCCGTCTTTTCACTCCCTTCTCAATTTGTGTCTCCTCCCAAAGTTCCTGCTCTTCTCCATCAGTTCCTGAGCGACTGCCATCACTTTCTCCTCGATTACACACAAACATACTAAATAGTACACTTCACATCCCCACAATTTGGTGCAAAAGCAAGCAAAGCTTTTCAGGCAGCCAGCCTATCATAATGTCATTTTAGTGTAGTTACGGTGCTACTATAGTTTTTACAGTTGTACTAATTCAAACGCTCGTAGATTAAAAAAAAGTCGTCACAAAATCAAATTCCATGTTAAGATAGTTATCACCAATGTATTCATTTCTCCCGGGATTTCATACCGAGTTTCTCTGCAATCCTCTCTCTAATGCTCTTCAGTCTTGGGGCGAACTCGATTCTTCTCTCATGATCATCTGGCTCCTCATAATCATCAGCAGCAACTCTTTCCTCCTCATCTTCCCGGCTGTAGTGCTCTGGGGTGCTACCAGCGGAACTGTGGCCATCTCTACCCAGGGAAATGAATTCTTTCTGGGCTCGAGTGGCGTGACGCTGCCGCCTGGCTGCCTTGATCTCTTCAGCATTCGGGATAACGACTGTAAAGACGCATCGAGAGACAATTAAGTCCAGGAATACACAAGGATGTATGGCATGACAAACACAGATCCAACTGTTGACACACTCATACACACACACACACTAATACCAAACATACCAGATGCAGGTATACAGCAAGCGGGATACCACATACCAATTATCATAAGCAATAAAAGCAGCAAGTCAGTCGTAAAACAAATACCATCTGATGAGGGCGCATGCGCACGCAGCGACCGGCAGTGAGAGTTTGGCATCCTCGTGGTTTTGTTGTTTTGTTTTGAATGTCTTTACGTGTCCTTTCTTAAATGAATCGTTTGAGTGGTCCTAGTGCTGCTAATCTAATCTACAATGGATCTTCTATATCCTGCCGCTTTGTGGATCTTGTTACATCTACTGCTTGCCTGCGACGTCAACGCGGCTGTCTCCGGTGAAAGGACACAGTACACCAGAGATGTGGTGCTGCAACTGAACTTTGCAAGTTTAGCTCGCGTGACAGATGTCACGTTACAGTTACCGGACTTTATTCTGAGCGATTCTCATGAAACCTGTAGTGCAACGAGGGATAAGAAGAGGAAGCGGGTTAAACGAGGAGGCGTCAAACTACGCTTGAGGGAACCGCGGCTCACCCGGATTCCTCTGCCCTCGGTGATCATGGGGAACGTCCAGTCCCTGAGGAACGAAGTGGACGAACTCCAAGGAAATGTTCGTTTTCAGAAGGACTTCAGAGACTGCTGCGTCATGGCCTTCACTGAGACATGGCTCACTGAGCGCGACCAGGACACCGACCTGTCCATCGACTGTTTTGGAGCTCCATTTCGTTTGGATCGAAAGGCTGAAGTGACGAGGAAAACTCTAGGTGGCGGGGTATGTTTATATTTTAACAAACGATACTGCAGGTCTGTGACTGTCAGAGAACGCATCTGTACGCCAGATGTCGAACTTGTATCTGTATCGTTGCGTCCTTTCTACCTGCCCCGCGAGTTTCCACAACTTTTTATAACAACAGTGTACATCTGCCTCCAGCACCATCTTTGATGTAGTGCAAAAACTGCAGTCGACTTCACCTGATGCACCAAACTTCATATTGGGTGATTTTAACCATGTCTCCCTTAAAAAGACACTCATAAACTTTTATCAATACGTCTCCTGTCCAACCAGGCAGGATAAGTCCAGCATACAGAAAAAGAAACTCACTTTTAAACAAGGAGTAGCCTCTGATCTGCATATAGCTACCAAAGAGCTGAAAATAGAAATTTGAAAAGCAAAACAGAAATATAAAACTGAACTAGAGAAGAAGATGGCTGCAAACAACCTTGGCTCCGCCTAGTCTAGCATGAAAACTATAGCAGGCCTCGGGAATCCAAAGAACAGCAGTCATGTCACTTTGGATGGCTTTAATTCAGATACTGAGTTTGCCAATGCCCTCAATATATTCGTTTTGATACCTTGGATTTTAGTAATGAAATTCAGGAACTGAACTACAAACTGGAAGACAATCAGCACTTTGACATAGACCAAAAGGATGTGGAAAAGGCCTTCCTTTCAACAAGAGTGAATAAGAGTCATGGACCTGACAACATCTGTGGTCGTTTACTTAAATCTTGTGCTGAACCGAGTCCTGTATTCCACTACTGTTTTAATAAGTCTTTACAGACACAGCATGTACCTAAGATCTGGAAGGATGCTGTGGTAGTCCCTGTTCCCAAATCCAGTTGCCCCAAAATTCTAAATGATTTTACACCGGTTGCTCTCACATCAATTTTAATGAAAACTTTTGAAAAACTGGTAAGGTCAGAAATTTGAAGGAAAACTTAGCAAGCACTTGATCCCATGCAGTTTGCTTATAGGCCACACAGAGGAGTAGAAGATGCCACAGCCACTTTGTTTAATTTACTCTTTAAACACTTGGAGGGAAATGGATCTTATGTTGGACTTCTATTTGTTGATTTTAACCAGTAGGCTTTTAGAACAATTTGACTTAAGTCACAATCTTGTGGGCTGGATTCTTGACTTTTTAACCAATAGGACACAAAGAGTGAGGGTAAAAGGAATTCTGTCTGACCAAGTTTGCTCCTCCACTGGCTCCCCACAAGGATGTGTGCTTTCGCCCCTATTATTCATCCTCTACACAAATATGTGTCAGAGCAGGTATGGAAATAGGACCGTCTTAAAGTAAGCAGATGACTCTGTTATTGTTAGTCGGCTCCAGGACAATGAGACCAGCCACGGCCCGGTCATCGACGACTTTGTGAAGTGGCGTGAGGAGTCCTATCTTCAATTAAACATATCTAAAAACAAAGATATGATAATTGATTTTAGAAGACATGCCCACACACATGAAGTAATATCCATTAAGGGTCAGACAATGGAATGTGTACAATCTTACAAATATCTTGGGACAATTATCGACTCAAAACTGAACTTTGAAGTCGTCAAACTGTGTAGCCGTGTTCAAAAAGGGGCACCAGCGTTTGTTTTGTTTGAGGAAACTGTCCTATTTCCACATTGACAAAACCATGATGACCTTATTTTATTGTGCTTTTATTGAATCGATTTTATCCTTTTCTTTGGTGTCATGGTTTGGAAACCTATCTTTAAAGAACAGAAACTCTCTGCATCACATTGTGAAATGGTCTAGCAGGCTGATTGGTGAGTCACAGCTTAACCCAGAGTCCCTGTACACCAGACTGTTACAACGGATAACCGGCTCCATTTTAAAGGACGACTCCCACCCTTTGCACAGGGAGTTTCAGCTTCTTCCTTCTAGACAGAGGTATATAGTCCCACGGTGTAGAACAAAGCAGTATAAACACAGCTTTGTTCCAGCAGCCATCACTCAGGTGAACAAATTATAGCAACAGTACCAGATGCTATAGAAGCAACGTTTGTGTACTTATTTATTTTATTTATTTAGTGATTAACTGATTTGTAACTTTGTGTACTTTTATCATGTTTGTCTTGTTGTCTGTGCTGATTGTAATGTGCGTCGAGATGGATGCCTCGCCTTCTACTGCAAACCAAGTCTACCTACGGGTACAAATAAAAGTAACCTGAACATCAGAGACACATTGCATTATACATTATTGCATTATACTCTCAGAACAAGGTCTGATAACGCCGTATCAACCCAATGATAAAGCCAGGTTGTATGTTTGTCTACACTTGGAGGTGGGCCGAGGATGACGATGTCAGAGTGGAGGGAGTATTGTAAAATGGATGTACAGTAATAAATGTTACAAGAGATCAATAAACAGGCAGCAAGTAGCAACATTTCTTAGTGTGTTTAATCTACTAATGCAGATCCCCTCTGAACAAAGATCTAAGCGGACTTCTTCACCTCTTTGAGTCTGTCAAAACAACACTTCTGTGGAGAACACCCACAAAAACACATACTTGGTTTAGTTGGTATAGAAGGAGAGCAGCTGGAATCTGAGGATGAGGCAGCTGAGAGAGAACTGAGGTCACTGAGATCACTTTCATCATCGTCGTCGTCGTCGTCGTCATCATTACGGTGTACATCATGATCTTGCCTGGAAGAAGTTGAAGTTGCGGCACCTCCACCTGCTGGGGCTGGGAGAGAGGAGAGGCAAGCGTGAAAAAATGTAAAGTATGATTATGTTTGCCAACATTATCACATTATTATCTAGATAAATACTGAATTAAGGTGAAATTCTTCAATGACTAAGATGTCGTGTGTTGGCTGACACTCATAAAACATTTTCAACAGGTAAGAGTTTTGAATCGGCACCTTTTCTTAATCAATACATCTGTATTCTAGACAAAATCTTCCTCGTCTAAGCTATAATGCTCCCCCCCCCACTCCCTTTTTACACAAATTCTAAAAAAGTTATTTGTCAAATTAAACCAAATCCTGTATTTCATCAGGGTATATAACCGGTTAATCTGATTGGTATTATATGTAGTCTGCTATCATTTAAATAAATGACGTAGACAAAATATTAGAGACATCAGACTGCATTATTGTTAGCTAGGAGTACTTAAAAAGCTGGTGCCTGACATGTATTTAGTGTTGATGTACTGTATCTATAGATCTGTGTGTGTAATGCAGCATCTATCACAGTGTGTCTAGTGTGAACCAGTCAGGCTCTTACCTGTGCTGGTGTTGGCAGCTGAAGCATCCTTCCTCCTCACTTTGAACAGCACAGCTTTATCAGAGGACTTCTTCACTCTGAATGTTGGTTCCTCAGCTGAGACAGTAAAAACAAAAATCAGAGATCTATGAGCACGAAACTGCTGCTGACAGAGAGTGATGAAGAGAACAATCCTATGCCAACACATAATCGTATTGTTGGCATTAAATGTATTGTCTTAATACTATCTATATGCTTTTTGGTGTTATCAATATGACACAAAACAATACATCATAATGCAAATGTATTATCTATTTTGATTCTTACGTTGCTATGACGTTAACGTTTGTTACTGGGGTCCATCTTTGAAAACATTGCTATCAAAACGCCATATTTACACTTATTTACCTTCTTTGTCGTCAGAGAAACTGAGGATGGAGTTTGTTTTCTTCTTAAACCCATCTTTGTCTTTGTTCCTCTCTTCTCTTTCTTCTGTCACTTCCGACGTCTCCCCGTCTTCTCCGTCACTGCTGTCCGACTTGGGAGGCGTAGTTTCCCGCTTGGAGCTGCAGCTAATGCCGCGGCCCTGGGCCGGTTTGGACGGCTTATTTACGGCAGCAGCAGCTTTCTCATGCTCCTCTTCATCTCCTCTGTTCGCCTGCTCGTCCTCCTCGTCGCTGGACTTCTCTTTTCTCTGTCGAAAGTTCCTCCTTGGTTTTTTGTTGAACATGTTCGTGCTACTGCTACATGGAGGCAGGCTAACTAGTTTGCTGCTGGCGCTGAACCGCGTTACGTTACGTCAAAAACCGTTCGACAAAGTCGCAAAACCTAACGTAAAGCAGCCGCAATGCACTATAGGCGGTGTACTCTGCATATATTGCCTACTCAAACTGTAAAGAACATTTAGCCAACTTTCAATTAATTTGACATCATTCCGACTTTAAATGACATTACCAGTTAACACATTTTCATAAATTAACATTAGTAAACTGCAACATAGGCTTACTATTTACCAGCTACGCCATCCTCATCGGGACCGCCTCCTCTTAAGTAGGAATAATAATCAGCAGACATTAATAATGTATGGATGTTGGCTATACATGGAGATTATCTAGGGTAAACGTCAGCCAAAATCAGGTGATTTGAGGAATAAGAGTATCTGTCCTTATAGCGACATATGACACTTTGTAGGTGAAGTTAAATGGAGCCGACAGGACATCAAATGAGAGAATAAATGACTAGTTCTTCCGTATCTCTCTCCCATCGGCTCTCCCATCATTTGTTCTCCCTCCCATCTGTTCTTGTGTTCCTCCCTGTTTCTCTCTCTCTCTCCTCCCACTCGGTGGACGGTCAGCCGTTAACAGACACCGATCACTAGTCGTCAGCCATGTTGTTGGTGTGACACACCGAGCTGTCAGCAACAGGTTTTTCTACTCTTGAGCAACAAGGACTACTAAACTTTTAACATTTCTTCCATAACACTGCTCTCCTTGGACAACAACGCTTCACAGTGTCCGGGGACACCGTCCAGAAGTAGTGGATGATAACTTCAGAAGCTCGGAAGTTGATGTTTTGTGGCCGTTGTGAGAGAGGTACGCAAGCGAGACTGCTTGTCTAAGCAAGAGTGTAAATTTGATATTGTTATTTTAATGTTTCCCGAGATTGATTTTAGTTTCCGCATACGCTTTTTGGACTATGTGCAGTTCCGTCTGTTAATTTTTTGTTAAGTTTGTCTTCTTTGATTCAGTGAAAATCTACCATTGAAGGTGATGCTACTCAGATGTGAGGTTAGCTATAGCTAAGTTATGATTTCATCAGATGTTTGGTGTGATCGATAACTATACACGGGCAGTTTATTGGTGCCTCTGTAAAGTTTAAGTCTCGGTCTCCTAAATCCCTCTCGGTTCAAACGAGTTGAGCAGGTTGCATTGCAGGCAGGCAGGTCTGTTGGTGACAAGTGATCCGGGAATGTTCCTCTATCAGTGTTTCGTTCATACAGATTGAGGTTCAAGTCACTTTGAGGTTGTTAATAAAGCAATCTGTGGTTCCCATTGGAGAAGCAGTGCTCGGTTATCGTATTTTGAAAATGTGACTGATTTTGGGTTGTCCCATAGTGGGTCTCTTGTTGTCTTAAGTGGCATAATCAGAGCCACCAGTGAATAAGCATAACTTCTAACATCATTAAAATACAAGCAACACAAAACATTGTAGGAATGCACAATACGAATCTCTTTTGTCAGTATTTTAAAAAAAATACAATGATGTACTGGGTTTTATTTTGTTGTAATACCACCAGTGGAGTTTACTACTATATTGGTGAGGCTTACTGCTGACACCCAACAATGCTAATGTGTCACCCAATTTAGACTCATTAAGTCTGCCTGACAGCAATACTCAGGGAAATGAGCACAAATGACCTAATGTTAGAAGAAGTAAAACAAATGCAACATTTTTCTGTACAAAATCTTAATTTTATTTCATTCTGCATTTTCGTACGCAGCACGCTGATGCTTAAAAAGCTGTGCTGTCAAATGCAGCCGCACACAATTAATGCACCATCGACATTAGCAGGTGTGATGTTGACGTCCATTCAATACAAGTGTTATGGTGAGATATGCTGACTGAAATGATGTAGCCTTTCAATATTTATGCGACCGTGGAGCAATTTTATTACAGTGTTTCCTTGGAAATTAGTATTGGTTTAGAGACACAGAGAGAATGGATGTTCCAGTACAGTGGCAGGATAATGATTCAGTTGGATGGGCCTGATGGGAGATGATGCCACCAGTATTCAAGCCAGCAAAACATTGCAGTGGCCCCAATGGTGTTGGTATTATTATGTTTGCGTTCGGTTGAGTGTGGTTGTGTGTTATTGCTTTGACACACACACAGTGATGTGTTTACAGTATAGCTAAGAACAGACATTGAAGCCTTGTTCAGCTGCTTTTATGCAGCTGAACAAGGCTTTCTTTATTCTTCTCCACTTTACTGTAATTATGTTATTCTTGAATGACAGAGTAATTAAAACTGACCAACCTGGTTTTGATCTCCATGTTCACAAACTTCCCATTGGCAGAATTATCCTCAAGGTAATTAATGGCTGCCAGCTGAGCTTCACCTCAGGCCTTTCTGTGGAGGGAAAGGTCAGGGTTGCTGTTAACATTATTATAACAGTGGTAATATTATCAGTATGGTTATAAGCTGAATTGCTGAATTGTTTTCTTCTTCACTGTCATGAGATCATCACCACTGTTTGCAGCATTACAATAACACCTCTGGGCGGACCCAGTATTGGTTTGGTAGGGTATTTATTCAGCAGATGTAAGGTTTAACCAGCCGTTTAACTCCTCCTCCTTAATATCTTCATTAAAGATTCAGTCAAGATGATAAAGAGGAAACGCACGCATGACAGTATCCTGTCGTAACCCTTGTTCCCGTATAAAACATCAATCTATCAGAGTACTCTTACCAGTCCTGTCATATCCTTCTGATATATGAACATATCAGGGTGGGTCAAAGCAGACTGAAGGAGGGAGAGGCATGCCTTACCTCTTAAGAAAACAGAACACAGCAGCGTTGCAAACAATGTTAATCAAACCAAATCTGAAACACTCTAAATGGCCTTTGCAGCACTTTCTCGGTGTATGAACGCAACTGGTGGACTGGGGTGTTTACGGCAGAGTAGACGGGTACCTTGTGTGGGAAGCAGACAGAAAAAAATAATGACACAAAAGAGGAGTAGGGAGTGAGTGATAATGGATAGCCAAAGGACTAGCATGGGTAACTCTACTGTACATAGAAACAAACACACAGAGAGGGAAAGAGTCATCGGGATGGAGATGATATCATTGGTGTGAGGTCAGCGAGGCGGCTGAAAGTCGATGATTTCATAGAATAACAGTCTGCTTGTTTCTGAACAGAGTAGTGATGAGGACAGGTCAGGGTCACACAACTGGAAGAGTATAGAGTTAAGGGCAGACGGACAGATAAAGATATACGATGACACACGAGGAGAGAGAGAGGGGGAAAAAAAGGACTGTCCAAAAGATAAACAGGGAATGAGGAAGTGGAGGGATTAAGAGAGGAGAAAAGGTTTATTGTAAAACATCCTTTCCTTAGTCATTGAATTCTGAATTTACTTCTGTCAATGTAAAAGCGTCTACTTGGCAGCAAGGTGCCATATAGAAAGTGCACATTAGACAGAGGATAAGGGACAAACAGACAGACATGCAGGGTTCAAAGCTGCTCCTGAAGCAGCTAATGTCAGGGCCAGCCGGGCTATTTATCCAACAGTTTTCAGTGTTGTATAAACTAACGGAGAGACAGAAACGACCCAGTCTTTCAGCAGGAACCAAAGCAGAACTGAAGGAGGTGAGGTCTGAGCAACATAACCAAGCCATAAATGAAGAGAAACACCACACTTTGAGGCAGTGTGGTGTTTCTCTTCATTTATGGCTTCTTCTTTTTTACCACAGCACTCGGGTCAGGCGTTAATTCAGCATTAAGTGGTTCACATTGACTTTGAAAAATAGTTTAGACCAACAAAAATGTGCAAGCTGAAAGACGTTTGCAAATTTCCTTTGTTGTTAATGAACGGCCATGCACTCGGGCTAATTAAAAGGGACCGCACAGCATTGCTTTGGACCAACAAGCCCTTTTCACAAAAGACATTTTGATTTGATATAGCAGGAAAACCACAAGTGTGATTAATAATACTGCACATCCTTTAGCTGTACTAGGTTCAGAGCCATGCTACTGTGTATTGTGGCTCACAAACGAGGCTTACTGATGCACTTAAAGGGAACAGAATCATCGTTAGCGGTATTGATGACACCTGTGCTGGTCTGATAGTCTTCTCACCTGTTCTGTGCACAGTTGGACCACCTTTACACCTGGTTTTAACATGTGATTTGTGTAGGATACATTACCTGGGTAACAACATCTGATCTGGGTTTTATAAACACATTGTCTTAATTCTGCCCGTATTGTGATTTTATTCTAAATATGCAAATTAGGCAGAGCTGGTGGACAACAAACATGATGTATCTCAGGTCAAGGCAACAAAGCCACAGTTATTATGGGACTACTGTGCATCTGTGGGCACCAGGATGGATTTACACAATTTCAACATTGGCCCAGACCTTTAAAAGTAAGAAAACGCAGTGCAAGAATTATCAAACTGTACTGTACAGATCTAACATAAGGACCCCTCCAAGTTTGTATTTAGTAAAACAGAAATCCCCAAAATGGACTGCAAAAAAACATGTATTTATTTGATATTGTGCATCCCCATACTGTAAATTCAATGCAGCGTCACACAATGGTATTGCTAGAGCTGGATGGAAATCAAAAGCTTGCTTGCAGTTGCCATTCTCTATTCATTACAAGGATGTAGTGTCCTCTCTATACAGTATGTTTTGAAATGGTTTTCTCAGCTTAAGAATGCCCAGCCAATTTGATGATGTCAAACCCTTGTGTGAAAAATGAAAACTGTGTAGTCTGTAAATGTATAACTTAAGTCTCCCTTTCTCTGGTGCCGACTGTAATGCTATCAAAACAGTGCATCAGGCTTTCATTCCTGTCGCCTGCAGTCTGCTTTACAGCCTTGTTTTTAAGAGGTCCTGCAGCACAGGTGAAGTGAACCCTCAAAGGATTTGCATGAGGTTTGCAAAGCTGAATCTATCATTGGAGTCAGTCACTTCTGCCAACCAAGTCAGTAGTTCAGTTGGTCAGTCAGGTGAAATCAGACTTCTCTATGTCTCTCTGGAAACAGTAAACCTTAAAGCCGACAGTCCACTGCTATCTTTCATTTATTCATCATTCCTACAGTGTGACTTTATCAGAGATCACACTCCATGACTAGAGCCGGACCAATACTGAATGACTGATGATGTTGACTGATGTCAGCTTATCACTCATGTCTTGTTTTGACATATAGGTAAATTGGTCAATATGCACAAAAAGTTCTTGAAACTGTATTAAGACTTGATACAGTTTGTCTGGCAAACTCCACTGTTTACTACACAACACCTGAGATGTCAATCTGAATCTGTTGAGATTAACATGTTTGTTATTTAAGTATCTAAAAAGTGTAAAGTGTGTGTTTTAGTACATTCAAACAAATCAGTCGGGCTCTATATTCCACATGGTGGTGACAGTGTCGTGCAGAAAATAGTTTTAGGCCAGAATTATGTATTAACTGAGTTCATGGCTGTGGTATTTTTCCAGCTAAATAATACATATACTTAACTAAATGGTAACCTGACTTCTTTTTTGCAGTCTTGCTATATCTGTGTTGGGCCTGCTGCAAACCTGACTTCCAAATGAATACATTCTTAATCTATATGTACACAGTCATAGACTGCAAACAAAGGATGAGGGCAGAATGAAGTGGGGATAAAGTACAGGAGGACTTGACCCAGGTGGAGTGAAGTGGGAGAGCGACAGATGGCATGCAGTGGATTAGCCCTCCCTTGCAGTTTTCTGCCCTTGTGAGAGCATCGATAACACCCCGTTCACAAAAACGACTCACTTTTCCTCTCCCCCTCTCATTCTGTCTCTCTTTATCTCATTCATGTTCTCGCTCATGTGCGCATATCAGCAGACAAAATCGGTGATCAGCCATCTAGCTTCCTAAAAATCACTCGTCGGTTCTTGTACTCCCTCAGTTCCAACCCTAGCTCTCACTCTAGCTCATATTTTCTGGGTCGTCAAAGCTGACCCTCTGCCAAAATCCACGATTACGTCCTGTTAACTCACGTCTGACGAGGAAATGCCTGTGTCTGTGGGTTACCGGGCAGGAAGTGTTGAGAAGAAAGATTGGAATTTCTTTCCTCCTTTTGGTCCCCCCTCTACATCATGTGAGGGTGACTGGCTGATGGAGCGGAGATAGCCGTGGAGGAAGCGGGTTTTCAGCACGCCAGTAATGAAGTGAATGTGAAAACTAAAGAACCTACATGATCGTCTGATTCGCAGAGTCCCCAACTTTGATGCATGGGAATACTGTCAGCTGGTTTTGTTGTTGTTGGATTGCATTTATTCAGTTGTGTAGTAGTTTAGTCCTCACAGTACAGGTGGCCTTTGGTTATCTGTCCTGTATTGAAGCAAAGATTCACACTTTCCATTGCATGGCAAAAGCTTTTTTAGATCTAAACAAGGTAGTTTTGTGTTGGCTGTATTTCAACAGGTGGCACAGTGCTGCAGTCACAGATGGGACCTGAATGTGCTGGTTTTATTCGTCAACATATACGCCCTAACATAAAATACAAAACTTCAAAGTAATAAATCTTAAAATTTCTCTTGCTGACTAGTTAGCTGGCTCTTTCATCTGACAACAGTGTTGAGAAGTCTATCACTATTGTAAACGTTATCAAAGAAACCTGGACCTGCACTTAATGTAGTATTTAATCACTTAAAGCGTACAAACCGTAACCTTGCAGAACATTTGGGCCCTCCCACCACACAGAATAGGTTCATGCGACAGCAGCTGGATTCCCACACTTGCTTTGCATGTGCTTGACTCAACAAGCATGACGTAGCATATTTTGAGAAAGGGAGTGGTCAATGGTGACGGGAAGGCGGGTTTAAAATCATTTAAATCTTTGCTGCAAAATGCGACCAGTAGGATGCAGTAGGACATCCTGGTATTTTTTGGCATACTGCATTTGACATGCACACAAAATCTTTTTCTGGCAAACTAACTAGTACGGTAGTATGGGTATTGGAATACAAAGATGGTAAAAAAAATAAAAATAAACCTGCTTAGCATCATCATGTTACCATTTGCCTTCTGGTGTAAATGCTTTCTATTGAAGGTTTATCAGTGTAGTATTGGTATCTGGCCACTACCATGGGCTGTGTGGATAGTATTGGAACATGTCCCAGTAGTTTAAAAGCTTTGGGACGAGGCCAGAGTGCTCCTGACGGAAGAGAACAGGAGGAGCTCTGTTTAACTCTGCTGACTGACCAGAATCTCTCGCTCTCTCGCTCGCTGCCTTTTTCCCCTCTCCTCTCAGTGACTGTCCTGTCTTAGCTGCAGTATTGACTGATGACTGGGCTGTGACTGTGTGTTTTGCAGATGGCTGCGAGCAGTAGCTGAGGACACCACCGGGATTTCCCCCTCTCTGCCTCTGCCACCTGCAAAGATGAATGGTAAGACCACTGCAGCTTGTGTGTGTGCATTGAATGCTGTGTTATTTTTGGCTCTGCAGATCGTCTAAGCCAACACGTTGATAGTTCTAGTAAAAAAATCCCAGTTTTACTACTATGTGTGGCTGCACATACATATGTCTGAACACACACTGTGTCTATTAGTGTGTCTTATGGTTTGTATGGGTGTGGTTTTCATCTTAAAAGCTCCACTGCCCTTTTCTGGACCAGTTTACATTTCGTACAATCGTTGAGCTCTGTGGTCATCACAAAGTCAATTTTTTTCCATATTTTTCGACACCAGCTTTGTTTATGGTCCCAGTCACAGGAGTAAAGTTACCGAAACTGTGTATGCGTTGTTATTATGAAGTAAGCCGTCCATTCACTGCGTCTGCTGATGGACCGCAGAGTAAACACTCATGTGCAGTCAAGTGTTGTTCTGCCCTCCTGTCTGAACAAAGTGACACAGTAACAGTACGCTTCATTATCATTTGTCAATATCAGTGCATTCCCAGATCCTGACGGCCACTGAGGCCTCAGAGTTTTCTCTCGTGTGTGTGTGTGTGTGTGTGTGTGTGTGTGTGTGTGCACCTTTTTTTTTAAATGTCATAAAATGCTTCCTTACTTTTTTGTAATCCTGCTTGTTTGCTTTGCTCAGATTTCCGTGTGTACTGTGCACTTGTGTGATTTATTCAAACAATGAGAAGGTAAACAGCCATGGGCCTGTTCCAGGAGCAGGTTTGCTGAGTAGAATAAGATTTCTTCTTCACACATTGACATTTCTTCTGTTTCTCTCTAGGTGGCCCAAGTGTTTGGGCGATCTCTCCACAGGAGAGGGTCAAACATGATCAGAAGTTTGACACCCTCTTCCCATCGATGGGCTATGTCTCAGGTACGCACACTAATCAGTCATTTCCCTGCCAGTACATTTCATAATGCAATTTTACCAGGACACGTCCTTTAGCTGTATAAAGCACAGTGTTTCCCAATAATACTCGGGCAAATGTAAATATAAGTAGCTCTGAAATTAACTCAAATATTGTTGGCATGCTCGGGTGATCAAGCAGGCACAACAATGCTGTAGATAGTGATGTTTTGCACGCAGGCACATTTTTCAGCTTTGCATGCCAAGGAATCTCAATTTTCTTGTGTTTCTCTGTTTCTTCCCTTTCTGTCTCTTTCTGTAGGGGAGCAGGCAAGGAAGTTTTTACTCCAATCAGGGCTTCCTGCTTCAGTTTTGGCTGAGATATGGTGAGAAACACAGACTTTCACACACTCACATTTTTGAGCGATGGGTTCTCTGCAAGTTTTCGCTGAAATCTGTACTTGAAGCACAAGATATTAACTTCTCTCTCTCTCTCTCTCTCTCTCTCTCTCTCTCTCTCTCTCTCTGTGTTTTTCCTTTTTCTCTCAGGGCTCTGGCTGACATGAACAAAGATGGGAAGATGGACAGGTTGGAGTTTTCCATCGCTATGAAGCTCATAAAGCTAAAACTCCAGGGTACACAGCTTCCCGCAGCACTGCCAGTCATCATGAAGCAGCCTCCAGTGCCTGCTCCCAGCCTCACTAACCCCACCTCATTATTGACCAACCCAGCCTATGGTACAATATTATTATTATTAACTATCCACAATGTGTAATTTGCTTTAACACAAAAAGATATGTGAAGAGTAAAATATGTAAATGCATACACAAAAAAACTAATTTGGGGGATTTTAACAACTACTGACAAGCTAAGTGTATCTGACTGTTTGCACACATGCATTTTGACTGCTGTGTTATCTGACTGGGTTTCCTATTGTGTGTGTGTGTGTGTGTGTGTGTCCCAGGTATGGCTACTGTGCCTAACATGTCCATGATGACCGGGACAAACCTTGCAATGTTTACCCCTCTCTCAATGGCATCCGCTGGACTCTCACCTTTGACCCCAATGACGGGCCTCACCCCTTTGGTTCCTACAGCAACAGGCCTGAGCCCTCTAATGGCCTCCACCTCTTCCAGGCCCCTGATGCCAACCATGGGAAGCGCCACCTTGCCTAATGGCACCATTGGAATTCTCGACCCATACGCAGCTGGAGCTTTGGCCCCTGGTACAGATGATCTTCATTTCTCACTGTTAGTCTCCTGTCTGGTTAAATACATTCATCTGTTCTTCCTGGTTTTCACGTGCAAGTTGTTTTATTTTCTCTGCTGCCCTACTCTGAGAGTCAATATTGTATATGTTTGCAGCAGAGTGCAGATGATGAAATATTTCTGAGGGGAAAAGCAATGATTCTGGCCTGGTTTTGCAGAGTCTGATCTCGGTGTCTCATCTCCATACAAATAGCCTCCTTGGCAAGCTTGGCTGGATGGCACTATATTACTGACCCATTGTAGAGCTCCCCTCCCATTTCACTCTTTCTGAAACTCTATAAAAAGCATCAAGAGTTTGTGGTTTAAAGGCTACCATTGAATGTCGTCATGATATCTGGGGCTGCTGATTAATCATCAAAATCGTATGAGTGTTAGTCGACTAAGAATTTCTTTAGTCTTTTTCACTCCTTGTTCTATACGTGTATAACTAAAATGGGCATCATCTGAAGATCTGTATATGCATTATCTGAAAGACATCTGTAAATGTCTGATTGATGCCTACCATCAAATAAAGAAATTCAAATAAAAAATAAATAATTTCTTTAGTCGAGGACAGCACTTGTGATGCCACAGATAATTATATGAAAGCATGTAATGGATGTGTGTTTGTGCTTTGTGTTGTCAGGCCTACCTCGCTCTGCATCCCCCTTCTCCTCTCCGCTCGGACTCTCCTCTTCTGGTATGAACAAGGCCTCATCCCTGCTGGACCTAAGATCTATCAGGTAACACACACACACACACACACACAAATTTAAGCAATTTCTCCAGTTTTTCGCTTATCTTTTTGAAGTGCAAAAACACACTGGTCCTGCTGTAGTTTGTTGCATTCAGCTAGTATTTATGTGTCGCCTGTGTTTGTCTTTCAGCTCCGCTTCCTCTTCCCCTTCTGTGATGTCCCCTTTGGTTACTGTTCCCAGCGACTGGGCTGTGCCACATGCCTCCAGACTCAAATACAGACAGCAGTTCAACAGCTTGGATAAACACATGTCAGGATACCTCAGTGGTACGAAGTGTGTGTGTGTGTGTGTGTGTGTGTGTGTGTGTGTGTGTATGAACATTAAGGTGGTCATACAAAACCAAACTATGCCTGGAATGCAGGCGTGGATGTTCATGAACATCAGTCCCTCATGATTTCATAACGATTGCCTGCCTCTTTCCTTCTGTGTGTGTCAAGTCTTAACTAACTCTAAGGAAGTGGAGGGTGTTTCTGCCCCAGATGTGAGTGTGTTTAGACACAGTGGCAGTTTCTCAACACACACGCACACAGCCAAGTATGCACTTCTCGCTCTGTTACTGCAAGCCTTGTTGGACCGGTTCTTTTGGAACACCGATGACACATACACACTCACTCACTTCAGTCACACTTGCAGATCATTTCTGCAAGTGTGACTCTGCACATTATGTGCATTCTAGCACATTAAATACATTACATGAATCAATTTTCTGAGCTCTTGGTCTAATCTCTTTGTAGATTAAAACATTTCTAATTTCCTCATTCAACATCAGACGTATTTTACACTTTCATTAAAACATCAAGAGGACCTGGAATTAGTCTTGGAAACCAGCTGTGTTGATTTACGGGACTGCCCTCTTTGTTCACCTGCCACATTGTAGTTTAATGAGTAAATGGGCACATACTGTACAGGTCCCTACACACACCCTTGACCCTTTCCTTCCTCCACCACACCCACACATCTGGGTTATACAGGTGTTCTGACATTTGTCACTCTTGTTGCCAGGTCAGCAGGTGAGAGGTGCCATGGCGACCACAATGCTGACTCAGACACAGCTGGCTTCCATCTGGTGAGAATATCTGTTTGTTTGTTTGTCTGTACATCTCCTCTTACTGCTACGTGTTGTGTTCAAGAGCCAAAGTCAGGTTTGACTGCTAGACATAAGAAACTTCATTCCACTGTAGCTTGTATGACGACGGGCCTTTTGTTTGTTATGGAATTATTTGTTTCCAGGTCAAGGCTGCTTTTAGTATTGATTACCAGTAAATACAAGGAAATGATATCTTAATACTGTACCTCTGCTGTGATTTTTCTGGGGGGCTTTTAACTCCCGAAATCCTTTTTGTATGCAGTTGTTTCCTGTAACTGTTCCCTTCAACTTGTGCCTCAACCTATAAACTGCACTGTCAATGTAGATCAGAAGCAGCTGAGAAGTTTAGTTGCTAACCTTAACTAGAAATCTGAAAACAAAGAGTTGTAATTATATTGAAGACCTTCTCTAATGGTGCAAAATATTTTCTAGTTGTCAAAAAGTACCTTTCTATCTTGTATGTGATTGTGAGTCTGAAATCATGTCTAAACCTCGCACCTCGGATTTGCAACCCTCCCACAGGACTTTAGCTGATGTGGACAAGGACGGGAAACTAAAAGCTGAGGAGTTTATACTGGCAATGCATCTTGTGGACATGGCAAAAATTGGACAACCACTGCCGCTAACACTGCAAACTGAACTGGTACCACCTTTGCAAAGGTATGTGCCCACATATGGTGCAATTTCACAATAACATTGCAAATGCCCTGTAGAGTACAAGTGTATTTAAGTGCATTAAACATAGACGACATTAATGTATATGTTTATTTAATAATTTGATTATGTTCTCTTCCAGGGGTGCAGTGAATGGATCCAGCTCTTCTCTATATGCTGCTCTGACTGATGACTTGGACATAGAACCTCCACAGAAAGCAAAACCAAACAGTCAGTCCTCACACTACCGACCCGAAACACAGAGTGTAGCCTTGCTGCGTAATGTTCAGTCTCGTTCTCTATAGTCTCCATTGCTAAGAGAATGCAAGGCAGCAACAATACCTAGTAGCCAGATAAGATCACTCAGTATGATTAATGGCTATGGCTGTCAAACTCACTGTTTATTTTTGCACTCATACTGGTGAGTCAGAATTTAATAGTATGAACACACATACTTTGTTGTGACATACACAGAGGCCTCTTGCAGCAGCCTAAACTGGAGCCAGTCAAACGCGGTGACTCCAAGTGTAGGGCAGCACACTTTGGTGTTGGGTTTGTACACACTATCGTCTTACACACAGTCACAAGTTGTACCAGCTAAAGTTAAATCTTATGTAAAGTTTTTTTAAATATTAAGTTCACAGCTAAATGCTATTTTTAAATCCTTAAATATCATAGTAATGTATATTGATATGTTTATTCATGTTTCATGTCCATTATCCTCTTTTCCAAACACACAAGCTCAAAAAAGTCATTAATAATTTGTGAAATTAATCTTTAACACATTTTTGAGATAATGTCTGATGGGCACATTGGCCATTTTAATACGTTAAAATAGAGTTCATTGGGGGTTTATTCAATACATGTACATGTGCTTAAACGTAATAAAGATAAAAGTATGTTCTCTAGGTTCCTTATTCATTAAGATCAAGTCAGTATTTAGATTTTGATTTGACTGCTTACTCCCAATCATCATAGAAATTGCACCAACACTGACTTCATCAAAACTTTGTATTTGTCTTTATTCAGTGTCGTTCGAGGATAAATTCAAAGCCAACCTGGAGCGAGGAAACGCAGAGCTGGAGAAAAGACGTCTGACGCTGCTTGATGCGGAGAGGAGGGAGAGTGAGCGGCGCGCTCAGAAGCAGAGAGAGGAGCAAGAAAAGAGAGAGAGGGAGGCTCGGGAGGTCGAGGAGAGGAGGAGGAGAGAGGAGGAGAGGAGGCTGGAGCGACAGAAAGAGCTGGAGAGGCAGAAAGAAGAAGAGCGACTGAGAGAGATAGAGAGAAAAGAGGTGAGGGACTGTAGAGTCTGTATTTACAAGTGTGACTTTTTGTAGGAATGCTCCCACGTTCATTGTTCACAGCAGAGAGTCGTTTCCATACACTTCAGTGTCCTGTGTGGGTTCATTGCAGGCTGCACAGCGGGAGCTTGAGCGTCAGAGGAAGGAGGAGTGGGAGAGGAGGCGGCGAGGGGAGCTCAAGATAAAGAAGGACCAGGACCAGGATGATATCGTCAGATTGAAAGCTAAGAAACAGAGTCTTGAGATGGAGCTGGAGGCTGTGGTGAGTCATAGAGAGACATAGTAGTTTTGTTTCAGAGCAACTTATCACAAGAATGTAGACACACTGTGGTCATGCACTGTTTGCCTCATTTTGTCCAGCTGTGTCTAATTCATCGTGAACACTTTAAGTAGAGTTTGTTAAGTTTCTGTCATCCTCTCTCTCTCTCTCTTTCTCTTTCTCTCTCTCTACCTCTCTCTACCTCAGGGTAACAAGCACCGTCAGATCTCAGACCGACTGCGTGACTTTCAGAACAAAAAGAAACATCAGAAGACGGAGCTGGATCTGACCAATCAAAGGAAAGGGACTCGCCAGCAGGACATTAACGATCTGCAGAAACAGCTAGAGGTGTGTGTGTCTCCTCTGTTTTTAAGTCTAACCCACACTTTAATGTGTTATCTATGATTTATTTGTCAAATCATTACTTTGTTGAGAGAGAATGGAAAAATGTTTTCCCAAATATTTCCCCCCCGATGATGCATTTCTTGTTGCTTCTGATGCATATATCGTCTTGGTCAGGAGTTCCAGAGGAAGTTGTCCCAGCTGACTCCGGAGCAGAAGAGACTGACTGAGAAACTCAGAAACATGTCTGTGAATAACTTGCCTGGTTAGTATTGATGATGGATGAAATGACAGAGCTCATGAACAACAACATATTACAGCAGCACTGATGGATGTTTGATAAAAAAAACACATTGATGGGCAAATTGGGTATATCGCAGTAAATTCACAATATACTGAAGTGAAAAGCATAGAAGTATTCGTATTGCTCATATTACTGTATACGCAGAATTTGCAAAACCGATCAATGAGAATGTAATTGAAGAGATTTTCGCTTGTTTGACTGTATTTCATCTGTTTCGTAGTGTCGACCAGGTCCACCCTGAAGGTGGTCGTGACAGAGAAAAAAGGGACGTGTCTGAAACTACGAGAGCAGCTGGATGCCCTGGAGAAAGAGACCTCCGCCAAACTGTCTGAGATGGACGAGTACAACAAAGATGTGCAGGTAGGAGTTAAATACATAATAAGGTTAATAGAGTAGCTGAACATGGCATCAGACTCATTGTTTGATAAGTACCTGTACATGTTAGTACAGTATGTGCACAGAAGTGTGTTTCTTAAATTACATGAAATGAACAGGGGTGTTGCTGTTAATATGAAGCTTTAATAAAGAACTGGTTGTTTTCATTACAAACCAAACTAACCACATCTTTATTGTTTGCCTGGTTTCATAGCACTTGTACATGTAACAGATTTGTGCCTTTAACTTGTGATTAAGTGATTTTTCGAGTGTGCAATGCCCGTTTATAAGTTCCAAATATATATACTATATATTACATACTTACCACTGCAGCTTGATGCCTCTTTCCTCTACTTCAATCATTCCTTTCCACCATAACCTCCTTTCCTACCTTCTGGTACTGATTTCATCCCTTTGTTAACTGACTTCTCTTCCCTTCCTCTCTATCTTTTGTTTTCCCCGTGCTGGATGCCTTTCCTCTTTTCTTCCTTCCTCCCTCTTCTCTCTCTCACCCATCTCTAATCCCTCTTACCCAACTTCACAGTATGTGGGTGATGAGGACTCAATGCTTCAGGCTGTCTTCTGTCTGCTGGCCTGCCTTCGTAACCTCTTCTACCTACTAAAGGTTTTGTTGCTTTAGGTGTCTTTGTTGTTCTTGTCTCTTTTCTGCTCTTTTCTATTGGTCATTGCTCTGCTCATATTTCTCCATACTTTTGACATCTTATGCCTGTGCTGTTTTGGCCTTTTTTACGGCAGCTATGTATGTGCATGCTATGTGTTTGTGCATGCTGTGTGCTGTGTGTTCAGTCTTTATCTCGTTGTGGCTGTCTAGTCAGCTTATTCTTTAATAAAGTCTCATGTCTTTCACTCTAGTAAAGGTGTGTTTTTTTGTGTGTGCATAAGGAAATGAGAGAGAGCCAGAGAAAACAGCAGGCAGCACTTGAGAATCTACGGAGCATCAAAGAGGACAAACGGCATGAGCTGAGTCGTAGGAAGGAGGAGGAAGAGCAGAGGAAGAGGAGAGAAGAGGAGAGGAAAAAACAGGAGGAGGAGGAAGCTCAGAGGTATTTTGCTTCCATAAAAAACATGATTTCTCGACCAACTATAAATTGTCCATTCAAAACTAAAACTTAAAAAAATGACTTTTTCACCTTGATGTACAAACTTTTAAAATAATATTTGCTTCCCGCTCACAGGCTTATTAAGATAGAAAAAGAGCGCCAGTGGCAGGAGAAGCTAAGGAAGGATGAAGAGGCGCGTCAGAGGAGGCTTCAGGAGGAGAAAGAGACCAAACAGAGGGAGGAGGCGGAGAGAGAGAAACAGGCTCTCATCCAGGCTGCCAAGGAGCAGGTTGAACGAGAACTCAGAGCAAAGGATGAGGCAGAGCAAAAGAGAAGAGAGATGGAGGAGAGGAAGAAAAGAGAAGAGGAGGAGCGACGGAAACAAGCAGAGAGAAGAAGGCAGGATGAGGAGAGGAGGCGGCAGGATGAGGAGAGGAGGCGGCAGGATGAGGAGAGGAGGCAGCTGGAGGATGAGAGGAGGCAGCTAGAGGAAGAGAGGAGGAAACTTGAGGAAGAGAGGAAGAAAGAGGAGAAGAGACGGAAAGAAGAAGAGGAGCGCCGCAAGAGGGAGGAAGAGAGGAAGAGGTTAGAGGAGGAGCGGAGAGAGGAGGAGCGCAGAAGAGAAAAGGAGGAAGAGGAGAGGAGGAGACAAAGGGCGGCCATCGCCGCCGTTCGAGATGCAGAGGAGAGGAGAAAGCAAGAGGAGGAGATGAAGAAGAGGGAAGAGGAGGACAGGAGAAAGAGGGATGAAGATAGGAGGAAGCTTCAGCAGCAGCAGGACGAGGATAGGAGGAAGCGTGAGGAGGAAAGAAAGAGGGTGGAGGAGGAAAGAAAGAGGGTGGAGGAGGAGAGGAAGAGAGAAGAGGAGAGGAGGAAAGCGGAGGAGGTGAGAAAGAGAAAGGAGGAGGCAGCTCATCAGCAGCAGCAGCAGCAGCCGCCGCTGAGTGGAGTAGGGAAGGTGGATATTCAGGGGAAACTGACGGCTCTGCTGAGAGGACTGGAGGAGAGGAAAGGTAAGACGGACGTTTCTTTACTTTTCTACACTTCTCTGTAGTCTCTTCCTGTCTCCAGTGTTCATCAAAACACTTTTGAAGCTGAACTCGCGTTATTATGTCTGATGTGCTGCTTTAGGTGGGCAACCCAGGGCCACACAACACAGGAAGTCAGCAGCCCTCACATCCTTCAAAGCTCTCTACCCGTTCACTGCCCGAAACAATGAAGAGCTCAACTTCACTGCAGATGATATGATCGAGGTAAGCGTGAAACTGAAAGTTAACTAAAGATACAACTGCAACAGCAAAGAGGGAATGTTGTCTTCCTCAAACTTTCCTGTCTGTCAGGTTGATGAGTCGACAGAGCGGGAGGAAGGTTGGCTGTATGGCAGCCGACTGGGGAAGATGGGTTGGTTCCCAGAAAGCTACGTCGAGAGAGTGGCCCCTTCAGACACAGCTAACAATGCTGCTGCTGCTGCTGCTCCTACTAAAATGGTGCTCCACTCACAGCTTTCCAATGCACTCGAGGCTGTCAAGGCAGCAGGCACAAAATCTGCCTTCACGCCAACACACTCTCCAAACCCTGCTCCCTCTGACACACAAGGACAGGTGAGAGGTTTAAACCTTTATACAACGGGCCATTTTACTGCTGCACCAGCTACTAACCTAGTATGATTATTGTCTGGACATATGCAATGCTCAAATACTCACTGTACTCGTCTTTCTCTCTGTGCCCTGACAGCAGGTGGTGGGTAACCTGTTGGCCCAGGCCCTGTGTTCGTGGACAGCAAAGACAGACAGCCATCTGAACTTCAATAAGGACGATGTCATTCAGGTGTTGGAGCAGCAGGAGAATTGGTGGCTGGGAGAGTTAAACAGTGAAAAGGGCTGGTTCCCCAAAACATACGTGACGCTGCTGGGAGAAGAGGAGAGTTCAGAGTAAGTCTTCGGCCACACATATGTGTTCCCCATAATTAAACTTGTGGGAGGACGGTGGGTTTTTCTTTTAAAGTCCTCTTGGAGCCATTTCTAGAGACCTCACTAGCAACTGGCCACGAAGGCAAGTGATTGGTTTAGCAGGCAAAGTACTGACGTGTATTTCACTTCCATTGATTCCCCTGCTATACTTCAGAGCTCACTTTGCATATTTTTTGTGTATGCCAGTGTAGTGCAGACAACTGGATGTTATCTACAGTTTGTCCCGCTGATTTTGATCACAATGTGTGGCAAACGCACATGATGCACATATCTTTAGATTCAGTGTAACACTGATGTCATAATCTCCGATATCCATTGCGAATAAATTTCTATAAATCGGCTTAGAAACCATTTGAAAAGAAGTTCCTTATAACTGCAGAAGTTGCTTGAGAATCATCACGTTTTTCACAGTTTTCTGTGTATCAAAGTAATCCAGTGATAACAGTCACACACACTTACACATCACTCCACAGCACAGAGTTGTAGGTACAGTTTGATTCCAGCTGGTGTTGTATCAGACTGTTGTGGTGAAGAGGAAGCACATTCCGACCTTCACCTCCGATCAAGAGGTTTGGCTAATAACCAAAAGAATGAGATTGCAGAGATTGCAGATGGAGGAGCCCAGAGTAAAACCACTGCTCCTGTGTATCGAAAGGAGCCGGTTAACATGTGTCGAGCCTTTGAAAAGTATGACTCCCAGGTAATCCAGCTCTTACTGCAGACCCAGACCATGGAGCAGGGTTTCATACCCCCGTCTGGTTTAAGAATGTCTCGCATCCCCCCACGAGGAGCTGGAGGGAGAGATGTTTTGGGTATTTCTGTGATCCAGATAGGCGTTTGAGGATGGATGAATGATTGATGATTGCATACACACATGAATAAGTGTGGTAATGTAGTCTTTCTGTGTTTACAGCATGAAGAGCTCCCCTCCTGATGCTTCGGAGTCTAGCGACAGTCTTCAGCTTGAAGGTGCAGTAGAATATCCTCTGAAATATCTGTTTGATGTAGTTGAGTTAATATTTTATTATCATACATTACAGAAACCGTAATGTTAATGTTTGTCCCTTAAACCACCTACAAATCCTCACAAAATGTTACAAAAATACATAGATATAGATTTTATTTGTGGAGTTCAGCGTATGTTGGCAACAGGCCTTGTATCAGCTGGAGCCTTATTGAGTACATTGCTGTTCGTTTATGTTAATTTGTTCTTTTCCTTCTCAGAATACACGGCGTTGTACACCTATGACTCTCCGGAGCTTACTGATCTGACGTTTAGTGAGGGAGATGTGATCCTGGTGAGCAAGAGGGATGGAGAGTGGTGGCACGGCTCTATAGGCGACAGCACAGGCGTCTTCCCCAGCAACTACGTCAAACCTAAAGAGACAGATGTAAGAACACTCAACACATGCCATTATATAGTGGGAAGAAACTGCATCCAGAGCATTACTCTACAACTCTGTTTGGTAGTTGTAGTGGCGTTGGATTGCATTATATTGCAAGGCGCTCCAGATTTTCTTCACTTCCTGTATGTTTTTGTGTTGCGTTGTGCTTTTTTGTTCCACTTTCTTTTTTATTTTCAAGCAACAAAACGGAACAAATCATGAGATTAACATACACATGTGGTCAAATTAAACAAGAAAGATTTACTTGGAATGTTGTCTCATCATAAACACGCTTATCCTTGATAAAGACAAGTGCTTCTAAAGGTTTGTGATGATTATACATTGTTTTTTTTTTTTTTCAGACATCAAGTATATCTGCAAAGAAGAAGCCAGGTAGGGTCACCATCTTGCTCTCTCTCTTTCTCTTTCTCTTTTTCTCTCTCTCTCAGAATCACATAAAAACATTTTGCTGTATTGCATTTGTGTCTTGTGTGCGCAGAGATCGCCCAAGTGATTAGACCCCGTCCCTCTACCAGCCCTGAACAGCTGAATCTGGAAATTCCCCAGCTCATCCTCATCCTCGGCAAGAACCCCTCTGGCTGGTGGCTCGGAGAACTGCAGGTCAGTTTTCCACAGTGGGTTCTCTGTGAGTCCTTAATACTGGACAGTAGATGACCACAAAGGGTCTCTGCAGTTCTTGACATTGTATATATGAGCCAACCTGTTTGGCTCGTGACCCACTAAAACAAAGCAATGTCTACTTGTGACCACTCACCTTGTGCATAGGTATATTGATTGTGACCAGTTTAGTTTTTATTAGGGTTGGGGTTAACAATTTTAGGTGGCGTGTCAAGGTCAAATAATCCAGTTATTCACACGGTTAAAAAAAGAACAATTGAAAGTGAGATTTACTTTATGAAATCTCATGGGAGACCCGGCCTGCAGGTTGGGAACTGCACTGCACCTGAGGTTTCTGGTGGAGAACTCTATGTTCAAAGATTTGGGGATAAAAGTTGACCAGCATCCCGGCTGTCTCATTAAAACCTCATTCCCCACGTTTGTTGTCTGACTCTAGGCCCGTGGTAAAAAGCGCCAGAAGGGCTGGTTTCCCTCCTCTCATGTCAAAGTACTGGGATCTAACAGCGGCAAGTCCACGCCAGCACCCCAACCAGGTAACACACACACACGCAAGCACGCACGCATGCACACACACACACACTCTTTTACCAGGTGAAGAGTAACAAAGTACACTGCATAAATATAATAATGGTGTGTTGAACTCTTCCTTTTCTTCTCTCTCAGTCTGTCAGGTGATAGCAATATACGACTACACAGCCGCCAACGGGGACGAGTTGAGCTTCTCCAAAGGTCAGCTGATCAACGTTTTTGACAAGAACGACCATGACTGGTGGAAAGGAGAGATCAACGGGGTCACTGGTCTCGTCCCCACTAATTACGTAAAGATGACCACATCAGATTGTGACCCCAGCCAGCAGTGTAAGTAAATCCCCTAAAGATAGTATCATGACTCTACATGAAAGGAAACATGCATGTTTAAAACAAAGAGATGCTATTCTTTCATGTTGCTTCAAACCACTATGACTAACTAATGCTTATCCTTTGGTCATCTATGCGACCCCCATCTACCATCACTGATATTTCTTCATCCACCCATCTCTTCATTTGTATATCCTTTCTTCTCGCTGACTATTTCTCCTTCTACCCTGTTTTTCCCACTTTCTCCCTCCCTCTCCATTCCTCGACTTCTGTGTCTTTCTCCTTCCAGGGTGATAGAAAGTCCTCTTCCTCCTCCTCTTCCTTCTTCCTACTCCTGACTTCAGAGAGACCCACTATTACACACTGCTCTGAAGGGGCACAGTGTCTGGACTCCTTATCTGCTAACTTCTCCCACTGAGCTAATGTTACTGTGTGAGAGTGAACAGGTGTCTGTGTGATAGTCATGTGTTCCCTCTGAAATGAATCAGGACCTGAAACATAACTCTGCTATGACTCAATGTTGATTCTGTGAATTGTTAAAGCCTTGGTGCCTTCTGTGATTTACTCGCTCCTTGTTTTGCTTGTAAACTGATTTTGAAGTGATGCTGAAATGGATCTGAAGCAGAGGGATGGTGGGTCTCTCTGTGGCTTGTCCCGCTTCCTTTCATTTGCTTCTCTTCACAAGACACTTATTTTTTCCCTTTATGCGTTCCGCGTCACCCTCTTTTCCCCTCCTCTTTTACTTTTTCCCTCTTACTTCCACAATGTTTTCCATTCTTACTCTACAGTTTTAAGAGTTAAGCTCACACAGAGCCCACTATTTGTCTATTGTTATACCAGCAATGGAGAGTGCAATAAGCCCCAAGCCTGTGTGTGAGAAATAATGTAAGGGCCAAATTCCAGCCCAGCACCCCTGCACTTAACTTCAAAATGCTTGAAACAAGGCATGAAGTGGCAATTTGACTTTGTAAATTCATCAGAGAATTATGTTCACGAAGGAATAAAGTAACATATTTGTTTAACAAAAACCTGAGTCCAGAGCACGCCAAAAATTAAAGATGTATCTCTTCTATGACCAAATAGTTGTTTGGAGATGAAGCATTACTTTTTGCTTTCAACTGTAAACATTTTGGCAGGAAATGGTAAAAGCAGAAGCAGGAGACTCTTCGCCTGATGGCAAACTGCTTCAAAACCACAAAAACATTTCCTTCAAGGGTGATGTCACAAGCTATTGCTTCACCTTATATGAGCTAAGACTGCTATGCTGCTGCTCTGAATGTTTCTGTCTGTGCAGAAAGTGAATATCATGTCTGCTCGTAGTGTTCCCCACAGTGAAAATAACATGGCAGTCATTATTGTCGGGATTATGGATCCGTGAACTTTAGATCAAAAAGTGAGAAGTTTCTCATGAGAATCTGTGAGGTCCCCTGACATCAAGGAGTTACGTGAAAGATGCTACAATGCAGTTCAGATGTCTTAAGTGCACCGCCATCAAATTCACTGTGAGGATGAACCCTCATGCAAAGAAAGCAAATAGATGTTTTTTTCTCAGTTTACCACAAGCTTCTCTAGGTTTGGGCTGCGGTGGAAGTGGGTGAACCACACTAACAGAAAGCTGCATCAAGAGTTTAGCAGCTGTAAGCACAACTACATTTGTGGTACGAGATGCTACAACTAATTTTAAAGATGTGTCTAATATATTTTCTGATTCTGAAATAAAGATTGGATTGAGATGACATTTAAGTGTTTTATTATTTTTAAATGAAATGTCAGCCTTCAGCTCTGCAGGGTTTTTATGTGTGTGTTGTATGCAGTGTTTATATTGTCAACACAATACACATGAATAAGATGGAGAGATAAACAATATGTGAACAACTGTTTTTGTAACCTGTATGCAGCTCGATGGAGAGTCAAACATCCATGTACCTTCCTTTTTATGGTCGTATACCTGTGGTAATATTAGTTATCTGATCTGGACTGGATTCTCCAAGACAATCTTCCCAATTGGCAGAAGTCACTGAAAATTAGACCAAAAACACAGAAGCTTTTTCCACATACGTCAGTGGGTGATAAGGAAAGAAAGAATTCCTCTTCCTGTTTTGGTACAAACAGATTTGATCCAGGAGAAGCTTTAGTCTGATACCGGCAACGAGAGGATAACCGTACAGAAGGACGAAGAGACAAATAGGAGAGACAGAAAACTAACTAAAATACTAAGATACCGAAACATAGCAATGACTTTACAGAGCAGCTTTCACTTTCTAAACCTGTGGGATGAGACCGATGGGGAGGGAGAGCCAAGAGAAAGGTCAGTGAGGGAGCAGAAGTCAGCTAGTGCGGGACCCTCACAACAGCCGAATGGGCTCCTTGTATCAGGTAAGTGTGCATGATAATCTAGACTGTAGTCTTCCCGGTTTCTCTTTCCTCTTCTTCCCCTTTGTCGTCTCCATCCTCTCTTAGAGATTCTGTAAATTTGTGCAGAAGAATGAGTCAAAAGCAGCGTCATGGTTTTTATTTTTGTCAAATGTCCAGCAGGAGGCAGTAAAGGCCTTGCTAAAGTCTTGCTGTGGTTTAAGAAGTGGCTTGGGTTTTGTTGCACTGGTTGAATTTAATAATTTCTACATACAATAACCCCCCACTGTTGTGTGTCCCTCCTCTCCTGCAGGGTGTGCAGACCTAAACAGCCTGGACTCATTGAGTAGTCAGGAGAAGAGGAGACAGGGTTACATCCATGAGCTGATCGTGACTGAGGAAAGATACATGAAAGACTTGCAGATTGTTCTGGAGGTAATGGACACATGTCCTGCTTATTAACTTGCATACAAACAGAGGTGCACTCTGAAAGAAGTTACATATACAGTAAATCTATCCAGTATTTCATGACGGTGAGATGTGCCAAGATGTCTTCCTGATCACATACCTGACGGTCTGTGGAAATCCGTATTCTCTTTGTGTGTAGGTTTTCCATAAGCCTATGTCGGAGTCGGGTCGGCTGAATGAGGCAGAGATGGAAATGATCTTCGTCAACTGGAAAGAACTGCTGGCCTGCAACTCTAAAATACTCAAGTAATTATCACAAGGACGGAGTGTCTGACATCTAGAAGGGACAGTTGAATGTTATGCAAGTGCAGCTATTTGAAAGTTGTGTCTGTGGATTCTGTCTGTACAGAAATACAGAGCTGCTTGTGTTCATGCATGTATGTTTGTGTGTATGCAGGGCACTACATGTGCGTAAGAAGATGGGTGGGGAGAACATGCCGGTGCAGATGATCGGTGATATCCTGGCCGCGGAGCTGTCCCACATGCAGCCCTACATCCGCTTCTGTTCCTGCCAGATCAACGGAGCAACGCTGCTCCAGACGCGCATCGACAGCGAGCCAAGCTTCAAGGAATTCCTCAAGGTAGGAGAGTGAGGGAGGGACTGAGTACAGACAGGAAGTAGAGCAGGTCATAGACACAGACGGAAGAATAATGGAGATGTCTTCAAGGACAGGAAGAGGTGAAGACAGAAAGGGAGTGTTTAAATTGACCTAGAATCATTCTCATGTAGTATTTTAGAAACCAGATCTTCTGCAGGTACATCCATGAAGATGGAAACCAGATTCTTAAAAACTTTCTGGGTAGATATAGCACACACTGGGGAATTTATTGCTTCAATTGACTACATTTATCATCAACGCGGATTTGACATCCACATAAAAAGTAGCAAATTTTCCCTTTGAATGTGTTTATTAACAGTATCTTGTATTCTCATCAGAAAATCGCCACAGACTACAGGTGTAAAGGGATGCCGCTGTCCAGCTTCCTGCTGAAACCCATGCAGAGGATCACACGCTACCCACTGCACATCAAAAACGTAGGCCTTCATGTTCATGAGTGTGTCTGTATTTGAACTCCTCATGAAGTGCTCAGAATACTGACCTTACTGTGTGTAATTGGAGTGTTTTTCCCTTTTTGTCTCTAATTTGTGGGTGTAATTAACGTGTGTGTGTGTGTGTGTGTGTGTGTGTGTGTGTGTGTGTTTAGATCCTGGAGAGCACCGTAGAGGGCCATACTGACCAAGGCTCTCTTAAAGAGGCTCTGGAGAAGGCGGAAGAACTCTGTAAACAGGTTAATTTCTTCACTGATTCTCTCATTTATGACCTCACGTGTTACTTTTATTATATTTTTGGTTTATTTTTTTCTTCTGCATTCTGTGTGGAAAATATTTGAACGATGCTTCTCTACCGAATGTCCGTGTTAATCAGGTAAACGAGGGCGTGAGAGAGAAGGAGAACTCTGACCGACTGGAATGGATCCAGAACCACGTACAGTGTGACGGCGCTGCAGAGGTATTACGCTTATTAATTAACTTCGTATCATCAATAATGAATCAAGTTCATTATTTATAAAACAATGAATTCAATATTATTAAATACATATATGACGTGTACATTTTTATATTGAATATTCACAAGTTGGGATCACAAGAGAGATTTCCACATTACGTAATTCCAAAGATGTGAAATATCTTCTTAAGTTACTGTCTTTCAACAGCACCTGGTCTTTAACTCTCTTACCAACTGTTTGGGCCCCAGGAAGCTGCTCCACAGCGGCAAGGTGAGTGAAACTGCAACCTTTCTGAAACTCGTATTTTAGAAAAATTAACATTTTCCATTTGACCGAATGAGTATTTTACATGGGAGCAGGCAGACTGGGGAGTAGAGGGAGAGGATATGTGAAGCATTACTGTGTCAGACCCTGGGTGTTGTGGTCACGTGTTACAAGTCTCAGACCTCAGATTAAAACCTTCACGATGGAGATCAGTTTTTGGCTTAAAAAATAAAGACCTTCTGATGCTGAACAGTTGACAATCGTGCCGCCATCATCACTGAGCAGTTACACAGAAGTGCAAATGTTTTTGTAATTATTGTAGATACTGTTTAATTATCATTGTAGTGATTATAAATAATATGATACGTATCGTTTCTTTTCAGATGAACAAGGTAAAGAGCAACAAGGAACTCTGGGCTTTCCTCTTTAACGACTTTCTGCTTTTGACTCATGCGGCTAAACAGTTCACCTCGTCTGGGCCTGATAAACTGTTCAGCAACAAGAACAATGTACAGCTCAAGATTTACAAGCCGGTAAGAAACACACACACACACACACACATACACTTTGGCCCAATCCTAATATCCACACTCACAGACTGTGAGGCGCGTTCCTGCTAAGTGTGTGAGGGCTCAGAGCCGTCCCACTGTCAAATCGTCAAGTGCATAAGGGCTTTTCAACGACATTATGCGCCCTTTCTGTGGGTCCGCATATTTGCAGACTTTCCTGAGGGACTTGCCCATAGTTCATAGTGAAATTGGTGACGTTTAAAACGTGGTTGTAAAAAGGAAGTAATGAGTTTATCTGCTGTCCAGCCTGGATGACATGATGGTGTGTCCCATTCTTCCATTTTATTCCATTTCGAGCCACCATGAACTCGCGTACTACAGCTGCACTATCAGATGATGTCAGTTAATCCAGTGAGTGTTTAGTGTTTAGACCTGAGGATGGAGATTGGGGTTGGGCCTCTGTGTTAAGTTTTGATGTGTTCTTCTGAGGCAGTAGGACACTCTACACTGTTGATGTTGCGTAATCTTTTATTTCCTGTAGCCTGTTCTGCTAAATGAGGTTCTGGTGAAGCTGCCGGATCCTTCTAGCGACGAGCCCACCTTCCACATCTCACACATCGATAGAGTCTACATACTCAGGACCGACAACATCAATGAACGGTAGCTACACACACACACACACACGCACACACACAGATGTGGTGGGTTGTATGGTGGCCTGTACGATCACTGTGTGCGTTTGTGTTTTCAGGACGGCTTGGGTTCAGAAGATCAAGGCTGCATCTGAAGAATTTATTGAAACAGAGAAGAAAAAAAGGGACAAGGCCTATCAAGGTTTGTCTCTACACTTGTCTCTACTAAGCCCTTCCTGATGGCAACCAATGAGACGATCTCGGGATTTATCTGTGTGTGTGTGTGTGTGTGTGTGTGTCTTTGCGTGTGTGTGTGTGTGTGTGTGTGTTTGTGTGTGTGTGTGTCTTTGCAGCCCGAACTGTGAAGGCTAATGGAATCGGCAGACTTCTTGTCACCATCTTGGAGGCCACTGAACTCAAGCCAGCCAAACCCAATGGTGAGCATGGATACACTCATGTTACAGGGTGGTCCTTACAGTTCACAATGAACTTAAAATGTTTTGGTAGAATCCGGATGTTAATCCCAGCTGCATGCTACGTGCACTGCTGCATGGATACCTAATGAAGCCAAGCCAAGATAAAGCCTTTGCTTAAATGTTCTTTCTTATTTCTTTCTTTTTCTCAACTCTCCTCTTCCCTTTACTCCTCTTTTCCTGTTGCTCTTCTATCGTCTTCTGTTCCTCCTCTCTCGATAGCATTTTCTCAATCTCTTCTTGGCTTTCTTCTCCTTTCCTCTACCTGCTTTTACTCCCTCTTCCCTTCCCTCATCTCACCTGTCTTCATGTCCTCCTCCAGGTAAAAGTAACCCTTACTGTGAAGTGACCATGGGAGCTCAGATGTTCACGTCCAGAACGCTCAACGACACTCTGAACCCTAAGTGGAACTTCAACTGTCAGTTCCACATCAAAGACCTTTACCAGGACGTCCTCTCCATCACCATCTTTGAAAAAGACCAGTTTTCACCTGATGGTCAGTCACCTGCCAGTTTCTTCCCTTTTTCCTTCTTCTTCTCCGCCCTCAGTCCGTCATTAACTCCCGCTGATTTCTCTGTAAAGCAGCAAAATTAAGTGGGATATGAAGTAAAATGACTCACTCGGATTTCCACATTGCAAGAGGCTAAACGTTTTTTTGTTGGATTAACTTCTAAAGATGACAGTCTAGTCCGTAACCTAAATTGTGATTCAAAAAATCTGAGCAATATTAATGAAGAAAAATAAATTCTCCTCCCCAATTCTCCTTTGTGTTTCTGAAGCTCCACATGTACCCAACTATCACATTTTCTGAACTCTTCTAAAACCCAATTAAAATGTTCTTTTTCTCTTATATCAGAATTTCTGGGTCGGACGGAGGTACCTGTGGCAACCATAAAGAAAGAGTTCGAAAACAAGGGACCGGTAACGCGTCGTCTTCTGCTGCACGAGGTTCCTACAGGGGAAGTGTGGGTCCGCCTTGACCTGCAGCTCTTTGCCAACAAATAGACGTAGAGGAAGAACTGAAATAATAATAATTCTACCAACACATCCAAATACGGATATTTTCATCCTAACCAAATAAGACGGGCTGCTTTTTGTCTTCTGAACAAACTCGGATGGTTCCCTTCCACAAACCCAAATCAAACAAGACACCCCTGAACTGAACACACATTACGCCTTAATATTTTAATATTACCCAGCACTAATAATACCTCTTCTGTCATCTGAATCTTCCAGTAGGGGATTAGCGTCTGATGTCATCTGAACACACCAATAGGAGTCAGATCTCTCCCTTTTTTTCTGGCACAGATAGAAAAGATAGCGCATCTGCACAATATGCACTGTATTATCTGAAGGAGGTAAAAGGAAGAACTACAGCCTGACCTCTTAAACAATGGAGACAGAGTGTGTCATGAAGCTGAATCTGGGTCTTCTGCTGTACAAATGTATAGCCTTCAGACAGAGGTAGACCTGGACAAAGACTGTTTGGAAACAAATAAATAATCATAATATTAAGAAATCAATAAAATATAACTGCTCTAATCGATTATCTAGAATCTTAACAGCTCCGTATCTCAGTTACAACAGTTGGGGTTTGAGTGATCAGTGATCGAGACACACTTTGCCAAGTCTGGTCAACCAAGGTCATTTAATGAGTTTGAGTTGTTTCTCTTAACATACAAGATATGTACATGTTGACTTCTTGTCACTGATGGCTTCCAGGAGACTCTGCTTTATGGCCTCCTGATCCGAAACAGCCTCTCACAGTGACATTAAGGGCATCGCAAACAGCACACGGCAGCAGGAACTCTGTCGGACAACCCGGACAAGACGTTTTTGTAAGTAGCTCTGGTCTGGAGTCAGTTCTCGACTGTAGGTAGAAGAGCTCAGGATACATTGTACTGTGTTGAATCTGTGTCACTGTAACAACTGTGTAATGTGTGTGTGCATGCATGTCTTTGGAGTATAGAAGTGTAAACATTTAGTTGAGATATAGTAACATACAAATATATTCAGCTGGGGGCTCTTGATGCTGCAACGTTTTGGACTTAACTCATAAACCTCTGGCAAGTATTTAGGATGATGTTGGTCTCTGTACTATTTTCTTTTTTCTTTTTATTTTTTTCTTTCGTGTGCAAAATCAGCCAAGGCCAAGTAGTAGTAGTGCAAAAGGATTTAGGTGACAAAATGCCGCTGGTATGAAAAGCTGTACTGATGAACACCGTGAACTCGTTTTACAGCTGAGTCAGCTCTTCCTGCCTCATTTATGTTGTCAGTTGACGTCTTGCCGTCTTCGGCCTCGTTTCTACTCTTTTGTCCTTTTACATCCAGTTTCTTTTCTAACTCTGAGCGCGTGCTGGTGCTCTGGAAATTACAAAAAAAACCTGTTGTATTTATTTCTTAATTTATGCGCGTGTGACTATCCAAAGGTTTGTAGCGGCTTCGCTTGCTGTGTCTTCTTGGATAATCGGTTGGTACACTGGGTTTGTTTTGTGTGACGTCGACTATTAAAGCTGTGTTCGTCAGACACATGTTGACACTGTGCTGGGAGGCAACAGAACATCTTTCTCTGCGATGGAGTTTTACTGTAAGTAGACTAGGTCACGAGTCATTTGTTAGGCCTGCTGTTTTGTACACTTATGAACTATTCATTTGTTTTATTCAATCCACAAAACTCTGTTTTTAAGTGCTGCATTAACTTTTATGTTTTGTTGAATTTGTGGAAAATGTGCAAATAGACTGCACTACGATCCTCTTCTGTGTAGGGTGTTGAATTCTGTCTTTTGTTTTACTTTATGTTTTCTGCAGCGTTCTGCATTGCCTACTGCTGTGCTAACTGAGATAAAGGCCTCTCTAGATTGTCTGTTGATCAACCTGGAGTCTGTAACCTGCTGTTTGTACTCACTTTGGCCTCCATGTGGCACTCAATGAATCAGGGTTTCTTAAGTCAAATTAAAGATATTAAAAGTGAACAAACTGTGAAATTATTGGCTGGTGAAAGAAAAGTTACATTTACACTGTAAACTTTGAGAGCACGACCTCCTACAGCAGTACATAATGGGTGGGTGGCCCCTGAACTTCAGCTTTATATTGAATATTTAAATGCTGTATGTTAACAGGTGAGACTCAGGCTCATCTAGACGTTATGTGACAGCTGATCATCTTAAACATAACACTAACTTAATGTTATTTCTTTCATAAAGTAGTTCTCTGAGTGACTCTGCTTCGGCCTTTCTACATAATTACACCAGCTTATCATTATGACTTAAAACAGAAGACAGGCCTTTGCTGCTGTTTTTTTTTTTTTTTTTTTTAAGTGTAATATTTTGTGTGGAGTGAATAATAGTAATCCTGATGCAAATTTAATTTTATTAAGTTACCTACAATGAGGAGAAATAACATATTTAGGAGGAGACATTAAGCGCAGGAAGGACATGTTCATTTCACCACAATAAAAGCATAAACGGTCTTGTTTTTTTCAGGTGCATCACATATTTGAGGATATTTTTATTGTTTTATAAAATACAGTCAATATTCTGTTGAATATATCATACAACCATTTCAAGAATATTCAAGGAGTTTAAGGTTTGAAGCAAGAATACCATTAAATGTTTTTCCACTGTTTGTGTTTAGCCACAGTCAGTGGAGTTCAGTGTGTAGTCGTCAGTGCAGACCAACAGGCCTCATTAAGTCCCTGTTCACCCTCCACTGACTCCACAGGAGCAACAGTCGTTATGTAACCACACTGAGTGGCTTTGCGAGGGGCTGACGGCAACGCACACACGGCTGCAAAACTGAGTCGACAAAGTCAGCTGAACTCGACCTTCTGTAGCAGAGCTCTGCAGTGGGGGTCATGGATTTAATGCAGTGGGACTGTGGTGGTATTTGTGGTGCTAACTCTGGTAACTAACTCTTCTTACACTTGATAAAGAACTCATGTGTCAGACGTAGATGAATCGCTTAATACAACATTTCTCGTGATCACAAGGGAACAATTACTTCAAGTCTATGATTTTACACAACTTGAAATTATGGCTCCAAATAATAATCTTCAATGATGCTGCACTAATCACAGATACAATCCTGTAATGTAAATAAAATACTGCACTACTCTCAGAAATACTACAAGTGTAAAGACAGAATGTGCCTTTTAATATGACAGTTTGGCTCAGTTGAAATAAGAGGCCATGTGTTTGTGTGCTATTTAATTCAATTTTGCTTTGAGGTGGAAAGCTAAAATTGGACATATGTAAAGAGATGAATAGGGGCAGACAGCTTAAAAAAAGTGTCCTGCCACGATGTCTGCATGCCTGTGTTATCTGCATGTAGTCCGTGTAAAGGTCATCTACATCTGTGAGTAAATACTGTGTGTATGTGTGTGTGCCCCCTCTAGTCCCTCAGGAGACAATGTACTGGTTTAGAAACTGATGATGAGCATCAACCCTCAAACATTTACATTTAGGAAAGTTAACTTAAAATAAATAAACATACAGAAAAGCTTTTAACATGCAAACTGTCATAAAAAATATTTCAATAATTGCAATCTATGAATGGCGGAAAAAAAATATTGCTGTTTCAGATATTATATTGACCGATTTGAGAAGAACCTGTTTCCAACCTGAGGTCAAATTGTTTTAGCTCTAATTAACGCACTGTACACTGTACAGCAGCCGGACACAGTAAGCTACTAGCTGGTGAAGAAAGTGGAACATTTAGCAGTTAAAGAGTCTGATGTTTCCACGTCCATGTTTGTTTACAAGAGAACTCCACAGTGCAAAAATAAATAGAATCTTCAGTGCTTATGAGAACAGTTTTACTGTACATACCCTGAATATTAATTGTTCCAACTGCTAAATAAATAAACCTCTGCTATTTAATTGTTTTATTTATTTGACAATATGAAGAGATGACCCTGTCTGTGCGTTTCATTTGATACTGAGTCTCTCGTGTCCTCTCTGTCTCTCTGTTGCTACATTCCACCTTTGCTCAGTGTAGATTTTTGGCCACAACACAGACCCCTCATTATTTTTGAGTTACTTTCGTGTGTGTGTGCGTGTGTGCGTGCATGCGTGCGTGTATGCGTGCGTGTGCATGAGTGTTACATAAGACAGCTGTTCATGTGGTAAAAATCGAATCATTCCCATGACTGAGTCAAATGGAACTGAGGGCCTCTCAGACTCATCCTCCATGCACATGTCACTGTCTCTCTCTCTCTCTCTCCATCCCCATATGTGCATATTTCCTTCTGTCTCTGTTGTTGTTGTACTCTCCTTCTGCCTCTAAACTACTCTCTTCTTCTGCTTTGCTGCACTTTTCTTTTATACTTTATCTCACTCACTGGTTCTCTGTCACTCTTTGCTTTATCACGAATAAAATATTAAAACAGAAAAACAAAATCTATCTCTAATTGTTTGTCAGTAAGGTAAAAAGTACACATTAGTTTTAGTTGTTAGCTGTGACAGTCACTTTTCTTCCATAGTGACCTGGTGCTGGAAAAAACAACATACTGTTTCTTAAACGTTTGCCTTGGCTGTTGACATATTAGCAGATACAGAGCAACATTAACGTGCATTTGGGGTCATTTGTGTCCACCTGATGAAAATGCAATATTCACTCTCTTTGGCTCTGGTTTTGGTCTCCACCAACTCCTGGGGGAAATATTTGACTCTTCATCTGCTAAATGCTCCACTATGTTCACTCGTCTCCAACTGCCTCTGTCTGCAGTTTGGTGCAGAGCAGGTAGTGAACAGTGGATTTTAAGACCTATTTTGCTCAAAACAGCTGCCTGCTGGCTGAAAACGACGCCATGGGAGCAGTGACAGGGAACTAAAGCTATAACATTTGCTGGTCAGGCAGCTAAACAATGATCTGAAACGCACTATAAAGCTTAGTAAAGCTGAGGGGAGCTGCAGATTCAGGTTATTATTCTCTGTAAGTCCACCACGACAAGCAACCCCTTTCATATTATCATTTGATACATTATTGTATCATTGTTATCATAGAAATATTGATTATAGCCGTTTGTGGGATGTGCTAACAAAAATAAAAGGATAGAATATTATCAGCATCATCCTGCAAGTACTGTTCTTGATAAACTTACATTTCACCACTGAATGTGAGTGAAGCTAACGCTGTTTTGTTTTTCTGATGGACTTTAGCCAAGACTGCCCACACTGACCTGAAGGTTTACCCTTTGGCTCATGAATAATGAAATCAAATACCAGTGGAGCAAAGAATGTACTGTTATGCAGCCCAGCATTCCCACCCAGCTTCTGAAACTCACAACTCCTGTCCCTTGCTATTTCAGAGATGACTGACAACAATTCCTCACAGTACACACTGCGCAGAGTTAAGAGTGTTAATATTTAATCACACTGAGCAGGAGGTGCAGAAATGGATGCATTATTGATTAGTAAGTGGTGCATGTTTTGTGCATTCTGTAAGTAGAACAAGGTTTAGATCTGTTTTTTTGTATTTATTAGTAAAGATGGTGATGACTCGATTATGTGTCAATGAGGGATGATTTGGTTTTCTAATCACATTGACCTCAAAGGATTTTTTTGAGTTGTAAGTAGTTTTTTGTTTAAATCCTCACTTTCATCTTTATTATAATCTTCTCAAAGGTATGAGAGAGGGATGGACTCGTTGGTCCAGTGATATTGGGTTTTCTATGATGTGGTTTTGCGTTGTTGAACATTTTAAATTCAATCAACTTTAAGTCATATAAAATATATTGGATGGATTGCCGTGGAATTTTCTACAGACATTCATTGCCCCCAGAGAATTAATCCTTATGACTTCGGTGATCTCTCTCAGAAATGACTTACTGATCCCTTAAACTGTTTCCTCTAGCGCCATAATAACGTCAACTAATCAGTTTGTTCAGTATTTTAGTTTATGACCAAATACCTGAAAGGCTAATGACATTGTGTTTTGCGGTAATTGGCAAATGTTAGCATGCTAAAGTAGGATGGTGAACATTGTATTAGCATGTTATCATGCTGACATCTTATAGCACAACCGTGTAGCATCTTAGAGCCGCTAGTGTGACAGTAGGTCGACAGGTGCGTAGAAGAATAATAGGTGTAGACAATACAGAACAAAAAACTCAGTAACCTGATGAAGGTCTATACGGAAACGTCGTCACTAAATATCTCTGAATACAAGTGAAGAAGACAGTGTGCGGGTGATTTTTGTATGTCCTGTTTAAGCTGTAAAACAACTCTCCTTTACTTCGGTTTAAATCCAACCACCTGCTCACCAAGTTCCACCTCTTCCAAAATCAGGTGCATATTTCATACACTCAGTTTATCTAATACATCAAAGTATATCCTATGACGTTCATATTCAGTTGACTTTAATTTAGTGGTGGCCTTGTATTGGGTTTTAGAAATGTTTGCGATATATCCTGACCCCTCTTGTGTGACATCAAGATATCAGAAAGACCTACAATATAATAGAGACAAATGATAGAACTAGTGCAGATGATGAAGGTGAAGAGAGATATGGAAATGAGTAGGATGAGCAGAGGACTGAGGATGAAGAGGGAAAATCTTGGGGTTGATTCTGAAGACTATTTGCAGATGACCGTGGACTATTTGTTATTAATAAGATACATTATCATATAATATAAATCATATAATATTGATGCTATAATATAATGGATCTTATATTGTGGTGCAGTTACCCTCTAACAGTGTAGAGGCCAGAAAAGAAAGATGTCTGTTTTCTACCTTTGTCTTCTGTTCAGGGCATAATAAAGCCCTTAACAACCATGAACGAATTACTGCAATGTCTTGTAATGTTCTCTCTCCAGTCATTATGTAGTCTGTTGTGGGCTACAATTTGCTGAGATTTCAGATTGACTAAAGCACCCCCAGTATCACAATGCTTTTGAGTAATATTAAATACTGTATAAACAGATCATTAATAACCTTTCCAGAAGCATGTGTTTTGTCGATTCAGTCAAAACCCAGTAAAGTTCATCCGGTGGCTTTCATTGTATTCAAAATTGACAGGGCTAAGAGCAGTAATACATATTCTACATACAAACTAGGTTTTGGTGGTTTTTTTTTCATCCTATACTTGTAGAGAGTTATTGCTCGGATAACTCTGTCAGCCTTCGACCAGCAGCAGGAGCTTTCACAGGCTTTTCCTGTTGCGTAACATAAACACGAAAATAACCTGCCAAGATGACAGGTAGGCTGATAAAAATTTCATAAAAGGTATCTGATACAAAGTTATTTTTAGAAAATGGTTGATTTAGCTCTGAAACATCATTCTAATGCTTCCATAAAATTCAGTCAAGCACACAAACACACCCACACACACTTATAATGTCCAAGCATAAACAACAACAGCAGCAGGCGTCTAAGTGTGTAAACATGCATTGAGAAGTTGAATTCCCAAACACAGGCGAGTGAAATCCACCTATCCTCTTTTTCTCTGATTCACTGACTCTCATTGTCACCTCTGTCTATTCATACAACATGTATAAACACTGCAAAGTTTTGTTTTTTATCTTATGTTTCACTAGTTTCTGTGTTGTTGATTTCATTCCTCTTTCTTTGTTTTTTATATTTGTTGCATTTAGAGCACTTTTTAACACTGGTTTTGAAAAATGCTATTTAATAACATGTAACTTCATGTTTATCACATGTTGAACAGTTTATATGTGATACATTGATATATTCACGTGGTATAGGCACATGGGATTTTCAGATATTTCACATATGGTACATTTACATATAGGTATATGTGGTTTTTCAGCATTACGCGGGAAACTTTTACATGAATTTTACATGTGATTTTTTTTTTACAGCATTATGTCGCTCTGTCCCTCCCTCTCTCCTTCCTTCACTCGTTTCTCTCTCCTCCTGCTGTTGAGGGCACTACATGAAAGAAAGAGACCAGGAAGGCAGAGGCAGCAATTCTGCATTTACAACTATGTGCGTGAGTGTGACTGTGCGTGTGTGACATTTGGCAGAGAGAGGAGAAAGGGATTTGGCCAACTTGTCGGGGTCTTTCATGTCACATTTCTGCCCTGAGGAACTGACCTCTGTCTCCCTGTCTGGAAAATAACTGGGAAAAACTCAAATGGAATATCAGAAAATTCAACTCTGCAAAACAGTTGGAGCAACATCCCTCCTGCTGCCTCTACATCAGAGAAAGAAGAACTGAGGGATGATGACTGAACATTTTTATTTGTATCAACGAAAGAAAGTGAATCGGAGAGGAGGGCTTTTGTACGTGGGCCTATCTGACAACTGGGGGAGGACGCAGATTTATTCATATAATTATACTGTTGGTGTTTTTTTTTCTTCTTTGAGGGAAAGGCAAAGAGCCGAGAGAAGATAATAGGAGAGGAGAGAAAAGGGGAGGAGAGAGCAGAGAGAAGAGGAGTACAGAGCAGAGAGAGGAGAGGACCAGAGCAGAGAGGAGGAAAGAGAGGGTAAGAAGAGGAGACGAGTGGAGGTGAGGAGAGGAGAGGATGGACTGCAGATGGGATCTTGCCGTTAAGGAAATGTAAGTTTGCATGTGCATGAGGTGAGAATTGCCCATGTTGATGCTGCTGCTGCTGCTTATGTTATTGTCTTTGTTGATGATGTCAAGGGTAATATGTTGTAGGGAGTCTCAGGATTACTTTCTTTTCCTGCACACATGACCTCTCTCCCTCTGGACTATGTTTACTGTCTCCTGCCCTAGTTCTCTCTCTCTCTCTCTCTCTCTCTCTCTGTTTCTACTCTCTCTGCAGGTCATGTTAGATAGTAACGGTGCAGCTGCGGAGGGAAAGGCCAGTGTCACATTGCATTAGCATTACGCACACACAGAGGGAGAAATACGCCTAAAGTTTGATGAGCGCACGTGGACTGTGTGTGTGTGCGTGTGTATGTGCGTACGTGCATGCGCGTGTGTGTGTGTGCATGTGTGCGTGTGCGTGCGTGTGTGTGTGTGCATGTGTGCGTGTGCGTGCGTGTGTGTGCATGTGTGTGTGCTGGTGTACAGTGAGAGCTCAGCTGGAACAGGTTTAAGAACCATACAGTCCTCTTACCCACATGGAGAAAACAAAGAACTATTGTGCCACATAAGAATTTTGCCAGACTGCACAGAGACAGAGAGGAAAAGTGACGAGGAAGATCAGAATCTATAAAAATAGGAGAAAAGTATCTGGCACTTCCTGTTGACATGTTGGATTAAGACCTTTTTTTACTGTCTGGACTGCCCTGATGTAATAAACCTGATGCATTTAGTAGTTTATACCATGTTTAAAAGAATAGGCGCTTTTTACAGCAGCCATTTTGACATGTCATTGCAGGGTAAACACAGGTGTAATTATTAACATTAATTATGGCCCAGTTAGGCGGGCCCTGGTAATGTGCATGGTGGCTCATTGGAATGGTCTTGACACACTAAATAGAACAGGACCATAATTAATGTAATTTATCAATTAATACCATTGTGTTTACCCTGCCTTGACATGTCAAAATTGGTGCTGTGGAAAGGGTCTAAAATGTGCCACGTTTTGAAAAATGTGCTTATTCGCCTTTGTGCAGAGAGTTACTGGTAGCTTAGCTTAGCATAAAGACTGGAAAGAGGGGAAGGGGGGGGGGGGGCGGGCTAGCTTGGCTCTGTCCAAAGGAAACTAAATCTGCCCACTAACTCCTTAGAAGCCCAATAATGAACTTGTTATACATTCAGTGTCGTATACGGCTGGAACTACTGCAGTCTATAAGTCTGCAAACCACAAACTATATCCTCTGAAATGACCATAAAATTGAATCACTATCTCTATAAAACACTTAAAAACCAAACATTAAAACCTGGAAAAAAATTATTAATTGCAGGACTGTTATATTAGACTGCATTAGTTTTAACTAATTGACCGAATAAATTGGCAGCTGAATGAAACTTGTTTTTTTAAACTGTGCAAAACCGAATGCTAATAAGCTTTCAGTGTTTTTACAGGGAGTTATGGGCCAGCCTATGTCTTGAGCATGACCAGTTGGTAGGTTACCAGCAGAGTTGCTGCTCCTAGCCAAGAAATAGTTTGGCATGTAAACCTCCTAAACCATCAAATTGTAGTTTTTACACTTCAGTTCTAGTACAGAAAACATGACATAACGTGTTGGTTATTGAGCTTTAGAGGTGTTGGATTTTGGTACTTTTGGACAGAGCCAGGCTAGCTGTTTCCCCCTGTTTCCAGTCTTTACGCTAAGCTAAGCTAAATGGCTGCTGGTGGTAGTTTCATGTTTACTGTACAGACACAAAAGCCGTATCCATCTTCCAATCTAACTTTATAACTATATCATCATAAATATTTCTTTTGCAAAAAAAAAAAAAAATTTTAAAAAATGATAAAAGTCAACAGCTCCTGTTGTCTAGACTGTTGAACAGAGCGGCTGTAATCAGCTGGCTGCAAGCCAAGAGTCTCATACTAATGTCTTTACGTAACTGTGATGTTCAGCTGCCTGATAGCATGAGTTTTCACTACACTTACCTGTTGGGCCACAGATTGTTCTTCCGTTCTCTGCTCCTACTTGTTCGTATCAGTTACTTTTTTATTTTTGTTTCAAACAACATTTTCATGAAATGCTTAATGAAAAAGCATGCTGATAATAAACCAAACCAGGAAGTACTTGTGATGGCATGATGACATGCTATCTGCTGTAACAAACAGTAACCTAAATTGACGGATCCAAAAGATAGAAGAAGAGAGCAAGAACAGGAGCGAGTGGGGCAGTCACGTCCTGCAGCATTTACACATAACATCACCAAATGGCCCTGACAGTCAGTGGATTTAGAATTGCTCGGAGCTTGTTGTGTTATGTTTCACTGCAATGTAATGCCAACTGTTGTCATGTTGTTGCATTGCTTTTAGACTGTTTTGTTAGTTTTGTAAAATAATTACAGGCCCGAGGTCTGTTGTTATGCTAATGAGCATGTGGGGATGAGACATAAATGTATTTGACTTGTTCTTCAGTGTGATATTAGTTCTCACTAACAGGTCAATAGTACTGCACCTTCAGAGTTTTTACAGCAGAAAACATCTTCAAAAATTAGGTCAGTTTGATATTCTCTGAGAGCATCATCCATTTTTCATTTGTTCGAGTTTAAACTTTTGCCGTGTCTTTACAGCCTCGCAGCAGGTTTTGGCTTCTTTATAGTTCTGCTCAGTTTTAGACTTGTGAGAGAAGTTTGTGTTTTCATGGTCGGGTACATTTACAGTTGTTGTCATGAAGTCTGGTCTGTCTTGATTGAGTGATTAGGCCCATTTGCAATCATTGATAAAATGTTTAATGGAGGGAAAAAACTCTCATCAACATCCAATGAGAGCACATTCACATATGATGAGATGTGTTTAAAGCTGTCAGCTGGGGAAATCACAATGTGTTTATGATATTTTTAAAAAGGCTCTACAAAAGGAGAAAACCAATATCTGTGTCCTTTTAACCCTGCTGCACTCTGTGTTTGTACTTTCATAACAGGATTAATGCTCAGATCTATAGAGCTTCATTTCATTTGGGAGAAGAGATACAAAGGTTTGGGACAAAAACGATTCAAAATGTTAGTGAAGAATTTCAGTCTTGCCGAGGGGCTTCACAGATATTCTGAGTAATTACAGTGTTATGCTTTAAGCACGGTTCACAGATTTAAAATGTCACTCATATGTGGAAATATTGCATAACTCTAGTGTTGAACTTTTGCAGATAAAGAGAATAAAAGTGATTTAGGATAAATACTTTCATTTATCATTTAAATAATTAACAGGAATTGTAAATGTTTGCAGGATTTGAGTGTCAGTGAACCCAATAAGTGGTGATAAAAAAACATTCTTATCTAACACAAGACTGTACCTACAATGATTGTTGCTCATTTGCATTATCCACTGTAAGAGGAGGGAGCTGTTAATTGCTGGACAAGCTGATGTCAGGTTTGGAGCAGTATAACTCAGTCAATCACACCACATTAAGCAACATCAACTTCCAACACCTAGTCAAAGTTTGCATATTTCTATAACCTGTGAGTAGTTCAAGCAAAGACAGATTTTAGTTTTTTTTGTTAATCATCTTGTGACTCCTCAGATTTATTGTGTGGATGTAGATGTTTCTGTTGATGAGCATTGAGCCAAACTCCTCAAAACATGATGTATTTGAAATATTGAAACTCTTGTAAAGAGTGAAGCATAAGGCAATGCTCATGGAAGCGCTTCATAAGATAAAAACACAATCAGATAGACTGTGGAGCTCTCAATTTGGGCAGATGAGGTTATAAAGAAGTTAAGAAAGACAAGCAGACACTGCGGAGTCCCGTGTTTTCCTCCCAATCCTCCTCTCCTGTCACAGGATGAAGGATCTTCCAGGATCCTCTCAGGACTTCAGCTCTGTTGCTCTTTACTTCCCCTGTGACATCTCTCCACCATCAGAGAGTTTGGACCTGTGGAACTAAAGATACATTTTGTATCAGAGCCATCAATAACTAACACACACTAAAGGTGTTATTCTGAGTGTGTATGGGGGAGTTCCAGTCTGGGTGTGGGGCTACGTGTCGAGACACAACTATTTATTTAAGAACTTTTTGTCTCTATCTCTACTCTACATTTAACCTGGCTGTTGCAGACTAGTGTTTGCAGTAAATGGTGCGGTATGTGGCTGATACTCTAAACTTCAGTCCCTGAAACATGCACATAACACGTCGAGGCTGGACAAGACGGATAAAATATGCATCTTGATATTTTAAGCTTGAGTGATGTCTTTACAAATTGTGTTGAAGCCCTTTTCATACAGATCAAATCCCCCAAAGGAAAACCTTTACAGATACTGAGCATGAAGACCTTTGAAAGTGAATAAATAATAAAACCCTTAAACAGGGTGTTGCTAGTCAGAAAGACTTTGCTTAGTCCATGACACCAGCTTGTCTGTGACAGCAACATCACGTCTGTGATGTGCTTCTGTCTGAGTGTGTTTATGTCCACCAGCAAGGTTAGCTTCATCTTGATCCGATTCTATTTACAACATACAAAGAGAAAGTTGGCTGATGGCTGTTTGTTGACACCTAGTGGTTCTCCCTAGAGACAGACTGGTCACCAAATAGTGATACTTCTAATAGTAAGTATTCATCAAAAGTAAATGATTTGCATGTGACGGCACTTCTGTTTAACGACATAATGTATAATGATATAGCCATACCTGTATAGCCCTAGCACAACGGGATTCAAGTCTTAAGTTATTGAAACTTTTTATTTAATGTGCTGTATATGTTTACTGTTCATTTTATTATTTTTACTTGTTTTGTTTTCTGATTACTTGTTACATGGTTAAAATAAATCTATCTATAATCATATCTAAAACCTAGTTGTAGACCTTTTTCTTCTGCGACACACACTATGTAGTTATTATGCTGTGGGATGTTAACATTAAATAACTTACATAATGACCTTAATGTTTATATACATAAATAATCATCTTAATATTGAAAGGAATCTTAGGAAAATTGTCCAAGAATAATACTATGTGTATACTTCTTTTAATGGCACAGTATCTGTGCGTTCCACTACCCATAAGCCAGAAAATGATTTAGTATGTCCCCAATACATAGCATAATAAATGTATGCCAAAAAATACCGAGATGTCATACTGCATCCGGACCCATTTTGCAGTTTGTACATACTTTGTAAGGGAAGCTGCAGTTTGTACTAAGAGTAAAAGGCATGTGATCTGGAACACAGTGGTCGTGTGCACAGGAGGTGTCAACGCATGCTAGATACGCCAATATAGAAAAAGTGTTGCAAAATGCTCTCATGTAAGTCAGACATCTGTCTTTATCTTGAGTCTGTTTGTTTTTTTACTGTTCTTTGTGAAAAGTACTTTACAGATCATTTTGCAATCACTAATAAAAATCTCTATTTTCTCTGCATGGTTTGCTATTTGTGTGTTTATCATCGTATTTGTTCTACTGATACCACAAAACCTCTGACTGCTTCATACATGCGTGCATTTAAGTATTTGTGTTTGTGTGTAAATACCTACTTTATTACTTTTTGTGTGCGCGCGATCTTGAATTTGAATATTGGTAAGTGACTGAGGGGGAAAAGCCCCTTGGTTGCCTTTTCTCCTAAACCCTGCAGGCAAACAGCTCAGGCATGTTTATAACAAGGGGGAAAGTGAGAAACGATGTATAGATTAAGGTATAAGGTGTCCAAAGTGCTATAATTATACTATAATTACCTCATCTTCTCTCGACAGAAGACAGGTTTCAGTTCTGGATAGATATACTGAAGTTGTAATTCTGAGTGTGTATGGGGGAGTTCTAGTCTGGGTGTTGTATGCGTGTATCTATTATTAATTCAACTTAAGGAGAGGGATGATTTGTAGACAAAATCTGTCCCTCGCTCTCTCTTTCTTCTTGTTTCTAACCCTCTATCATTTCTTACTTCTGTCCTCTCTCCTCCACCCATCAAATGATCCAGGGGAGTCTCCAAGCATGAACTCCACTGACCTCTGCAGGAGATTACAATAAGCTCAACCGGCTGTGAAATCATGAGCGCTCCCACGTCAGGAACCCCAAATACGGAGGTGAATGTGGTCTCCCAGGAGATGGCATTGCTTAGCAACATTCTGGCAGCTTACACCTTCATTGCAGGTAGGTCCAATCAGCCACATTGCCATGACTGTGTGTGATCCCACTGTAGTCACCATGAGAGCTAAGGAACAAACTAACAAAAGCAACCACGAGGCAGATAGAACACAGGTGAGCAAGCTCAGGTGGGGAGATCAGGAGGTGATGATTGCTCAACAGGGGAGACTAGTGGACAGGTGAGAGATGACAGTCTGAAACAACATGGACATAAGAGCAGAGAAAAGTTTTGATGTTTTTTTTCTTCTTTTTCTCTTAGACCAACCCGAGAGGACAGCCTTGGTGTTTCTGGGCGGTGTCTGCGTTGGCCTTCTTGTCACACTCTGCGCCATCGTCTTCCAGATACACTGTCGGACAGACTGTCACTATGGCAACAGTAAGCACCCTCACCACCGCCACAGGAACAGGCATCCTCAGCGTCGCCATCACAGCTGTCCCCTCCATCAGCCCATTGACAGCAATCCAGACAACACTGCTGTTGTTGCCTCTGGAGGAACCGGGCCTGCCGGGGACAGCGAATCAGAGGACTGGGATGACACGTCTGACCTGTCATCACGGAGACGCAGACGATTTGAGAGAGCTCTGCTGCACGCCACCATGTTCACATCAGCTGAGGGTACCTCTCACACAGACACACACATATATGGTACATATGAAGAGACCAGTAGTATCAAGACCATTATTCCAAACATTAAAACCTGTCTTTTTCCGAGATGGTGGCCCAAATTAATCTATTCTTGATTAACTGGTTTATGGTATTTAAAAGATTAATTTGACTCATTGGGAAAGGAAGCTGCTTTAAAGAATGAGTTTTCATTTCAGTGTTTGTAATTTTGCTTTATAATGTGTCAATGTACATTTATACATACTCACTCACAGACTGTGTATCTCACTGCTGTCTCACATGCTCATATCTTAAAATAGAAGTTCTTCTCAACAGTGATGTGAAATTTGATGGTTATATGAATGGATAGTGTATGGACGTGCTTTAATCCGTGTGTGTGTGTGTGTGTGTGTGTGTGTGTGTGTGTGTGTATCGTCAGAGCTGGACCGGACCCAGAGGCTGGAAGAGCGGGAACGGATTCTCCGAGAGATCTGGATGAACGGACAACCAGACATCAGTACAGTCACTCAAAGCCTGAACAGATATTACTGACAGATAATCAAACAGGCAGATAGTCAGAGGGTCACGAATATAGACAGGTGAGCAGATGGATAAAAGGTGAAAAGTAAACAAATGAAAAAAACAAAACAAAGGATGCAATGAACATAAATCATCATATCGGAAGCGCTGTCTGCACTTCACCAAAGAGACTCTTACAGATCAAACTATTAGTGACAGCACTGCCAGGAGCAGTCCCCTCCATTATGTAAACAACAAGGAAATCATATGAGTTGTGATGGCTCAGTCCTCCGATACAGGATGACACTGAAGTGTCGAACAAGTAAGCCTCAAGACACAGCGGACCTTCAGAGCACACACTGCGATGTGTAACTGCTGTTGATGAAAACTGCACAAGGGATTTTATAACTTTCCAAATTTTTAACAGCTGCTTTTAAAAAACATGGACAGAAAAGGACGAGGCTGCAATGCTTTGGCTGTTAGTGGCTGTGTGGGTTCCAACATTGGTGATAATGTGATGTTGCACTTTTCTCAGCTCACCCTTTTTTTCTGTGTGAATTGGAACCTAAATGAAAGGTGCTCAATAAAGAATTCAGAGCATTTCTATTGCCTCTACACGGCTCTCAACATGGCGACAGTGCCAAGATACATTTACACATACTGGTGCTTCTACTGCTGTATTTCTGCATCCCCAGATGAAAAGAATACTTATAGGAAGGACACTAAATAGCTGTGGTGGTTGATAAAATATGCAAGGTATAACTTGCAAAGTCTGTTAGTTGCATCTGTCTGCTGGAGGGTTATGTTGTTGCACAAGTACAGCAGGTCATCATGTTTGAGAGGGTCATGCTGCCTCTCATCCTTTGGTTTATGTGATAATGTGCTCAAAAAAAGTATAAACTTTCATTCCAGGAATTTATGGAAGCAGTTTTCTGTACTGTATTGAGTAAAGTCCCGTATTAAAATGAAATATTGTGGCTCACATTTCTTCAACAGTTTTTAAATGTCTTTGGGAATGTCGTACATGTGTGTCATCCGCTGTTAGGAGGTATTATGGACTGTGGTGAGAGCCCAGAAGAGATATGTCCAGGGAATGATCTTGTTGACAGCATTGAAATGAATATTAAATCTTACCAATTATAACCTGAGCAAATAACAAGGTGTGTAGTGAAGGTCGGAGGTGTACAATATCAACACAATGCAGATGCCCTTACCAACCAGTCACAGTTAAGAGTGCTCACCTTTCCACACACGAACATGACCATTTGTGTTGGTTGGACACAAGGCCAGCCATGTTTGGGGTAATGGACAAAGACCCCTATCATTTTTATTCTGTGAGAATTATTGGAGTCAGACTCCCCCTGGTGTTCATAATGTGCCCCTCCAGCCACAGCTCAGTATATAAAAAGAGCTTGAAAAGCCAAATGGTAAATCCCAAATGGAAAAGAGCATAGTCAAAAAAAAGTCATAAATAAATTGCAATCACATAATTACAATTAAAATGACTCAATGAACAAGTGAATACAAAATAAAAGCAATAATGTGAAGTCATACTAATATTTGTGAGGCTCAGTAGCATATATGATATATGGATATGGCTGCTCTGACTCAGTCATTAATTAAACCAAAATAAATCATCATATGCACCGCCATCATCCACACTGTTGTCAGTAATTCCTCATCAAGAATAAGTGAAAGCTCAGCACTGTTGCTTTATTTTTTTAATCTATGAACTCCCATATTTTCCTTCAAAAATCAGTTTAGTCACTTTAATCTTCAGGGTTTTACGTATAGTTCAGCACAGTTCTGCAGAGTGCAGAAAACATGTTCCCCCTGCCCTATAATGTTAACAAGGTGACATGTCCACTAAATAAAATGACAGATTGTAGACAAATTGATTTAGATTCATGAAAAAGCAATGATTGCTTTTCATGTCTAATATGGAGATTTATTTTTGGTCCTAAATTGAGTTTATAGTCTCTCTAATTCATACTTGTGAGCATCTTAATAAAATATATTTCCTATTACTTTAATTAAGTGAAAGTCGTATTTTGGCCCATTTTGTTCTTCTACATGTACAGGGTGTGGCTTCATCAATATAGCCCAGAATATCCATGATTACTGTAATAAGACACTAATACAAACCACACTGTGGTGTGAGTCATAAGTACGTGTAAGTAGCTATGACCAAGCTGATAATATTGAATTAATGTAAACAATACAGCCTTGTCTGGCTCTGTCCTCCCTCCACCACCAGTGCTTGCTATCTCTTTAACGGGACGGGCGGTGACGTTGGGACACGCAGCGGAGAGAACAGGCTGCTGTTGCCGGACCGACTCCCGACCGGGACCAGAACCGGCCTTCAACAGACTGACACGCCGTCATCTCCGTAAATCTGAGAGTTCAGGTTCTCAATCCGCAATGAGAGACTACTCAGCGACTCCGAGCCACGGAGGCGCCTGCATTCCGTGCTGCCAAGTTTGCGTCTTCGCCTTTACCGCATTTCTCATCATTGCAGAGAGGACGGCGCGTGAGTCTTACCTGGGACATACACGCCCGCTCATGAAACACACACACACACACACGTATTACACACGCCCTGCGCACAATTAATAATACCGAGTGCAGTATAATTTGCAGTGTGCTGGTTAATTGTAATTTGGTGACATGTGCCCACACGCAACCCTGTTGTGTTTTATTTGACTTTATTGGCGTGCGCGTGCGCGTGCGTGCCTTTTTGGCCATGTGACGGCTACAGCTGAGAGAGATGCTCGCATATTGTGGATGAGACAGAGAATTTGGGATGGCATGTTGTTCTATTTACTGTAAAAATCCAACATACAAAGTTGGACGTTTGTTTTCACGTTAGTGGCCGTCTCTTGTTGTCATTAATAATGGAGCCAGAGTCTGCAGTCAGCACCAGTGCGCCTCTCCCCTTTTTTTATACGCTGCATGTTATGACCTCGCAGCCTATGCAGCAAAACTGCAGACTCATGCCGGAGTTTTCCAGAGTTAAAGGGCGGTGTCATTTCAGCTTCTAGATCTCTCCTCAATAAAAACAAAGCGGGGCCATGTTGTCATATTTCAGCGCCCTTTTTTTGTGGAGGTACATGAATGGACGAGGGGATGGGCGTACCCCATGATGGGGCCTAGTCTGCCCGGACGGCCCGCCTGCTTGGCATCTAAAACGGTTCAGATTACAGAGGCATTCAGAGCTGCAGAGCTCAGCCAGGCCAGTGTGATGTGGAGAGGAGTCTGTATGTGGGATCAGATACAGCACTTTCTTATAAATACACCTTTGATGGGTTACAGGTTATTAGAGGTCATATATAAACGAGTCGGCACTCATAAAATACAAAGCTCTATGATCTGACAGACAGATTAAATGTTGTTTTGCTACTGTAAACACTTGCTATGCTGAGCACTGCAACAAAAGCCGCATTATACAAAAAACTGCCAGTTTGTTATTGACAATTACACACATGGTTCTAAGTTTAAATAATAAGTTACAATAATACAGTAAGAGATGAGATAAGAGATTGTGAATCTCATCTGTTTTATGGTCCTGCAATTATGTGTGCAGGTGAGGTTTGTCCAAATATGCACTTTGTGATTTACCATAAGCCTTTCTTTGTGTTTTTGGACTGAGTATACATGTGTTTTCCCTCCCCTCTCTCCCCAGTGATCTATTGCTTTGTGTACTATCTGTGGGTGGGTCACAATTACTGCTATGCCCATCTTGCTGGCTTCACTGCGCTGTTCCTGCTGCCAGGTGAGATAACAACAACAACAACAGCATGCCAATCTATGTTTACAACAGAAATAGAGAACAGATAGAATAACAAGAGATGTTAGATTCTGCTTACCAGTATGATATGTCATTGATTGTGAACGTAGAAGTAATAGACCAGACAGTGTATGGAGGGTTGGTAATAGGTAGATGGATGGATGTTGGATGAATTGATGACAGATACATATTTTATTAATATTTGTTTCATTCTATGTTTCAAAGGTTGGGGTCCTCAGTGGCTCAGTTATCTGTGGTACCTGTCAGATGGACGCATCCGCAGGAATTCTCTCACCTGGACGCACATACTGCACCTGGGTATCTTCAAAAGGTGGCCCAACCTCGTGCATGTGCATCTTTATGTGTGTGTGTGTGTGTGTGTGCGTGTGTGTGTAAATTAACAATAATGCCGGTGCTATCTTGAAAATGAATTAAACAAGGACAGTTTAAAATGATATTTAGACAAACTTAACATTTGTCTATGTCTGATTCTGATGGTTATGATGATAATGATGTATATACTGATGTGTATGTGAGCATTTCCTTTTTCTATCTGTTTCTTTTACCCTCAACCATCTCTGGCCTCCACAGGCTGTGGGAGTGCATGTGTCTGCCAGACGCGGAAGTGTACTGTGAGATCATGCAGCAGGCGGATGCATCTGCCTTACGTCTGTTTGAGGCCTTGGTGGTCACCCTCCCTCAGACGCTGCTGCAGACCTACGTGCTCATCTGCACTGATATAGGAATCAAATCTCCAGGTACAGACTCTGTATAGATGTAGAAAGCATGTGTGCAAGGGTGATAAGGTCTAAAGTAGCATGTATAATGTTGTGTTTATGGCTAGTGAAAGTATGTACAGTGTGTGTTTCTACATTTTCATTTAAGGGTAACTCAAACAGATAATAATAATAAACTGTGGCCCAATAGACCATAGTTGCAGACAGCTCCATGAGAGACCTGCATAACCTAATGATAACAAAATATATTTAAAGCAGATATAATTGATATTATTATTTCTAAAAGAACAATGTGAACACAATGTGAAAGGGGTTGCTCGTAGTGATGAACGTACAGAGAATTGTTACCTAAACCTGCGGCTCCCCTAAACCTTACAGAGTCTGTAGAGAGTTTCAGCTAATTGTTCACTTTTATTGTCCCGTTGTGGTCCTCACACACCAGATAAAGTGAACGACTATCTGAGGAACATAATGCCAGATATTTCCCTCAGGAGGTGATAGAGACTAAAACGGAGCTGAAACAGAGTGAATATTGCACTCACATTTGTCCGGTGACCAGAAACATGGCTCCTAATGAATGCTAATGTTAAGGCTGTGCGTTATGGAGGAAATCAAATAACACAATATTTTTGTGTTACATGTTTGCCATACATAACAACTTTATAGGCAATAATAAGTCAGATGTTTTGTTTTCAGATTGTTCTGTTGCCTGCAAGTGGCCAAAAAGTAGTTCAGCTTTAAATTGAACCAATTTCTCTACCATCTATTTCCAGTGTTTGTATGCAGCAGACTTTCATCTGATGGACAGTATAGCATTACAATGTATCAAAGTACTCACATTTCTTCTCCTCTCCGCCTTCTTCCTCCCTCCTCTGCCTTCCAGCCTCACTGTGCTTCGTGGTGTGTTTGTTATCTCTGGCCTGGGCCTTGGTCCTCTACGCCAGAGCCTGTTCACTCATCAGACCAGGACACATACAAATGACCCCCGCTGCCATTCTCTGTCGACTTCTGTGGAGGGTGGGCATATTTACACAACCTTCCAACAGCCAATATTCACATACACACTCAATGTAACGGTCTCAATTTAATGGGTGGCATATTTATATGAACATGTTGGGATTTGTTTGTGTGACAGGCATATTTTCTCTGTCTGCAGGTCAGTATGTTGGGATCTCGATTTGCTGTTCTCATGCTCTTCACACGTATCTTCAAACAGTGGACCCTGGGAGTCATTGGTAAGTCTGGTAGGGCCTAGTCTTCATCCCCAACCTCATATTTTTTTAACCTGACAAACATTTAATATTCTGCTGGGGAAGGATGTGGGTGGTGTGGGGTTTTTTTTCAGCAAAAGACATCTAATTATTGTTAGGTGAGTGGGGACACCCTGTTGTGGTTCACCTCATCTGCTCAGGTTGTCTGTAACAGTGTGTTTATATATTGATAGTTTAATATTTTATTGGTTGTGTGTGTGTGTGTGTGTGTGTGTCAGGTGTGCACTGGCTGGGTACAACTTTCTGGATGGTGTCACAGCAGACCGACATCATACGTTCAACTAGTCGATGGAGACTCTTCAACTTTGTTCTGGGAGCCATTCACATCTTCTTTTTCCTCAATGTGAAGTACGGTCAATCCAGATACCGCATGGCTGGGTTCTACCTGGTATGTGTGTGTGTGTGTTTGTGGTCTGTTCATGCAACATTTAAGACTTTAAAAGAAAACATTATTTTGGAAAAAACTAAAAATTATGATTTAATATAAATACAGTCTATCCTTTGAATTTCATTGGAGAAAAATCCCAATCTGCAAATTAATTTTATTTTAGAAAATGTAAATTTGAGAAACTATGAGTCACATTACAGCCATGAGTTAATTTATGAGCCAGTCCAAGTGCTGAAAACATGTATATTGCATGAAAGTGTCTCAAACACATCAGTTGAATAACAGTCAGATAAGCTGAATAAAAAACGGCAAAAGTTAAATGTGATGTGGAATAATTGAACCACCTTCCTCTCTTTCTGTTCATTCCTCTTCAGGCCATGTTCTTAGAGAACGCTTTTCTTCTTCTGGCCTCCTCGTGGTTGTTTACAATGGTGTCCTGGGACACTGTGGGAATCCCAGCTGCAGTCTTCTCTAGCTTCCTCATTGGTGAGACACACAACTACTCTGTATGACAAGAGTCGACAGACATGCTTAGCAGCTCTGCGAGGCTGTACACAGCTGGGCTTTGAGCTACAGGCTAATGTGGGCTTGTTAACATGCTCACACTGATGATGCGAACATGCTGATGTTAAAGCTATGGTTAGTAATGTATTTAAGAAACATTTGTTGCTATGTTTGTTGAAATTCTTTTTACATCCTGACAGGATGTAAAGATAATTTTAACAAATCAACCTGATCAATAAATCAAATGTCTGTGGCTGTAACAGGACTGTAATAAGCCCATCCAATGCTAAATAGCTAAAAACTGTTCTTTTCTTTAGAGTTCTAATAACTTGGACACACTCTTGCACGCCTCCATTAAAAGCCCTCCCTGTTTTTCTATTTACTTGTCCCTCTCTCTCTCTAGGAGTGATAGCGTTGGTGCTGTACTATCGTTTCCTCCACCCTAAGTCCTTTGAGATTTTCCAGAGTATTCGCCACAGGGGGATAAGTGGCGCCTGCACAGAGCGTGGATCAACACTGTCATTGGAGGAGAAAGTTACATCCACTTTCTATCACCATGCAACACTGTCCGGTTTGTTAAAGATCTGTCTGTCTATCTGTCTGTCTATCTGTCTGTCTTTCTGTTCATCATAAAGACTTTGGTTGTTACTCTTATCAGGAGGTGGGACCCTCATGGATCTCCCTATCCAATGGGAGGGATGGAAACATCACCACTGGCTGCTGATTCGCTTGGCCATGAAGACGGGGGATGTAACAAACATCTGGTCGGCATATGGTGAGGGGGGACTGGCCGGACTGATGGGTCTGTCTGAAGAAGTTCACTCCCCTGATGAACCTCATGTTCCTCGGGTTTGTTGCATTCTTGTTGTTGAATGTCCTGCTTAGAAGAGCTATTGGTTTTAGTAGTGAGACTTCCTGCAACTTGATCTTTTAAAAAAAAGGAGTGGTTGCATTACTATTAGTTTCAGGAGAGAGATTGAATGTATACTTGCTAAACCTGTCTTTCCTTGCATGCAGCCTAAAGTGTGATGTTATTATATATATTTAAAAGGGTTTCTCCTTCTTATTTATGCTGTGATTTGTCAGGGTCCCCTTATTCAGCAGGTTACCCAGATCTTACTACCTGCTCCTCAACCAGCTCCACCACAGGTGACCCAGGCTCCACAGGCAAGATCTTTATATGAACTAGGACAACAGTAGATGTATACTTGAAGCCACTATGTGTAGGATTTTGAAATGGAGACAGATGAGCTAAAAGCAACACATAGACTGCACACATTTTCACAGCGTTTGGCACATTGTTCTACAAACAAAAACTTTTTGCCATAAGACTATTTTTAAAAAGACGCTAATATGATTACTTAAGTTTTAGTTTGTCTTTCTGCCGTCTGAGGCTCAGCTGTCTGTCTCGTCCCCAGGCGAGAGAGGTGGTCCAGCCACCAAAGCCAGCTCCCTCCTGTGTCATAGCCAGACCAGTTAGAAAAGCTCCACCCACAACAATCCAGGATATGAAAACTTTTCCAGAGATCATCCCGGTCCACGAGGTCATTTTTGAAGAGAGCGCAGAAGATGTGTCCAGCGCCCCACCATCAGAAAAAGGTTGGATTCCTGATAAACACTGAACCCTGCTGGTGCACACACTCAAATCTCAGTGACCATGGAAGTGCTTTGTTACAATGTTAATACCTACCCTTACTACTTTAACTCATCTTTTAATCTTAACTATGAAATGTTACTACGAGTGGCATAGATGTTGATACATTCAATCTTTGCTAAAGGAAACTAAGTGTGGCTTATTGGTAAGCATTCAAGCTCATTTATTTTTTGCCCTTGAATTTTATAATACAAATCCTTTGTAGTAGTACCTCAAGGATGGTATTGCCTATAGGAGATGTGTTCTGTTTTAAACACACTTTACCTTTTCATTTTATTTTCAAAGGGGATGATGAATTTCAGAGTGCTGCTTACTGCTCACCAACACCTTCATCTCCCCTGCAACCAGACAGCCTCCCCCACATCGATAGCAGCGCTCTGTCCCTGACCGAAGCCTCATCCTCCGTATGTTCCCTGGACATCAAGACTCCCGTCTGGTCACCTGAACGGCGTTCCCCTCTCGTGATTGGTTCCCCGGAGAAAAAACCCTCACTCCCTGGAGAGTCCAGCACTACACTTTACTTCAGCGCGGATGCACATTCTCCCTCCAGTGGGAGCTATCTTGGCTGGGGCTCCGAGTTGTCGCCTATCTCCACCTACAGAAGTCCCTACCGGATCAGAGAGGCTCGCTTTATCACATCCACCCCACGCCTGGAGCCTCGAGCTAGGTCAGAAAGTCCAGGTCCGTCCCCTATTGTCATCACCCCTGCCACTCCTGGTACAACACCAGGCCCCACTCCAGGTGGGACCCCTGGTGCGTCGACCTCTGCTGCTTCTACGCCTGGAGCTTCAACATCTGCTGCTTCAACTCCTGATGCATCCACACCCGTTGCTTCAACTCCTGGTGCTTACACTCTTGGTGCTTCTACTCCTGGTGCTACCACACCCGGTACTCAAATCATTCCACTCACTCCAGTCATCTCCCACGCTCGCAAACAGATAGTCCAGCTTGTGGACAGCAGAGAGAGGATGGTATAAGGAGGATGGGGGGTAAAGGGGAAGAACAACTGGGTGGCCAGTGATGTCTTTTTTAGTTTAGCGGTTAAGGATTTATGTGAATCAATGTATTAACTAATTTGGGGAAGGCTTGGTGGGGAGATAATGGGCCCTTTCAGCTCAGTTGAATCAGTCATGGAAGGAGACACAACTTAAATTAATATTTTAGTTTTTCCCTGACATGCAGATACAAGGGTTACATTTGCAGAAACTTAGGAAGCATAGGTAGCACACTCGCCAACCACTGCAGGGGCATTGGCCCAATCCTTAATCATTTCTGACCTTGCTGTTCATTCTTATCAACTCATTTAGCAGTGTGTATGGTAAGAAAGTCACAGATGGGTCACCAGAGGAGTTAGAAGTGACAAACTTGTACGTACATGTACCGGGGAATCGATCAGTCTAAATAGGGGGACAGGGAGGATTTTTTCAATTCTTTACAACTGTCTGATTAAAAAAAAACTCTATACACTATAGATCAATATTTACAGAAGATTGCATCTTGGTTACTCATCTAAAGAAAACACAGTTACAAATTCACAGGTGCTAATGAATCTGGTGCATCACTTCCATTCGTTCAGATTAACCCTAAACAAAACTAACCACAGAAAACCGATTGAAATCGTGAGCTGTGATTGAATCACAAAGCGTTAACAATCATGTGAATCAAGGCGAAGAATTGTCAAAATCAACCGGGTAATTAAACCAGTTTACAAACAACTAACACACTGAAATGTATAAATAATGAAGACTTAATGCAAGTACAAGCATGCATTGATGTTATTAGGCTTGCAAAAGCGTATTATTCTTTTATTTTTACAAAACCTTTAGATAAGGTTGAACATCGCCTCCAGGTGTCACATTACATTACAAACATTACTGACACGTACAAAGAAACAGAGCTCCTATTTACAATCTGTAAAATAGTCAGATTTTAGTTGATGTCTATTTTCAAGAAACTATCACATAAGCAAATGACAAACGGCAAAAAAGGTGCAGCTAAAGTAGCATGATAATCTTTAGACTACACTATGATTATAACATGAGAATATGTCAAGGAAGATCAGAAGATGTTTCTATTGTTACAAGCATTTCATTTCATTTGTCTACTTTAATGATCAGATATACATTTTAACTATGACCTGCAGAAATGCTTTACATCGCTAAATAAGTAACAATGTTTCTATAATTTTAGACATTTACCCCATTTGGCCCTTTCCAAGAAATTGCATATAAGGGACTAAATTAAACGGGTCATTTTAGTGACGCAGAAAAGATGAAATACAGCAAATAGAGAAATTGCGCTGGACATAACTGAGTGTCTGTTCTTGTCTCTAACAGAGAGGAGGTAACTTTGAACACCTCTGAACATCATATTTAATTTTTAAATTTGTGTGTTCCCAAAAGTGATTGTTAAATTTGCCATTCTTGTCTGCTACTCTAATAATTAGCATTAGCATTATTCTGGATTGTTGGCGTTTACTCACGTTGGTTTTATTGAGGAGCGCACAATCTAATTTGGACATAGTCTCATATGAATAGTTAATAACTTAAAATGTCTTTGGTATTGTCTTGTAAAACCTGCCATACTCACAAATATGCTTCGTCCTTCCACCTATTCTTTAGTTGAACCTCCTACCTCAGCAAAACTGAAAATCCAAGTGACAAAACTAATTTTATTATCTTCTTATGTCTCAGTGAGAACATGTAATTGCTTACTGTACGACTGAAAACTCTTTTGTTTAACTGTATGAAACGTTTTTCCTATACCAGAAGGAGGGAAACCATAACAGAAATGTTGCATAAAGGTAAATCCCGGGTATAATGTGCTGCTATGAGTTTGGTCAATGCCAGTATTATGAAATATTATGAATATTATTTATTTCATTACGTGAAATCTGATTGTAATCATAGCATTAACAATACCAGTCTTCCATGTTTATTTGTCTATGCTATGTTATTTTACTTTCTTTCTTTCTAAAGAAATATACGTATAAAGTCAGGTCTATGTCTGAAACGTCCAGTTAAATGTTTGGTGATAAAACACATTCAGCTTTTTGAGAATATAAATCGGGGTTTATGGAACAAAGTACAGAGAAAAACATGCTCCATCAAACTGTGTCAAACTGTTCTCCACATACCAGCTGATAGATAAAGTCAAGAGTCACTGCATGTTACTCGTTCATCCAGAGAATTGTATCTATTCCTTCAGAGAAAGAAAACTCACTGTAACTACTCACACATTACAATAGTAAACACACGTGCTAGAATGTATGTGAACGCAAAAGCAAAAAGCCAGCTAATGAAATGTATATGAGTGCACTGATTAGAAAACATCTAAGCACACGCTTTAGACTGCAAACGATGCCTTGGCTTCTTGATCATCATGAATCAGCGCTTTGCCTCGTAGAGAGACAGTTTCAGCTGCCATGCTTGTCTTAATAGGTGTGTAGAACAATATGCTTTGCTTTGTGTACCTGATAATCTTCACTTTTGTATTTCCTTTTCTTTATCTGGTCACATTTACTGTTATGAAATGTGTGAACAGCTACGGTGCAGTAGTCAAGGTTTTGTGCGGAGGTTTCTCATGTGGAATTGTTTAGAGAGATTTCATTGAGTTTTCATTGAGAGACAGACATTAGTTTGCTGATCGAGTGTAACGTCACTTAGTCAAGACGGCCTCCATTTATCAACATGCATCACCTTGTCTCTGCAAGGATCTCCACAGAGCAACTGTGGTTGGTGATAGTGAGTCAATTACTGTGCTATTAATGTGACAAAATAAAATCATTAGTCATGATCAAAGATCAGAGCGCAGTGTTGTGTTGTATTGATCATCCTTATTCATTTACAGTCAGTTGTCTTTTAACATTGTTGTGCGCTTTAGACAAATGGAAATGTATAATAACAGTGTAAACGATACAGTAATAAATACACTGTAAATTGAGTATATTCAATTTAGGCTAGTTCTCCATTGAAATGAACATAATGTTGTTTACATTATCACAGGGCTGGATGGGGGTTCTGGGGCTTATTACCAATTTCAATATTAAATAGCTAGCATGTTACCCGCTAGCATAATGCTAGCTGGTAATATTGAAGGTTCTAATCTTGAAACAAGATCATGTAATAAAGCAGAAATCACCTTAATGCTATTATTATTATTATTATCATGGTTGATATTGTGCTTTAATTCAATCAATCCAATACAACTTTATTCATCGCTGCAAGGAAAATGTATTCAGCAGCTCACCACCCAGAGCAACAAATACACTCACAATAGGAAAAAGAAAAAAACCACACAAATGTTAATCACAAACTAAAAATAATTAAAGTTTATAAGCTTTAAACCTATATGTGCAATATTAGTAAAACTATATAAATATACAAACAAAAAGGGATTTATGCAGAATAGAGAAGGCAGACAACAGAGTAATGTAGTATATATCGCAATATTACCAAGCAGGGATGTTTTATATGCACATTTCCACAAACCAAATGCCACACAGTCCACTTCATTAAGTTAAATAATAGTTTAATTTAATTGAAACAAGAATGTGATTTTGGTTAGTTTGCCTGGTTAAATAAGAAAGTGTTGTTGGTCCCTCATACTTCAAAATGAGGATTTGCTCTTATGCAACTTTCTTGGTAAAACAATGAATACAGTTTGTGTGCTGTTCTTACAGTATTTTTCCCTATTCATCATTTTGAAAGTCAGATGACAGACACATAAAAGGAAGAGAAAGCTGCCGAACGATCAGTATGTTCTCTGTGGTCAGTGATCCACAGCGAGATACAGCTTGAACACCCAAAAAAAAGTTGTTGTCACCATCAGTTACAAATCACAAGTTATTTCTAAAAAAAAGGTCACAGCTAAACTAAATGTGGTAAAATACCAACATACACATACATTACTGGCAAGCATCGTGAAAAAGGTCCTGAGCATTATGCTTCATGTCATGATCTCTAGTCATTACTTTATGTCAGAAAATATTATTAGAACTTCCTTTTAGCAGATGTCCCAATCAGATAAATAACAAGTGACCTTAGGGCCTGAGTTGAGTTACTTGAAAGACATTATAGCGCAGAAACAAATATGAAGCACTTTATACTGACAGTAGCAAACTATTCACACCTAGAATGTGATTTTATGTTATCAGTGATCTTTTGTAGAATTGTAGTGAGATATGCAGATTCCTCAGTTTCCATTTCAATGTTGTCAACTGGTAGAAACTGTGCCGGAGGTTTGCTGTCTCTTCTATCCATGACAGCTACACTCAAATGTTGAAATTTTTCCATCAATATTCTGCTCTCATTATATGAATAATTTATGCCATATGCATTGAATGTGTTGTAACTCTATTATGTTGTTCAATCTGTACACATGACATATATTGCACTTCTGTCCATCCTGATAGAGGGATCCCTCGTCTGTTGCTCTCCTTAAGGTTTCTTCCTTTTTTTCTTGCCGTTAAATTTACGTTTTTCCTGTTCTGATGTGAGGATGTCACATGTGTACAGACTGTAAAGCCTTCTGAGGTGCATTTGTGATTTGTGATTTTGGGCTATACAAAATAAATTGGATTGAATTGAATTAAATACACCATTATATCAAACGTCCATTTCAATGGTAATAATGAAAAATAAAGGTTAAAATAATAATAGTAATGGGGGAGAAGTAAATAATAAAAGCAAATACATAGATTGTACAATTTCCATACAAAAAAATCAAAACATTTTTGTTTTCAATAGATATTTGAGCATTGATGGTGAAGGTTGTCCGACAGGGTGAGTTTCAGCACCACCTAGCGGTCAGCGGGAAGTAGTGCACATCTACTGCATCAAACTCTCTCGTCGTCACGTGTGTTTTTTTCCGGTTATATCTAGATTCCGATCAACATGTGTCTGTAGAGAAAACGCCCCTGATCGTACAAACCAACACACCCACAGACGGGAACAGAGAAGGAAGCGCGAGGTTGGGGGTTTCGGTGACATGAGCTGCATGCATGTGACCGGCTCACGTGGTCCGATAGATAAATGAAGAGGAGGAGCGTTTCTGAATCACAGGTTTGTTGACCACAGACAGACAGACAGACAGACAGAACCAGGAGCTGAAGATTTGAAGTTCACCTACAGCTGACGAACGAGCTCCAGGTAAACGATCTATAGGCATCAGTTAAGTTAAAGATTGTTTACACTGACAGTTAGCTGTCAACAGCTAACGTTAGCTTAGCTAAATATGTTTCAGTTACTTAAACTAGAAGAGAATACATTAAACGGTATATTCACTGAGTGACTCATTTGATACTCTAAAAGCAGTTTAAGCTCAAATAGTGGTTGTTGCTGCCTGACATATTTTAGGCTTCATGGTCAGAGGTGAAATATACACTTTAAGAAAATAACTTAAAACCAGAAGTTATTAAAATGAGCATGAAACTTAATCCTGAACCTTCAAGCACATTGATGCAACATGGAAATGGGAAGTGAAACTAGGTTGTTATGAGAGCTGGAGGCAGCCATTCTGTCCTCTGCTTTAACTAGACAAAAGAGAGGGGCTGAGACTTGTTTACAGATGTAAACATGTCGGTAACACAGCTGTGAACATGCCGGTAACACGGCTGTGAACATGCCGGTAACACAGATGTAAACATGTCGGTAACACAGCTGTGAACATGCCGGTAACACGGCTGTGAACATGCCGGTAACACAGATGTAAACATGCCGGTAACACAGATGTAAACATGTCGGTAACACGGCTGTGAACATGCCGGTAACACAGCTGTGAACATGCCGTGTTAATAATAGTATTATTATTATTATTATTATTATTATTATTATTAATAATTATGGCACCATTTCCAGCCCAGACTGTTAAAAAATCATTTCCAACCACAGAACTGATATGGACCTTTTTATTGTGTAAATCTGCATCGGCCCCCTTCCTGTCAGCAGGTCCTCAGCATTGTGACCGGAATAAGGAAACAAGTTGTTTCACTCAGTAGACGGAGAACAAACCAACCAGATCTATCAGATTATGTGACTTGTTGATCTGTGTGTGCGCGTGTGTGTGTGTGTGTGTGTGTGTGTGTGTGTGTGTGCGCGTGTGTGTTTTACCTGTTGTAACATGTTTAAGACATTCTGTACTACAGCATGTTTACCATTGATCCAATTCTTTCTCCTAGAGACACAGAAATTCATTTTACAAGAGAAGGAACATTACAGAATAATGCTTTGTGCTACCTACAGTAGTTTATCTTCAGAGATAAGAAGTAATAAGAAGAAATAAGAGATCTATACTAATATGCATCAGCATTGTCCTGTTTAGTTTAGATGTGAAAAACAATATGAAAATAAAATAAAGTAGCTGAACACAATTTGAAGGTCTCCTCCGGCTGAATCAGCCCAGATGTAGGTGGCTTTGGCACTGACTCATCCATTTCCATCTTCAACTTAACCGTCCCACATAAGGGGAAACGATGCCACACACACACACCACCCCCCCCCCCCCCACCTTATTTTTGAGATACTGCCAAAGAAAGGCCACACTGTGACTCAGCAGGTTAATGTAGCCGTTGTGAGTCTTGCTGCTGTGAAAACTGTGTTGAAAGTAACTGACATTTGACTGATTTTGGGCAGATCAGCAGATCTGAAGATTCATTTCCCCCAAAATTACATCCGAATCATTGTTTCAGCTACAGGGCAGTGTTCTGTGTGTGTGGTTCCACCACTTCTCTAATAAGCTGTTTTAAAGAAAGGAAGACAAGCGGTTGGAGTATGTCGAGATCTCATCCTGTAAAGGGGAATGTTCTGGATGTTACGTCCCCTTGTGTACTTTTTGCTCATGATACTTCATTGGCCTCAGCCATGTGATATAAAAACCAGTTTCAATGGAATTCATATTGTTTCTGTCCCCCTCTCTCTCTCTCTCTCTGACACACCTGAGGTGTTTTCATTGGATTCTCTTCTGCTTTCTCTGGAATAGAAATAGTTGTGTCTAAACGGGTGCGCTGCTTCCTAACAAGACAGGCCTGTGTGGCCGTGTGCCACTGCATGCACTGACTGTGTACAAGTCTAAGCTCCTGCAGAAGCCCATGTAAAGTTGTGTTTGTCAACAGACTGATTCTAAAGAAGCACAGCGTCTTCACTGGTATTGATTTTGCTGGACTTGGAGCATCCGGCTTATACTGAGCACAATCCACCCATCCTCTATTTAATAGGCTACATTATGATCTCTAATGTGCTCTAATGTCTGCAGCTGATATCCACTCTCGCCAGTGCATTTCACCTCCGATTAAACTGGTCTCACGTGTACCATTTGAGTGAGAGAGAGAGAACTGAGAACTGAAAGAGTGCATACATTTGAATTTGTTGGGGGTGTTTTCTGCAACTTGGGGAACTACGAGGAGGACGTATTATTCTTTGTGCTTTTTTAAAGTGGGAACTTAAACCCATCTAGTTTTGAAAAGTCATGTAGATATGAATCCAGGGTAATGGTTAAAATCACAGGACTGCTTACTGTGCGTGTGCTGCCTGCTTATGCAGCGCGTTTAACCACTTGAGAGGTCCATGAAGAACATGACTGAGGATAAGAGGTTTTCTCTGCTCTCTGTTTACGCACGTTCCACTTGTAGCTGCAACCAGAGTCTCAACGTCTAGTCAACTGTGAATGCTTTTTATCAGCCGAGTTTCAGGGCTCCAGTTTCAGAAGTGTGTGTTCAGGCATGTCATTGCTTTGTCTCAGGCTTGTTTTTATTTACAAGTGGAAGACTTTCTCCACATTAAAGCTTTTATAAACTGCTTAATGAATCTACCGATACAGCCACTCTCTCACTTTTGTTCTGTGTTTTCAATAAGATTTCCACCCTAGACTACTTCATGTACAGTCATCTGGGGTTAAGTACCGGATGTTTTTCCAGTAGTCTTTTTTTGTGAGCCATTGCTGTCGCTTCAGTTAATGGTGCAATGCAGGGATTCAGCGCATTGATATAGCAGCAAACAACAATTTGCTTGTGAATGTTCCTCACTGGGTAGCTCACGACCACTGCTCTGCACTGCTCTCATATGGCGGCGGTGCAGAAGCGTAGTGCCCACCCCGCGGTTTCCCCATCTGATGAACACTGTTAGCTCTGTCAGATAGTTCAATATGTAATCTGTTCAACAAATAAACTTGTCCTCTTAATTCTGTATCTTTCAGGCAAAATGTGGCGTTCAGCCTTTCTGTTATTGGCTGCCAGCTTGTCGGTGAGCCTGGCCAGACCCCGCCTCGAACCACTGTCCAATGAGATGGTCAACTACATCAATAAGGCCAACACTACTTGGATGGTGAGTTTCGGGGGTTTTGTTGTTTCTGATTTTCTTTCTTAGTTCTATTTGACTTAATCTCGCTCCTCTCTCGCAGGCTGGTCACAACTTCCATAATGTCGACTACAGTTATATCAGGAGACTCTGCGGTACGATGCTGAAGGGACCTAAGCTGCCAATCATGTGAGTCTTGATCGGGAAACACAGGAAACGAAATTTCAGATTAATATTTCATTATGCTTGCATATCATTGAGAGTGAGTATTTGCTATGCTGGACATATATGCACCGTGTACATTTGTACGTACAAACACAAGCAGTGGTTTCAGTGTCATGGACCAAAACTCTGCCCCCCCCCCCCCCACCCCCACCTGCTGTAGTAGCGCACAGTAATACTTGACTCCATAACACTGTTTTACTCTGCAGGGTTCAGTATGCTGGAAACCTGAAGCTGCCGAAAAACTTTGACTCCAGAGAGCAGTGGCCCAATTGTCCCACTCTGAAGGAGATCAGAGACCAGGGCTCCTGTGGATCCTGCTGGGTGAGATAAAAACTCAACTCATTTAATATGTTTTGTATTTTGTATTCAGATTTTCTGGGGCCGTATCTTAATTAATGGCACACCAGCAATAAGTGTACAGGAGAGGGGTTTTTTAAATGTTGAGGTGCCCTCTTATCTGCATGGCAAGTGACCTCTTTCACAGCCAGTGGCAGTCACACGGCCCGTCATTTATGGTCATTTAAATATTTTTCTGCCCCCGCATTCCTCATAGACCAGCCCTACTCTGCCTCTGATTGGCTAGTACTTGTTGCCTTCTTTGCAGAATTTGTTAATTAGTGATGAACAAGACGATGGAAGTTTGTGAGGGTTAATGATTTCTCCTTGGATGGATTGTCATCAGAATGGTGAGCTTATTGTATAGTGCTGTGATATATAATTACAATGTCCTGACAAACAAGACCTTTTTTTTTTCTTTTAACCCTCAACTCGGACAACAAAAAACTCCCCTCAAACTGTGTTAGTGTGTCTGTGTCATGTCTTGGTTTTTCTGCCCACAGGCATTTGGCGCTGCAGAGGCCATCTCTGACCGAGTGTGTATCCACAGCAATGCCAAGGTCAGCGTGGAGATCTCCTCCGAGGATCTGCTGAGCTGCTGCGAGAGCTGTGGCATGGGGTGAGAGGCAGTAATGTGTGAACGGTCTTCAAATGTCTCCAGTAGACGATTGCAGTGACCTGCTTTATGTGGACCATACCTTATCCGTACCAAATGGTTTGAGATTTGAATTGATGGGTATTTAATGGGAGGAGAGAATGAATTAACTCAACACAAGCTCTCCATCAATGACCCGATGAGAAGATAGAAGTCCGATAATGTGTAGGAATGCAATACGCAGAATTAGTATCTGCGCCAAAACTGACCTTTAGTAAGTGGATCAGGCCATGACATCAGTGATCCACATGACACACAGTGGCCTCAATGTAACGTGACAGCAAGATGATTCCAGGTGATGAGGTATACATATTTTAAAGCAGAAACAGTACAACTGCAAGAGGTAGGATTCAGAATCTGTATTGGTTGATGAAAAGTCAGGCAGGTGCCTCCCGAATATTGTACAGTGTGAGCATTTGAAATTGGAGACAGGGAGTGCATAGTGGTTGTTTTGTAAAGGTGGATTAAAAAAACAAACGTTTCTCTATTTAGCTGTAATGGTGGCTACCCTTCAGCTGCCTGGGTCTTCTGGACCAATGAGGGGCTGGTCTCTGGCGGTCTCTATGACTCCCACATTGGTAAGTTTTGTGTGTGTGTGTGTGAGACTCCCGCAGTGGTACGTGTGTGTGTGTGTGTGTGTGTGTGTGTGGTGTGTACAACCCTGATCTTTGCGTGTGTGTGTGTGTGTGTGTGTGTGTGTGTGTGTGTGTGTGTGTGTGTACAGGTTGTCGGCCCTACACCATCCCCCCCTGTGAACACCATGTGAATGGCAGCAGACCCTCCTGCTCTGGGGAGGGTGGAGATACACCCAAGTGCATCGCACAGTGTGAAGCTGGATACACACCCAGCTACAAAGTGGACAAGCACTTTGGTAAGAAAAGAGAAGCATGCTAACAATAGCTCTGTGTCTCTTCACACACACCAGGATTTAGTATATGAAATAATATTTGAACTGTATATTGCTCTGAAAAGGTGTTTCTACAATACATCTTGTTGTAATGCTTGGATGTTATTGGATGTGGCTCTGTTGAAGAATACAGCATGAAAAACAAAATGGAAATTATTTGAGTAGTAAACGGACTCAGTTGAAGCATGATTTATTATCATGAAATATGTAAGATCATAGTGCATGAATACAAACATGTTTTTGTAAAGAAAGAAATTCTGGTTACTCAGACAATTTATTAATAGGTCGTATTAAATCTAGAATCAATAGTCAAAACTTATATTTATTTGTATACATTTAAACTGACTGAAATCTTACACATGCATAGTATTTATTAGATATTTTATAAAGATATTTTGTATGGATCCGGTCATGTCCCATTAATCACTCTTGTATGTCCTACAAGCAGCATGTTTATGTCCTAAAATGAGCCTAACCCTGGTCTTGGTGAATACAGCTGTGTTTGCACACACACACACACACACACTCAGCACAGGTTCCTAACTCACAATGTGTTGCAGGTAAATCGTCGTACAGCGTGCTGTCAGATGAGACGCAGATTCAGGCTGAGATAAGCAAGAATGGCCCAGTAGAGGGAGCCTTTATCGTCTATGAAGATTTTCCGCTGTACAAGTCTGGTAAGAACACCTGCAACACCAACAGACAAATGTAGTACAAACACACGCAATACTGAGTGCTTGTACACTCGCAACCTGTTGAGAACAGGGTGAACGCTCATTGATTCTTTAAAATGATGTCCCTTGACTTCTTCCAGGTGTGTATCAGCATGTGTCTGGGTCTGAGTTGGGTGGTCATGCCATTAAGATCTTGGGCTGGGGAGAGGAGGATGGTGTTCCCTACTGGCTCTGTGCCAACTCCTGGAACACTGACTGGGGTGATAACGGTGAGCAGAGACGCGTATTTCATAAATTAACTAACATCCATACACCGATAGTCTCGATAGTATATAAACAGTAGCCCTTCTGTTTATATTTATGAAGGGAATGGAATATTCAGAATCCCTTCAGTGTAATACAGTCGGGTGGCTGTAGCTCAGTGGGTGAGCGGTTTGATCCCCGGCTCCTTCTGTCAGCGAGACACTGAACCCCAAGTTCACTGCTCACTGCTCCTAAATGCTTATACCTGGCAGCCGTTCTAAATATCAGACACAAATACACATACCTTATGTTCTCACATGTACAATATCTCCATATTTGTTACTTACAAATAACAATTGCTCATGTTGGGTCAAATCTCTTATTTTTTCCAATGTGTGTAACTGCCCTGTGGTCTGTTTCTGGTCTTCAGGATTCTTTAAGATCCTGCGAGGATCGGATCACTGTGGTATTGAGTCTGAGATCGTGGCGGGGATTCCCAAATAAATTCAAAGGTAAGACAACAAACCTATGTAAGGGCAATATTAAGTTTGTTTACTGTGTGCCTCTACAGTATAACGCTGCCACTGGTACAATGTCATAAACCTGACTGGAGAATGCACGGCTTTGTATTTGTGTATAAGCCCCATAGCTGCAGCTGTACCACCCCAGTAGCTCCCATTTCAAGTCTGAGAAGCTATTGTCTTTGTGAAACCCTCAACAAAAGTATAAACGTATGCATGTAGCTTCAGGTCTGTGGCTGACTGTCTGTTTCTCTCTTGCAGGTTTTGAGCTGCGGCGTCATTACTCAACCACGAGAGAGCGACACACTCAGAATGCCTCCTCTCAAACTCTTTTAACAGCTTTTAGTCCTTTTTTTAGATAAAGCCCTCTGATCACCTTGCACACATATTGCATGTGGTTTTCTTTTGACAAACAGACAGAAGAAACTCTAGAGCAACCTTCACCTCATCTATTAGCAGATAGAATATGTGCCTGAGCACAAATCAGCATTGTTTTATTGAATGTGTCTTTTTGTGAATGAGCTGTTGCAAGGTCTTGTTCCTTCATCTCTTAAAGCAATTGTTAATCAAAGTTGCACAGGAGGGAAATGGTTTTTAAAACAGTTAGGTGCATTTCATTTTTCTCAGGTGATTTGAAGCATATAGTCACTGTTGTAGAACTGTATTTGTTCCCCATGTCGTCACATTTTCGGCACTGACAACACAGCCCATGACTGAGAGAAATTACAAGACTCCAATACAACAGAGACTCTTCGAAAGTGTCCAATTTTTAATGAACACAGCTTTTCATATTTGACATTTCAACATTCAACATTTTCAGTGCCACAAATGCCACTCCATAATGTTAGGATGTACCCATTGTGATTGGTGCCTGTTAGTGTTTTTAAGTTTTGTGTATCGGATGAGAAATTGAACTTTCTTTTTAAAAATTTTGGTTGATAATGGGATGTTTTTATTGTCTGCCTGTATCAATCAAAATATCGGCGCATAACTGTTTTGTTCTGAAATAAATAAAACAATGAGGCTCTCAATGTTGTGTTGTTACTCATGAATACAGATGCTGGTATTTTAAATCAATTTGCATCTCATGTGACTGATTTGCATGCTTGATGTGACCAACTCACCAAGGAAATGTGGGTCAAGATGTGAGCGATGAATGGATACGTAGCTGTGAGTAAAAACTACAGGAGTGGTAGTTGATAAACGTTGCAGGTTTTTACTGCATCTGACATTGTATCCAAAAAGGTCAAAACAAGAGAGACTGATTTACAACAAACATTCATCCTAAAGCAGTTACCAAAGTTGCTTTTGTTGTGTAAGCAAAACCAAACTAGAAACGTCGTTTTCTACTTTGTGGCTCAACTGGGAAACGACGCTTAGATGCAAAAACATTAAAGTTAAAATTTTCAGAGAAAAAACAAACAAGCGTTGCTACTTCCGCCTTGTTGTCAGCAAAACAAACACTCCCCTGCGTAGTAGAATACAAGTCGTTTGTTTTCGACCCGGGCGTCTACCCATTCTCCAGCCTGGACAGCGGTGCTTGAGTAAAAGACGAAACACACTGAAGAAGCATCCTGTACAAAAATATTTATAACGTAGTCTGAAACACGGTTGAACTGGAGATATTTTAAATCGATTCTGCGGAGTATTCGTCCAGTTAATTGACCTCCGGAACACGCTGGCTCCCAAAACAAACGGACAACCCACCGCACTGCTCTCTGCTGCTCGAGCGTGCTTAAAGGTCTCGTTCATCACTCGCCGTGTGAGCCACCGTAGCTAGTCAGACTGCGAGCGATGGAGGAAGAAGGCAGATCTTGGTGGATGAAATACGGGCCTGTCGTGTCCCTGTTTGTGGTCATTCTGGCCGTCTGGTTTCGGTCACCTGATGACGCAGGACTGGACGACCGGCTGGACAACGTCCTGTCCTCTCTGCTCCGTGCTGAGGGGAAAGTCGGCATGAATAACGTCGCCAAGCCCAAAGTGGCTGTCGGTGAGTGCAGGTGATGTTAGCTTGTGTTAGCCTAGCCTAACCCTATTTTAGGTGCTTATGTAGTTTTGGAGGTTAATAATTGACTAAGTCCTAAATAATTGGCCTTCATATCAGATGTTATTGTAGTAAGAAAGCTGCTCCAGATGAAAGAAAGTTAAATGCATTAACCTAATTGCTCCTACTTGCTAACACAACAATACAAGTGGATTGCTAACCATGTATAACGTTAATTGGCTGATGTTGGTGTTTTCACGTTCACATAAAACGGTTGTGGCCTCATAGAGATTATAGAGAGAACAAGTAAAACATTGTTTTGTGAGCTGACATCAACTCTAGCTAAGTTAACCTAGCGAGGTTACACGTTAGCTTTTTCTCCTGTTAGTATCGGGAGGTTTGTCATTAAATGACCAAAAACGAGATCTGAGCTGAAGTTGTATGTTGAAACCAGATAAACAGCACAGAGGAGTGTAGTTGAGGAAAAGAGAGGAGGTTAAGAAAGGGAGTGAGAGACCACGATCATCAGATCTAAGTCCACAGTTCAGTTCTGGGCAGAGACCCTCTATCAACAAACATGGAACAGAGAGAAGTGTATGCAAATAAGGGCACGGTGGTGCCACTATTTCTACTTTAAATGTTACTCCACAGTAACTGTCTGCTTTGTGTCACTAGTACAGATGGTACGTCTGTCTAGGATTAAACTATACAGCTTAAATAGTGAAGCAGACTTGTGGGAATGCACTAACCACCGTTGCTGTAGTTAAAAACAATCTTTTAAGTTTCCAGCCCTGGTTATGGCTTGTGTACGTTGGCGTAAAGGCAACAGCTCCACAGTCTCATACCCACACCTTATACAAAGGCCTCCTGTGCCACAAGTGAAAAGCACCACAGTCGTTTTCTGACGAACAACATTATTAACGTAGGTGACCCGTGTCTTGACTGTCATGATCTAATCCTTAAGTCTTGTACTTTGAGCCTCGTTACAATCGCATCACAGAAGTGATCACCGTATCTGTCCAACCTTTAACCAGGTCAACAACACGCTCTGCCGCGCAGTCAGACTGGTTTCATTGTTATTACTCAGAATCAAATACAGTTTGAAAAGTTCAAAGTATCTTTATTGTCTCAAAGGGAAATTAACTTGCAGCCAGGTTACATACAAAACACACAAACCCTGAACAATGTTGGACAGCAGAAACATTCTATTCAATCGTATTCTGAATACAAACAAAAACCCAATAATTATGCACCACTGGTGCTGACCACTTAACCAAATATACACTGGTCCTTGTTTCTTTATTTTCAGCAAATTGTCAGTAGAACATTGTAGATGGCTACTGTCTAGTTAAGAGCATTGACAAACAATTGCAAACAGAGCAGCTAGAAGTCAAGCTACTGTCGGACTAAGTTAAATATTAAAATCTAATTCAAATGTGAACGCAAACTTTTGCCTTTTAGCTCCTCTAACAGGTTGCCTACACAGGTAGGCTGTGTGTGTTTGTTGTGCATCAACAGACTTGACAGAACATGTTTGTAGATGAAGTGTTTCATCATTTGACGGCCACAGTGGAGGCCCTGGAGGCCATCTCTTTATCTGCTCCGTCTCGTTGCTCCCAGATTTGAAGTGGTATACTTGCCTGTGGGCGTGCTTTTCTATCACAAATGTATCCTCCTTTGTCTTTATCTCACTGCCGCTCTCCCTCTTCCACAGGCTTTGGCGGTTGTGTTGACCTGATAGTGGACGGGGTCACATTGCTTAATAAGATTGGCCTCCCTCCTACAGACCAGCCCCTACACCACGACTACATTGAAAATGAGCTGCAGCTGGCTCAGAGCTTTGCCTACTTCTTTGCACCGGGAGCTGCTGCAGAGTAAGTGGTGTGCGTGTGCGTGTGCGTGCGTGCGTGCGTGCGTGCGTGCGTGCGTGCGTGCGTGCGTGCGTGCGTGCGTGCGTGCGTGCGTGCGTGCGTGCGTGCGTGCGTGCGTGCGTGTGTGTGTGTGTGAGAGACTGACTATTAGCTGGCCATTAGATATAGTTGCAGTCTAGTGAATAAATCCTGAATTCACAGTATGATAATATAAAAACATGCGTGTGTGAACAGGTGCTCATACATATTGTTAAATACTTTATTCTTCTGTATGCTATGACTTGATAGCTGAGTTTTTCTGTTTACATGTCCAAGTGTGTTTTAAAGTAAATACGAAAGAAGGGGAACATGAAGTCCAGATAAAACCAGTTTCTTTGTCGTATGCCTCAGGCTGCTGTGCTCCTGACTCATCCCGTCTCTGTCACATGCTCTTTCACAAACACACTCGTATGCCACCATGACTGTTTAGTGGTTTATTTATACCGGATATACATAAGAATATATACAACCATACACTGTTTTCTTTCCTCTGGCCATCTGTTTCTCATGCAAAATATACGTACCAAGTAATAATAAGAAACCTTGTTTTGGTCAGTGCTCATCTGTATTTTTCGGTCTTTGTTGCTGTTTATCAGTTACCAAAGTGTTCGGTATTTATGTGGTTAAACTCGTCGGCCCCATGCATTGGGGACTGCTCCTGTTCTCGCTGTGGTGCTTATGAGCTCTTATTCATTGTCTTGAAAAACATCTAAACATGCTTATAAAATCATCGTGGACAGAAAGAGCAAGATAATGTGTGTGTGTGTGTGTGTGTGTGAGAGAGTTAATACGAATAACAAATGATGTCTAAAAATCTCAGTTAGACACAAACGGGTATTTTTCTGCTCTGTATGTGGTTATTTCCTCCGTGTCTTTCCTTTTTTCTTGTGGAATTTGGGATTGTAAAGACCAAAATGCTGACGCTCTTAAGCCAATAAAATGAAAAAAGAATGTGCAAAGAACAGAAGAGACGATTGTTTGCCTCTGCCAAGTGTAGACCAGGTCAGACCACATGAGTAGATGTATTTCACTCTGCTTCTACTTCTGTTTCTCTTCTTTTTCCATATTTATATGTATATTTATGATGGGGGGGTCTCAACAAGAGGGGCAAATGGGTCATTGCCCCTACTTTATGGGTTTTGCTGGTTTGATTCCATGGCAAGATGGTCTCTTGTTATTTATACAGCACTTTTCATAAACAGTGGCAATTCATATGCTTTACAAATTGCATAAAAGAACTACAATGTAAGACAAAAAGCCGAGGTTTTAGATAAATGACGTTTCACTGATAGTTTGCTTTTGTTTTTGACTTGCAGGCGTTTTATCCTGAATGGTACCCTATTCAGTGAGCTGGTGGAAGTGTCCCGGGACCTCCCTGGAAACAGATGGGCGGTAGGCGGCAATGCCCCAGTAATGGCTAGTCGCATGGCAACCGAGGGATGTGATATTTTGCTCGGGGGAAGTTTCAGCCCCGATTTTACCGATGTCCTGTCCCAGCACATTACAGGTACACACATACTGCTACACCCACCTCCACCTCCTCTGCCTTCTATGCTTTTTACCACCCCGGTGTCCTTCCCCTCCATGGCCTTGTACTAATCTATCTGTGTCGGTCCAGTGGCAGGTAACATAGTCGACGAGCCAGACATTCATCTGATCCTGGAGTATCCATCTGGTGCTAGCTGGGGTCACTATACCTCACGTAGAGCCAACAGGTACGTATCAGTTGAGCATTTGGTAGATATTTTTAGAATATTTAGGGATCATTAAGGGGAACTGTGTATGCACGATTATTTAATCCAGAGACACGTTTTTCTACCTTGCATGTATGAAGTGTTCTATGCGTGTATGTACATACATAGAACCACATACACATATAACCCTCTACAATATTTGAAGCTGACTGTGTTTGTTTCTGTAGATATATCATCCACAGCGACGACCATAACCCCTACCTGGACTCCATGGCAGAGTTTGCTGAGAAACTCAAAGACTTCGAGCCAGATCTGCTGGTGGTGGGTGGGCTGCAAATGATGGATAACTTCCCCTTCCAGGCAGGTAAGAGACAAACCTTTTTATTAGTTGCTGGTTTGAACTCTCCAGCAGCAGTGTCTGCTGCTTTGTGTTGCACTGCTGAAATGAGAGCATGCTGAACAGTTGTCAGTTGTCCGGTTTTAGAAAATCATGTGAATTGAAGAAAGCTATCTTTTGAAACTGTAAGACTGTAGTTCTTCTCCAGGTTGAAGATGTGGATCAGTCGATCTCTGCCGGCCGAGGCCAACAAATCTAAAACATCTCCTTCGACGGAGTATCCAAACAGAAGTTTCTGGGCCTCCACGCTTAAAGGCTAGACGAGGCCTCGTACTTATTTGTAAAATGCAGCGAAGAGTTCTTGAGTGAGATACGCATTGTTCCAGAGCCTATTTTTTTCCTTCAGTCCTTATTGTCTGACTACATTTTGTCTGAATTTCTTCTCTTCTCTTCCCACCTGTTAATTTCATCATTCCAGGTGAGCGGGACGCTCTCTTCTCCCGCCTGTCGGACCTCCTGTCCTCCTCGTCTCCAACGATTGGAGTCCATTTTGAGATGGCCAGTTTTGTAGAAGAGAGTATAATGGAAGACCTACTTCACTATGTCATTCCCCATGTAAGTACTGAACAGTTACATTAATTAACCCATGAATTCACATTAAAGGGACTAGAACAATTACATAAACACAGGGGTGAAAAAACAATGTTTATCCGAGAAAAATAGAGTGACGTAGTTGGGTACAAGATAATAATGCGTATAAGTAAAAATATCTAAACAAAACTCAACAAAAACTGTATTTGTATCGTTTTTTATAATTTATATATATATATATATATAAGCATATATTAGTACTCAGAAGTGAGAAAACATAACTATGTTCGACTTTGTGGCCAGTGTAGTTACCTCTCAGCTCTGCAACATAACAGTCAGATAACCTGAGTATGACGTCTACCTGACACAACACTACGTTTAAACATCAAGTTTTAGCCCTTAGTTCAGCTTTATTTCATAATAAACTACACTTGCCATGTTGATCGCAATTTAAGAATATAGCACTCAATGCAACGTTATGGCATCCGTTTGTTTTTATTGCTGCCTTCAAGTAAAACCTGTGAGCTCCTATTAACGACATGGGAAGTCGTGTACACGATATGCTTGAGGTTCAAGTCTTAAGAACATCAGTATTAACGTTCCTGTCTGCGTCTAGAAGCAACAGCTGCAAACAATTTAGTAAGCTAGCGAACGGAACGTAATATTCTTAAGCAAAAATGAACCTCCATTTCTGAAAACCTCAGCAAACACGTCACAACTCGTGAACTCGAAGCATTCGTAACACAGTAAACACAATCCCATTTGAAGGCAGCATTAGAAGATGTTCAGTTAAAGGCTGGTCTTTATTTTAATCACTCATCCCGATTCTGCTTTTCCAGGCGGACTCTTTAGGGATGAATGAACAGGAGCTTCCCAACCTGCTCAGCCTGCTTAAAGGCTCCAACATCACCGTGTTGTCGGACCCAAACCCTCGTGTAGCTACTGTTCTCGACCAGATGAGGGAGGTCTATCGCATTGTGAACCAGCGCTCCAAGGATGGCAGCACAGAAAGAGACACAAATGGTGTTAAAGCTAAGCCGCTGACTCGGCTCCATGTCCATACGCTGGCCTTTCAGGCGATGATTGTGACACGCGGATCCCAGTGGAAGAACACCATGTCGGCCGTCGCCAAGGCCTCTCTCACAGCTAACCGCCATGTCTGTGGCTCTAAGGACATTGACCCCAGCAAGGCGAGGCTCATCATGGACGACTCCTTCTCCGTTAGCCAGCGGGAAGGCAGCCAGCGTATCCCTCTGCAGGAGAGCAAGCCGGTCAGCTGCTGGGACGAGGGGGACTACGAGATCTGTGTGGCACCGGTGCTGGTGTGCACTGAGGTTTACCAAACTGCAGGGGGAGGAGACAACATCTCAGCTGCTGGCCTGGTGCTGCAGATCTAGAGAAGTACACTATATGGTCCATCTGTGTGTAGTGCTAACTACATGTTAGCAACAATGTGACTCTGGAAACGTGATCTAGGTGTGACGCAAACACGGGTACAGATTGTGAAATGTATCAGGCTATTGCTCTGCCAGCTCTATATCCCAGGTGGACCATAAGGAAAACGTATCATTCGAAGGAGTAGGATGGTGGAGTGCAGTGGTTATGAATCAGGTAAATCACTAGATTTTTAATATATGGGCTCAGCGCAAAGCACTTTTGCATCCAGTTTATTTAATGTTTAGAACCAAAACTTCACCAAAAAAAAGACTGCCCTGCTTTAACACACCAAACATCTTTGCCAAGTCAGCCGCCATTAGACTCCTCCTCTACTTCTCTCGGGCCTTACAAGACTTGGCCTTCAGTCAGGATTAGATAAAGAGGGATGAGGTTTGGATAAAGTCCATAAAAATCAAGTTGTGTTTAGGTTAGTAGCCGACAAATCTGCTACAACTCAAGCTGTCGGATAAATTATCTTTGTGTCGTTTAAAACAAGTGACTCCACTCTGCAGCAAATTTATCCAGAGTTGGGTAATTACTGAAGATACTGAATCTTCTGCTTCTGGGGAGCACGTTCATCAGGTGGTTCAATCGACAGCTCCAACCAGTAAACGGGGCTTTTGCCACACCTGCCTGGCAGCATATGCAGTTTCAACCTGAAAGTCAGCAACCTGGCAGCAGTGGTGGAAAGTAATTCTTACGTTGTACATTTACTCAAGTATTGTACTTGAGTACAAATACTGCAAAATAGTTCTTCCACCACTGCCTGTCGGTTGTAAACGGTGTCATGATCTGAACCTTATTAATGAAAAGGCAATGAGCCGTCTCTATCCTGCCTCTTCCCTCATCGATTCAATTCTCAAAGTTTAAAGTAGTAAGCTAGTGATGTCATCGCCTCCTGTTTTTCCTGATATGTGTATTGTGGATTGGGTGTGTTTTGTTTTAAGATTATCATTCCTGTGTGTCCATTGCGGTGCAATAATGCAAAATGATGTTAAGGGACCACAGCTGGATATGATGTCAAAGACTTCCTTTCTACCTCCATGTTATTTTTGTTTCTTCCTTCACTCTTTTCTCTGTTACTTTGTCAAACTTTTGTCTGTGTCAGATGTCCTTGTTTTATGGCTCTTTAAGAACCAAATAACCGGTGTGGGCCGCCTCAAGTTCTCATATGTCTGCATAAAGTGGAACACATTCTTCTCTCTAGTTTTAGTTGTTTTGTTATTGTAAGCGTGACATGAGGCTATGACGTTTCCCACAATGAATTCCCTTTACCTGTGAAATATTGGACCACACAGTAAATGTATTAGTGTTCATCTTACGTGTATCTTACATGAAAATGGGGCCCCGCCTCTGATTGGGCATCAACTCCCTTTTCATTGTTTTCAGGGACAAAATCACTTATTTTAAAAACTGAATGCGACTGTACTTAAATGGGGATTATGCCATTTTTCTCACTTTGTACAAGTCAAACATTCCATCACAGACCCAGTTTCAGTTATTTGCTCCACACAAAATACAATATATTTTTTTCTTGATTACACCGTTAAATCGTCAAAGACCCTTTTTACGGAGGAACACATTCATTCATGTTACAATCCAACAAGTATGAACTGAAGAAATCCCTTCAAATGTTTCCTCTTTGTATCGACACTGTAGATTGAATGCTCTTTGATTATGCTGAACTTAAATGAGCCTTATTCTGTTTTGAGTTTTGGTGTTTAGTGAAAAGGGAATATTTAATACAGTCTTTTTCTATTACTGTAGGCTTATTAGGTTGTTTTTTCTGATGCACTGTGCAAGACAAAAACGTCTTGCACAGTGATTGGAAGACGAGAGTAACGGGTCGTGTTTCTACTGTGAAATGAAACTTTAAAGCAGAACTTCAACATGCATTCATGTTCGGATGGAGAACATGAATATCATATACTTCTCTACGCTTTAGATAAGTCATCTCATCCATGTTCCAAAGCTGTGTTTGAATGTTTCATGCATGTTAGCTATTCAATGCAGAGTCACTTAAGATAAAATGCTACGCCGATAAAGCGGTCATTGCTTTGTTTATTTTCTCATACTCATTTATTGATATTGTTCACTGCTGTCATGGCTGCAAACTGCGTCTGTTTAAGACAACACTTTGGACAAGTAAGGACTTCCTTGTTTAGGTCGTCTGAACTCAAGAAGTCTTCTAGACGAGTACTTATTCACGTCATGGCTTGTTTTTTTTTCACAACATCTTAACTCGCCGTGATGAATTTTATTTCCTTTCTTCACAAAACATTGGACACATTCAATTTTTTATTTCCGTATTTGTCCATTGGCTGCTCACACTGTCTTGTCAAATGAATAACCAGATCACTTCCTGACATAAAAATAATGTTTACTGTATATACAGAGCATTTGGCAAGAGCTTGCAAACAATTTTAGTTTAATGCAGTTTAACTCAACATAATTTTATTATGCCGACAAAAGTGTTCAAAAGCCAAATTCTGTGAGTCGACTGAACAGCTGTTTGCTAGCTTTTCATGCTTTTCAGTATCTTTGCGTTTTTCAGGGGATTGCAGTCCAATTTAGGTGCAAACCGCCACCTATCGGACCAGTGTACAGAGAACAGGATCTAGTTTACAGTCGTCTATAAAGCACTTTCCAGTGTCAATGCTAGCTATAAGCATTACTATAAAAGCCCCCAAAGTGGATTGGTGTTATCTGTCAGTTCAGTTGTTCTTTTACTCGTTAAGACACATTATTTGTCACAGAATGTAGATATGCGGCCTCAATGGATGACATCTGGTAAGAAGAGGAACTTTCTACAGACCGTGCTGAAGCTCTTAGGTAGGATACTTTTCTCATTACCAGCTGTGTTGTTTAATGTTGTTGAATATTGAGAGCTTACATTTTCAATTCAGTGGCTTCTTTTGCTTCGTTATGAACTACTTGATGATTTAATAATGTTTTTTGTGACTTTTTATCACAATTTTTATGGCATACTAGACTATAGCATTTTTAATGACTAAATATTATCTTTTAATGATGTACTACATTGTGACTTATTTATGGCATACTTACCTATGTCGATTGTTATGACATACTCTATACGTTTTTTTATAGTATGACTTTTTTTCATGACTTGTTTATTACATGCCATAATTAGACTTATGGCATACTATACTATAACACCTTTTCAAGACATACTATGGCAGTTTTTCTGAATTTTATTATAACATGCTATACTATGAATATGACTCATGATAATTTTATTTGGCAATGTACAATGTTATTTTGTATGACAATTTGATGGCATACTATATTATGACATCTTTAGAATTATGAAAAATGATCATGAATTGCAGTATTAATACGCGTTTGTAAAGCATATATTAACAGTCCCTAACCATTAGTGCATATCTAAATCATATATAAATGCATGAATAATGTACATCTAAATAAGTTCTTAATAATTTACTTCCACTTTATAAATTATGCTATTAATCATCTACAACTCCTTAATAATTGGTTTGTAAAATATATAATACTTAATTTACAAATGGGGAATCCATCATTTATAAAGTAATAAAACACAATCATGAAGAATGTCTGTACAATACATTATTACTATGGGATGGGCGCATCAAAACTGAAATCGATTCCTTTAAACAACTCTAATATCAATGGTAAAATAATATAAATACAAATGTGGGTGGCTGGTTCACTTCCAAATGTTTTCACTGCTTTTGTATGTTTGTGCCAAAACAGCCCTGACATATTTAGCTGGCCCTCGTCACATGACTGTGGAAAGCAATGTGACATCAGAGCCTAGCACATAGCGGCGCACAGTCGACACGTCCACATCAAACTTGTGACAGAATGGCAGATGCTACTTTTAGATAAAAAATACGACAAGATGGAAAATTTGTAATTTTTAAAAATCACATTCTATATAATAGATGATCAGTATCGGTATTTTATTGGCAAACATTGTAACAAAAGCATCTTACAAGTATCACTCCTCATTAATAAGTTCAGACTGTAATATGAGATGCCGTGATGTATTTTCAGAGGATGTATGGCACCTTATCTTTTGAACGCACATTCTGGTTCCGACAAATTCAACAAATCTTAGAAACAGGAGACAGAATGAAAGGCAGTGGGACAAAGAAAAGTTTGCTTTATTTTTTCCAGCTATATAAACGCATAAATGGCTAAAAAGGGTAAACAACCAAAATTACAACAAATGGTAAACCCTGGCTTTCATACTGTAAACAAATTCAAGTTTAGAGTTAAAGACTAAATATGACATTATGGTGAATAACTTAATGGGGCATTCCTGACCTTGATAAAAAGATGACATTTTTAAGTCTGTACCACCAAAGACTGATGGTAGAAAGCTATAACTCATTAAGTACACATTAAGAGCACAATATTGATCTGTAGTTCCATGGTTCCCAACTCATTCAGGTACATTAAAATCCTCAGCAAAATAAAACACTTACTGGATCTTAAACAAGTGCATCAAAAGAAACAAAGGGTTGGCTGATATTGCATAATAATATGTGGGTTTTTTAATAACCTAATTTTACTCAATAAATTGATGAAGTCATTGTCTAGGCTGAGGTAATACACAAGGAAGACCAAATTAAATTCCATGGCTTTGTTGTTGGTTTGTGCATTTGGGGGGAGTCAGATTACAGTAATCATAGATTAAAATGTAATAAAATATTCTGATCCAACCTAATTAAATATTAGGCCAATACATTCAAACAGTTTGTAAGAACAGAACCCTAACCATACATTTCTGGTCAATGTGTTTTTTTGCAAATGCTTTCTTTGTGGCTATCATCATTCTATTGGGGGTAAATTACATAAAGACGTTAAGTTTGATATCGCATGCCATATAATTAAACACATATGTCAGCCTTTCTTGTCATTTTTTATCATATAATTTATCCAAGTTGATTTTCTACTTTATGACTAATGGTGGTAAATAAAGTCAAATAATATGGCATCACTCCAGAAAATCAGAGTTAAAATCATCGCTCAGTGGTCAGTGTGTTACAGGAACTCTGGTTAAGAAACAACTCGGGCTGAGCCCGACAGTGAGCCCGACAGTGAGCCTGCCCCGGACCAGGTTAGTTTCCGAAAACTGAAAGTAACTGAGCTTGAACAATGTTGAATGTTCTTTATTTAACCGAGTCAGTTGAAAATGAGTCGGACTAACTGAAATAAACCTGGCTTATTTGGTAAATTTATACAACGGACCCCTTGGTGCATAATTATTAGGAGCTAATCCTAGAGTGGGGCAGACACAATAAGGCCAATCAGGGTGTACAGAAGACAACTACAGAGAAAAACTAAATACACTTTAAAAATATATGCTTTTTTTTTAGGCCTAAAAGAAAAGGCTAAATAAATATAATTAAAGAAAAGAAAATACACTTTTGAATTATTTAATATTAGATAATCAACTGTTTCACTTGCTGGGAAAAAAATATTGCAATGTACTAATCTCCATTAAGGATGGCTTCTGTTTCACGAACATGAGTCGTATTGCATTTTGAATTCAGGACCTATGTCCCTTTTACAGTTATAGAAATCTTTGCATTCATAAATAAAACCAGTCGTTACTGGTTGTAGAAAAATGGTTTCAAAAGTAACAGGAATACTTTCAATACATTAATCTTTTCACTAAACAACCGTCTTAGTGTTTAACAGTCAAATGAAAATGATATCACTATCTCAAAATTATAGTCAAGAGACAGATTTGTGGGGATGAAGAGTAAGAGGTCCTCTTAGTGGTATGTTTAACTCACTCAACAGTCTTCTGCTGACTCAAGATAAATTATTATGTGGACCGTAATGTGTGTATATTCACATCTCTGGTTGTCCCTGATGAACAGGGACTTTGTGGTGCTGTCCATGTTCTGCTGCTGGGGCTTCTGGGATTTGTTGTCCATGCTGTTCATCCACTACTTGATTTATGAGTTCCTCTTCTTCTGTCTTTAACTCCTCTCTCGCCTCTGCTGCTTCTGCCTTGTCCTCTGCTACCACCTCCTGCTCCTGGTGAGGTGCATTGTTGTTGCTGGAGTCCTGTGGTGGAAAAGGGTGAGTTGTTACTGCAGTCAGCCACAAGTGAGGCTGAGAACAAAAGAGCTCAGTAACCCAAAGTGAAATACAGATTTAAAATGTAAAACTTCCTCTGTCTACACGTTAATTGGTGGTAAAACATCAAAACTAATCCTATCATCATGTATAATCATGTACAATTAAAATGTATTATAATGTACCTTTACATGTGATTAATGACAAAAACAAAGTACAGAGTTTACCAAAACAAATACACAGAGTAAGTACACTAACTATTTTTTTCAAGTCATCTATTTGATATATTAATAGTTTGGATTGTTTTCATACATTTTAATAAGCTACTAAATGGACCTTGAGTTGGGATTGCTTTGTCAAACAACTATTTTGTTGTTTTTACAAATAAATTCATGTTTAAAATGTATTTGTTTTCTCATATTTTTATATAAAATATAGATTTAGTCTGTTGTGACTTAATGCCAATCATTACGTGACATTGAAAAAGGTATTCAAGTGTGTAAACGTACAGTACCTGTGTGTGAGGTAATGGAGGAGACAGCAGCTCGGATGGGCCCAACAGGCCGTCCTGGTTTAGATCCTGACTCTGTAGTAAAAAATCTACCATTGACACCACCTGGAGTCAGAACACCACACACACACACCTCAGGTCAGATAAACAGGACAAAAAGTATGAAAGTATTTGGTATGTGCAATAGACAGCCACTCCTCCTCACCAGCTCATTGGTGTGTGCTCCAGGTGTATGATGGGAGTTATAGTCTGAAAGAAGCTTCATCACCTCCAAGCCATCCAGCAGCCCACTGCGATCGTAGTCGTAAAGACCGAACAGGAAGAACACCTCTGACAAAAAGCAGGAGAAGACATGTTCAATACTAAACATGTTTGATATACTGCTGAATTATAACTGCAGAGGATGTACAGTACAGAACTAACCTAATGTATACACACAAACACAACTGTATTAGAACCTGAGACATATTTCAGTAAATAGCTGACTGTATAATTAGAGTTTTTTATATTTGGTAATGATGGTCGAAGGGACAGGCCTGTGTCAGACATATATAAGGGTTAGACCAGCACGTGTAGATGTCTACCTTGCTCCCAGGTGCTGATTTCTGGTCCTCCTTGGCCATCCTTCAGACTTGATTGAATGTAACTTTGCAGCAATCTGTGGTATACACAGCACAGAGAAGATATCAATGAATCAGTAAAACATTAGGAGCCAGGATTTAACACAATCAGACTTGGAGACAAAAGAGAAAGACAAAATTAGGCAGGATTTGTGGCTACATAGAAAAAGTCTTAACACATGACTCTAAGAGGAGGTGACACCTCATCAAAAAGCATTGTGTTTAAAGGAACACTATCCTATTTTCCAGTTTGCTCAGTTGTTTTGGAAAGCTGGAATCTATCACATTGAACATGAAGCAGATAGAAAGAAGACACCCAGGCAACAATGCTACTTAGTAAGTTGCTCTGCTGTTCTGTGTTGACAGTGTATAAAGTAGCAGTGCTATTTCAGACCACTCCATCCTGCTCAGGCGGAAGTGCTTGTTGACCAAAGTTTCTGTCAGGAGCTTTCAGGGAGTATCCATCTTGTTCTGCACAGTCTGTATGACCTAATCTTAAAGTGGACAGGCCTTAGATTAAGTAGTGTAGTGTAGGGAGGTGCGAATCTAACTTTGTTGTGTCCATACACTCATAAGACGTAAGCTAATGTGATGATAGAGTAGCGAACACATCCATTAATCTTATCAGGGGAGAGAAGTTGCAGCCACATTGTCACCAACAACAAACTCTTTGACACGAAAAGTCAACAAAGTGGTTGTGTCTCTCATTTTGGCTCTCAACCTGTGATTCATTAGGTGTCAGTTCACACTGCTGTCACACAGTAACAGATGTGGGCCGAGATACCAAGGATAAGCTATTGTATTTGCAATATGTCTGAGGATATTCTAGATTTTCTCTGTCTTCATGAATGAAAAAGACTGCATAATTGCAACACAAGGCATAAAGTGTTATTGCACATGTAATCTTATCGGTTTATGGCGCAGGCCACATCATTAGCACAACACAGCAGCCAAAGTCCACAGACTGACCAGACAGCAGCTACAGTCCACTAAAGCACACTGCATGTTGAACAGTACTACTACAGTAGTTTGATAAAACAATACATGACAGTAAATACCTTCATTCCATGTAATACATATTTTATCATCCTCTTGAGAAAAAGATTTCAAGCTGAATTTTGAGTGCGACAGTTACGCATACTGAAGGGAAAAAAGAAAAGGCTTTTTACTTAGGGACTACATCCGCTCCTCTCAAGAAAGCAATTAAGAGCAAATGTATAGTTTAAAATGAGCTGCTTCTCTCACAGCAGCAGCATCATCATCCTCATGTGTCCCTCACCTGCGGTCTCCGGAGTCAAATGGATTGGCTAGTGCTGCTGAAGGGTCGACCGATTCCTCCCTGAAATATAAAATAAAATTATATTACTTTTTGTCATTATTGCCTTGATTTAAATGTATTGTCTCTAATAAGTGAACGAAGCAGGTGAAACAAAGTTTGTTCAATTTGCTGTAAGTGTATCCCATGTACATGAAGCATACTTCATTTACTAGGTTTTGCAAAAGGTCTGCTTCAAATATACAACGGTATGTGTAAATATTGCCCATTCTCATATTGCAGCCTTTGGTGACATGTTTATTGTGCAAATTCCTTTCTCATGGCTTAAAAAAAAAGTGGGCTTATTGAAGTGAAAGGCAAAAAACAAATGTGTCTTGGTATGTCTGAAAAAAGAAAGACTAACAACTTAGGGAGTAAGGAGGTGAGGTTACCTTTGTGTCCCAGGGACACCTGGTGCAGCCTGGCACAAGTGTATTAACAGGAACATGGACAGGACACATGGGACCAACCCGCCCAGGTGAGACTCCATGAACACACCTACAAGCACAGAGCCATGTTGTAACCTCACGTCACATGCCATCATGAATTTATCTGCCCAAATGTCCAAGATTTACTGAAATATGACCAGTGTGTAACTTACATAATAAAATAACACAATAAACAGATAGACCTGCTCCCTCTTTGGGACATAGGAGATGGTTTCATGTTGCTATACAATGTGGAATTTCCACATGGCCACAGCTTCAGTATCTGCTTAAATGCATCTACAACCTGGTAGTCATTGTGTTATTATCTGTGTCAAATGGTTTAATCTACATGTAACACCTGCTCACTACAAATAAAAACCAATCATTGTATAAAATAACCGTGCTGCAATCCTGCAGCCTTTACAAGTTACACAGATGGTAAATTAATTAAAACCTCTACATCTATGTATAGCTCAACACAGTCTGTCAGTGAGTATGTCCATGTCTCTCCATTGTTACAAGCAGATGCCTAATATATATATATATATATATATATATAT
>NW_022280036.1:5423564-5547522 GCF_004355925.1 Anarrhichthys ocellatus
ATATATATATATATATATATATATATATATATATTTTATACAGAAGGACCAACTAGCTAACGTGACTGCAGCTTTCCCATGAGGAGTAGCAACGATGCTAACTAAGCGAGGCTCACACAGCCACACATCAACTCGCTGCAGCATTAGTACAGCCTGAACACAAGCACACATGCATTCTTAACACTGATGGTCTCCGAGAAACTTATATGGTTTTCATGCTTTGACAATATAGCCCTGTATTAAAATAACAATACATTAAAAGGATGGCTTGTAGTGGCGTGAAAGCCTTGTTTAGCATATTGACTACACGCGCATTAGGGTGTACATATGTATGTCTATGTAAATACATATATATAAATAAACGCTGTGATAATGCACCTACCTGTCTGCATAGTTGATGTGTGGACAAAAAACCGTATTAATTCAGGCAGGTCTGCGCTGTAAGGTTCACATCTGGGGAACACCTCTGGCTCGCACCGCCCTGCTCGCGCCTACCGGTCTGCACTGCGCAACGGCGGCGGCATGCGCGCTCCCCGCGGCTGCCACGGCGACCGGAGTGTTTTGGTCAATGACGGGGTCCACGTGGAAGAACAGAGCTCTGCTGTCGTGTCAGCGAGCTTGCGCAGGCAGCGTCTCTCTGTGCTCCTCTCTCCGGGTTTTCCGCCACGCCACGTCCTCACCGACCGATCCGATTACGGTAGTGCGGGAGGAGCTCGCATAGTCTTTCATATCGAGTCTCAGCGAGCCTCATACCAGCATAGTTTTGGGAGACATGGTTCCTCCTCAATATGTGTAGGCCATTTCTTTTTTTGACCAGTTTTCTTTTTTTGAACTACTCTTGCATTCTTTATGGAGGAGTCATTAAATATGAAGATTCAAGTGACTGAAATATTGTGTTAACATAACACACATTTACTCATTAATCACATGCATTATAAATGTGCATACGTTTACATTCACATAGTGACATGGAATGAAAAACAACAATACATGGTGTGAATTATAAGCTACACAAACATTTGGGTTCTATGTCTGAGTCAAAACTTTCCAATAATCGAATGGATCACAGTTTATTTTGAATACTTTTCCAACCTTCATTCAAACCTCGTGTATCGGCTGCTCTCTTAATGTACAGCAGAAACTGCTTGAGGATAAACAGGAGGAACAGCTAAGGAGGAAAAAGCAGTTGGAAAACATTGCTGCCATCACGGCCAAAATGAAGAAGAGCCTCAAAGGGATCTGGTCTTCAACGTAACTTGTCCAGCGACTGATGGCATGGAGTCATATTTTGAGAAAGGAAAACAGGAGAAGAAAACACATGATATAAGAAAAGATCATTTGTAACACAGCCACAAGTCATACATACACCTGGATGCCTGATGTTTGACTGAGTGTAAACTGAGCTGTGATGAGAGACTGAATTTGAGTTACAGCTCAGTCTGCAGTTGTTGTTGTTATTGGTGTTTGTGACGTGCTTTGAGGAGATTTGTCCAGGTTTAAGCATGACTGGTGGTTGTGGTACAAAGGGCATTAAGGACATTAAGAGTTTTATTTTCCTGTTGCTCTCTCACTTGCCTCCTCAAGTGAAATGGGAGAAATGTCTGAATTTGCAATCATTAAATTTGCACTTGCATGACCTGTTTGCTGAAAAGGGCCCTCCAGTTTCAAAAAGCCAGTTTGTGTGTTGTGTTCAAACCAGTTCCTTTTAACACGCAATACAATGACTCATGTGCTTCTGCCTTTTCAAAAAACTGAGTAACATTTCCTTAGAATTTTCATCCTTTTTCATTAACTCCTTAATTTCATGTGTGAGCCCTTTACTTCTTTTTGACATTTGACTGACGCTCCTTCTAAGAGCTGTACTATTGTAAGCGCATGCCTTGACCCCGGCCTCTCCATTTTATTTGTCTCACTCGTTTGGACACGTTTCAACATGCACAGTTCATCAACTCAACTTTGTCTGCAATGCGTTTTTATTTTCCAACTCAACCACAGTGAGTCCTGCAGCAACAGTGTTACAAGCAGTCAAACCATCCCAAAACCTCCGCATACCAAGCGCATATAAGCCCAAATCAACAGCGGCAGCACTTCCAGTGTTCAAACAGACAGACAGACAGACAGACAGCGTGCATACCGCTTCTGTAGGCTGTGATGCGCTGCTGTCAACAAGGAAGTTCACATCACGTGGTTCAGGCTGCGGTGAGCCGAAGAGGGGAAACAGTCCAAACAATGTCCATTCAATCCAAAACCCAGAGATCTAAGGTGATCCTCAACCATCAACACAGAGTCACGTGCATCACGTGCAGTCACTTGTCCAGATGCATTTTATGCTGTTTATTAAATTAAAATAATCTAAAGCAATAACTGTACTGGGATAAGTAGGTCCTGACGGTCAACAGAAAATATCGGAGGCTATCTTACCGTCTTCGTCCTCCCGTCGTCCAAGTGAACAGGTAAATAAACCACGCCCCTTTTACATATTACCGGAAAGGATAGGACCCTATTATTTCTCAAAAGTGTTTTATTATGATTATTATATGACAGTACTGTTTTAGGAGTCATGGTTTCAGTTCCAGTGTCTAAAGTCAAACACCATCAGATGCAGCTCTTCACTCTGTCCGTCAGACCACCCAGTACTCATGCACATCTCACACCTGTTATCTGATTTGTCTTTTGTGAAACGGTTTCATTCATCTGTTCTTTTAAGTTGGAATGACAAATTAACTCTAATTTGAGGAAGTTTGTCTATATCAAGTTATTTAAGAAGACAACATTTCCAGCAGTAGGCTACTGCCACTTTAATAAAGAACAACACACGGTTTGTAAAATAGAGCTGCAAAATTCAAGGCACGCAATAATCTGCCTTTACGATCAACAGTTACCCTGGAAATAAGAACATGGACATGAATGTGATCAGACCAGGAGTAAAAGAAATGATGATCATCTGAAATGAAGAGATATGCCAAAGACTCTTTAAGCATTCACAACCAGTAAAAGTAATATTGTTAAAATGAATGTTTGCTAAAATGATATCATAGCACTATAAAATAAGATAAAATAAAATAATCCTTTATTAGTCCCGCAGTGGGGAAATTCACAGGATCACAGCAGCAAAGTGGAGAGTGCACACAAGATACAGAGTAAAAAAACAAGAGCAACAAGTAATATAAATAAGTAAATAAGTAATAAACAGTAAGAATATCAACTAAGTCAAAAAGTAACTAAGTAACTAAGTATATGTGAAGAGGGATGTGGCCACAACAATTGAAAAAACACAAAGACGCAATTTGCAAATAAATGTGGCAAATTGTGTAACCCATTGTGTAAAATATAGTATTTTTATCTTTCATTTACAGACACACAAAGAGAATAGCCAGAGATCTGCACTGCACCTATTGGACCACAAGATGTCCCAGTAACTCTTTAATTGAATTGCTTCTAGGCATTGTATAATAAGTTATATCATACTCACATCTCCAAAACACCAATGAAGACAAATATGTTATAAAAAGATCATAACTGTATCCGAAAAAATTGTTACACATGCCATGTTGATAATGGAGTATTATCTGGCAAAACTCAAATCTTGGTTGAGAGGCTGCTCAGTAGCCAGTAGTAATGTACTTATATATCTATTTAATGGACATACTTACAATTAATGTGTCACATTGAAATGAAAACACTAATTATGATAATGCTGCTCTTCCACTGGCTCCCCGGGGAGTGTATTGTGTTTTCTGTTCATAGCACTGATGAATGTTCATTTGACAGATTTAAGATTTGTTCATTGGCCCCAAAGGGGACATTTTTCTTCCCTTGTCAAACACAAAAAACAGCAGAAAATCCAGGTTCCTATCAAAGTTTATATATAGATTTAAGGTTTCCTTCACTTTTGTGATTTAGTTTTCTTAATCCGGTTAATGGGTTTTGTCAAACACATGTTCATTTTGTGTTCTCATCTTCTTCAAAGTGAATTGCATCTTAAATGTACATATTTGTATCACCATGGAGTTTCATCTACGTATTGATAAATATGCCAGGATTATGACTGGGGTCTAAGACAGAAAAAGTGTGATATGCAAGTAGAATTTGACAGAGTTCAGCAGAGAGCGTGTCATTGACAGACATTGTTGTACCTCTACACAGTCACTGGGAGGCAGATTGACCACAATTGCAGTTCCACTAGTTTTTGTCTGATTTTATGTATTTCAGTCTAAAATGCATTCCAACGTGCTTCTGAGGCTTAAAGTTTCATCTTTATGCACATGTCAGTTTGTCACGGTTACCACATGCAAGTCATTGCTCCTAATAGAATAGTTGTATTATTTCTGACATGAGTAACTTCTAAATGGAATACATCTATAAAGAAATATTGTATAACAAGGTCTAACTTGGAAACATTTTCAAACGGTCACATCATGCCATACAACTAAAAAAGCATTTGGAGAACAATTTGAAACAGAACTTTCTAATTTTTTAATGAATTACAGATGAAAATACTAAGTTATCACTTTTGTTGAAGCAAAAGTCTAAGTCTGGTTTGTTGGTATAACATGCTTTACTTTAAATATTGATAATTAAAAATTCTAAATCTTCACAACTTGTAATTTTTTTTCTCCTTGAAGAATCTAAGTTGGTATTTCAGTGTGGTCTCACTCTCCTAAATGCACTCAATTTCTTCTGACAAATGTGAACAATATTTGAAACGCTGGAAATACTTTGAGAGTTTCAGATGGCACTTTTGACCACAGTTATCGAAAACCACAATACAAACCCAAAACACTGGCGACTTAACCGACTGAGGTTTACAGAAAAGTGACATGGAAGCAGGTTCGTTAGTACAGATGTGCTTTAACCATCAAGTTTTAAAAAGATGGATTTCTCCTTAAGAATCAACAAATATCCCAAAATGATGAGATCAGGAATGACCCTGTTTGAACTGGACTTCTGTCACGCTCAACTCGTATAGATTAGACAGTGTGGAGTGTGTGTGTGTGTCTTTATCTCTGTTTCCATCTCTCTCTTTTTTTACTCCATACATTTTCTCTACCCTCCCTCTGCTTTTCACCCATTAAATCCAATCCTGAAGAACTACAGTGAGGCTGCAATCTTTAGTACTGCATAGTGTGTGTGTGTGCATGTGTGTGTGTGTGTGTGTGTGTGTGTGTGCAACAGCAATGCATTTCACTTAGAAAACACCTTTGATTCTCACGCACAGCAGGCAAACAGACAGAAAGACAGAGACATGATGTAGAAAATAGGACCGCCAGACAGCGACTTACAGATCACACACAAAATGAGTTGTTTTTTACTTTAGACTGTTTGTGTTTGGTTGAGTAGAGACACCGGAGTAATGAGCATAATTAGACTGACGGTGCTGTGGCGTGATTTGGCTTTCAGTCACAGATACAGGTGTAAGGTCCATTGTCACTTTTAGTTGGCCGTGAAGCATTTTGTCATTTTGACCCAAAGTTTAAAGCTTTTTTTACACCTGTATGGAGGCATCTGGATTTATTATGTTCCTCCTCTTATTTATTTAGTTTTGTTTCCTTTAAAGGCCGTGCACACCAGAGACTGTACATAAGAAGTGGACGTACTCGTCGTTGCGTCATCCATTGGTTTGCGGACTGCGGTTTTGAAGCCTCGAGCTCTGCATTTTGGCCGTCGCCATTTTATTTTCCCAAGCAGAAGTGACACGAGAAGCAGGAGCTCAGAACAGCTGAACGCTGAATAAGACTTTGTTAGGCGACCAGAAAGGTTAGAATTGTCACCAGTCTTTATGTTGCACCACACACATAGAGTGTGTACAAATCTGTTGTTTCATTCCTCTTCTGTTGTCCGAACCAGATGAAGCTGTGGCTTTTTTTAACTGCTCTATTTTTACCACACCTTTTTCTCTTGTGGGATCTACTTTGATTATGGTCCCTGTTGGTGCAGATGGCAACACTGCATTTTCTAACCCTCCTCTTCCCTGCTGTTCTCATATCGCTTCACTCTCCTCTCTCCTCGTCCTGGACCCTCTCCTTTCACTCAACTGCCCACCTCTGTACTCATCTCTTTCAGACTCCTGCTTCCAGATTAATCCATTCATGAAGATTTATTTTTTTCTCAGTGAGGCATGTTTTATTTTTTTCTAAACCAAAATTACAAACTCCACTGGATAAAGACTGAGAGACAGAAGAGACATAGAGGGACTAGTGAGGGTCAAACAGAAGCGAGTTATGACCATAACTGACAAGCACATTTGTAAACAGGAGGTTGAAGAGAGACTGAGAAAAACAAAGTAAGAAACAAGATGACGAGAAATTTTGTATAATTATTGATAAGGTAGAAAATATAAAGGCATGTCAACAGTTTTTGTCACAGGTACATTACTGTCTCCTTACAATAGTTTAAGGTTCCCTCCCAAAAACAGCATCATGTGTGTGCTGTGGAGGTTCAGGTGAGGAAGACACTGAACTATGTTACGTATGTGTTTCTAAGAGTTTTGTTTAATAACTGTATAATGTTACCATCAGATCAGTCAGAAAACTGAAAAAGAGCCAAATGTGTCAACTTTCTAACTTTTGTCAAAATGTCCAAGCCAGAGCGATGAAGATACGTCATCCCTCCAAGTTTAAACAGATTTGTGTCAAAGATTGATCATTTATAGTCTTTAACTGCTGGAAACCTCAATCATTTACCCCTGCTGTATGTGACCATCGGTTGAATTTAGTCACTCTGGTGGTATCTCATGAAATATCACTTGAAAGTTTAAATTTGACTCATAGATTTGAAACTCACCCTCAAATCCAGTTCTCACGCACATATTCTAAAGCATGGAGTCCAATTATTTGATTTGGAGATACTGCATGTTATAGATATTTAATGTCCCCACGTACTGTACAGACCAGGCAACAGCACCACAAAAGAAGCAGCAGCATGTAAAATGTTGTTGAGTGTACGTTCCCCTTCTAAAATTTGACAAAATCACCAGCTGCTTAGTACGAATGGTATTTTCTGATGGCTGTTCCCACTTCCCAGCATCATGTCACGCAACTGCATGGCTCTGTTTGTTTTTAGCATAACCCAAGTGCATTCACATGCATACTCACACAAGCCTGTACACTGGTGGACACATACCCCCCTGCACACACACACACACACACACACACACACACACACACACACACACACACACACACACGTCCTATACAGAAACCCTTCATTCAGTTATGTAACAAGGATTAGGTTCCACTATTTCCTGGCCCCAACAGTCAAAACTATGGAAGCTATTTTTAACCCTGGACCCGAATATAATATCAACAGGCGCTTACCGTAATAATGGCAATATTACGGTCATTGCTGCTCATGTATGTCCTCCTAACATTGATATCCAAAGATGGATGTTGGATGGATGGATATGGGGAACAAAATACTGAAATGTGTTTAAAAAAAATTGTGCCTTCTTTGGGCTGAAACCTTTTTAAAAATGTCACAACTTGTGACTTGAAAACTGACAGCTAATAAAAACCTGTGTGACTAGAAGAAAACATATAGTACAGAAAAAAACGTGAGATACTGTCAACTCAGTTTGGGACAAACTGTATTGTTCCTATGAGTCAAAGGTTTTGTGAGACATGCAATGTACACACACACACACACACACACACACACACACACACACACACACACAGGACAGTTCCATACTATGAGTTTGTTTGAAATAGTTGCTGTCACATTCCACAAGCTAAGTCCTCGGGAGGTTCAGGTCATTACAACTGGAAAACCAGAGGAAGTACTAATTCTGTTACAGTGGCTTCACACACACACACACACACACACACACACACACACACACACACACACAAACAACACACGGTGTGCCGTTTCTACCAGAGTCAGACTCACACATGGAGGATGTTTCTCTTGCACATTGGCAACATGTACTGTACTTGTGCACACCCACGCAAACACGCATGCACACACACACACACACACACACACACGCACACACACACAGAGAGGGCAGTTCCGCTTCATGGACGTCTAATTGAAGGCTTGTGTCCAGCCAGGAACCAAGGACCCAAGGTCATTTCTCCACAGGCATCTGAGGGGCGCCACAGTGTCAGGATCAGTCACCCGTAGGATACACCTACATACACAGGTATTTGCAGTAGAACATACTGTGTTTGCACATTACTGTGCTGTAGAGTGCTCGCACACACTGTCACACATTGTCACACACACTCACATAAATACAGACAAAGTCATGAACAGATGCACTGACAAAGGATTTGGTAATCTACAGAACCTATTGTGGTAATTAAAATGGTTGTCATGGTAATGTCATAAAAGGTCAGGAGGGATCACACTTGTTTTCCACATTAGAGTTCAGTCTTCTTTCCTCTCTGCGTCCCGTGTGTGAATCTTCTGAATTCAGGCCTCTGTGCAGCTTTTTGCTTAATAACTTTACTTTTTCAATGCCTCCGTCCATAAGCTTCACCCATCCTTATACGCTCCTATATTTCGAGGTAAATAATACTGTAAAACAAAACATAGACATTTGAAAACATGAGCACAGAGGAGGAGCTCACTTGTTGAAGCTCTATCTGAATTTATAGTGCTGAATAAAAAGGTTATGAACTGACTGGAAAGTCAATTTTTGCAATTACTGTGTTTTATTTTGGGTAGAGATAGATACTGTGTGTTTCTGTATGAATGAGAAAATAATGGTTGATACATTGATACAGCTGCAAACAATTAAAAATCAGACACAAGTCAGCTGTTTTTCTTTGTTCAGTTCATAATTAAAAGTCTACACGATACTTTGGGTTTCATGATCCCCAGAATTGTAAAACTAATAAAATGTGGTAACGCCATCAGATCAGTGTAGCACAAATTGTTCAATTATTTCATTCCATAGCAGAAGAACATTTATATATGTTTTCCCCTTCAGACAGACTGCATAACACTGATAACAAATGATGGAAAATAAACTGAAATGAGAATTCTATATTTGGTCACTGCTGGGTAAATTGACTGTGACTAAGTAGCATCGCTCATTATCATACTTCAGACTAAGCAATCAATTGCTGCAGCACGAGACACAAAGATATACAGACACACAGGCACGTAAAACATAACTGAAATAATATTTCTGTCAAGCATGATCCATCAGTAATCATCAACTGACTCATACAACAGACTTTACTTTGTTTTACCATATTACAATTTTACATAGCCGCTATGCAACCTGTAAACAGCTGTGTTTAAAAAGAAAAAATGGATTCAAAAATAAGTGGCGTCTTTCACTCACTATGTTTTCATGAGAGAATAATCACCTGAAACTAATAGTCATTGTGTTTCCGTTACCTTAGAAAGAGCCCTTAATATCTACACAGGGAGCGTGTTCTCTTAACGGAGAATCGGAATGTCACTTAAGTTGTGACAGTGATATCCCTAACAGGAAGTCAACAAGTGCTTTTTAAACCACTACAGGAACATACCATGAGGCTGAAGAGAGGAAAGATGGAAGAAGAAGCATGACAGCGTTGGTCCAAATTAATGATTATCCCCATTGGTGATTGCTGAATCGATTCACTTCATTCAGTTCAAAGAGTTGTAGTCACTGACTGCAGTTGGTTTACTTTTTTCCTAAGCAGAGCGTTCAAACGCACTCTACAACAGCAAGTGAACACATCACCGTTCATATGACCCGGTGTTCAGTGCTGATTCAGACTTTCCTCAGTTCAATATCATCAGTCTGTTACTCGACCAAACTGTTCACTACAGTAGAGAAACCTGCTTTTATATAATATCTACTGCGATGTAATATATCAGAAAATGTTCAGAAATGACTGATCAGCAGGTTCAGCACAATGTAAGAGAGTATAGGGACAAATCTGGTCTGAATGTCTGCCTACACCAAGCAGCAGGTGTGTCAACAAATTTAGAAGGGTGAGGGGAGACTGTGTGTGACTCTTGTTATGCGCTCTCTGTGACACACACACACACACACACACACACAAGACGTGCAGTGCACACATAAAATGAAGCAGGTAAAAGCGGGGTATCACTAACAGAGGGAGCTTGCATGCAACACACATTATACCTGCCCACCAACACACACACACACACACACACACACATACACAGAAACGTGTGCATGTTAGTAAGCATGCAACTTCCACACAAATACGCATCCCACACACACTCAGTGAGATCAAGCCAGTCACAACATTATCTATGTTTAGCTGTATAAGTAGGTATGTAATTAATGTTTAGAGGTTTGAGTCATGAGGTGGAAACAGGAATATTTAAACTGCTATTAATTTCTCATCAGGGGCCGGGAGGCCGAGAGAGAGAAGAGGGGTGGAAAGTAAAAGAAAGAGAGGGAGACCAGTGGAGCCCGAGAGATGGATTATACCAGAGCAGTGTTCATTATTGATAGCCAACTCATAAAAAGCAACAAAAAAAAGTAAATTTGAAAGATGGTCCCAGAAAGCAGATACATTGTTGTATTTTAGTAAGTTAAACAAATGAGCAGATTGCAGGTAGTTTTGTGAACGCATAGGTGTTCATTACGAAAACTGCAATACATGCTGAGAGTCCAATTTTAAATTGGAGGTAGCAGATTCTCCAACAGCTGCCACTTGTCGTTCAAACTTTAAGACAGCGAGCTTTCATTGATTGTCTCCCTCTACATTTATGTAACATGGCCATCTTATTTCTGCGTATTTGATCACCTCAGTGGGCTAAAACACCTGTTATTAAACATGGTTTAACCCCTCCTCACCTTCCTTCCTGTCTCCTCTGCGGATACTACAACAGGAACGAGCATGTGAGTGTGAGACAGTTAACGTCTGAGCTGAACGACTCTCTGTACTGATGGACTGGCTCACTGTGTAGAGTAGTTGACTGATTAAATAATTGCCTGTTTTTCTCTCAATCATGTTTATGACTCTTTCAACCACCCAAATACATCCAACCATTCATGAACGTGATTCTTCTTTTCTGTCTGGAAATGATTCTGATCTTTCTGGAAAAACACATAAAATAAAAAGTCTGTGAAATTGTGACGCCAATATATATATATATATATATATTATATAATATTTATATCCTCAAGAAAATATCATCTGTTCTATTGTAGAGGATGACAGTAATAATAAACTGTATCTTTGTGTTCACACAGTTGGTTTATAGTACCTTTACTCGTGAACATTCAAAGAATGTTTCCATTGCATAAGTGCCATGCTGCAGGATAAACAAACTGGACCAACTCTGGGTCATTTTGTTTACCAGTGGAAAGCAAAACAAACAAAACATCTCCATCCCCATCTAGCACACTTCTAACCATCCTAACCATTCTGATAGTGTATGTATACTGACCTAATGTCCGTTTAAAATGTAGGGAAAAAGTAGGAAAAATAGTTGGAACTGTGCATATCATTAGGAAAATCAATTTCAATCCTCACATAATGTGAGCATTTATCCATCCATCCTCATCTTCCAAACAATGGCTTTGTGCTTTTGTACAGCGGTTTCCAACTTGGGTCACAAGATGAATCAATGGGACATGATTAATGGGACAGGAAGGAAGACACAAAAGTTCTGCTATACACAGATTATTATTTATTTTGCAAAAAGTTGCATAACTTTGCCTCGTCTGGCCTCCATTCGGATGAAACGGATGAAAAGTTCCAGAAAGTAAAATGACTTTTTGGTGGAGCTGTTGACATGCAACATGTCCAAGTTGTGACAAAGGTCAAGAGACACTGACTCAATATAAGGCGTCACAAGACAAAGAGGTTGGGGACCACTGCTTTAGGAAGATCTAATCTGTAAAAGTACAGCAAACATCAAACCTGGGCCTCTATAAAATAGCCTATCACTGCCCTCATCACTGTTCTCTGGTCTCTGGTTATAGTGCACGTGTGAGGAAACATGGAGGAGACTTAAACTTATAGTCACAATATATATAGATGGGACTCCTGAAACTCTGTAAATGGCCTCCCTCTCAGTCAGGGAACCACCTCCCTGTGTCCGGCACATCCACCCCTCTTTCCCCCTCTCTCCCCCTCTCTCCCCCTGTCTCCCCCTCTCTCCACCCCTCTCGGTGTTGCCCCACCGATCCACCGGTGCGCTCAAAAGCGAGAGCGCAGCCGGAGCGGAGCGGATGCTGGAGAACTGACAGAGAAAGACCAGAGAAAGCTCTTCGAAGGGACTTGTGGATGCAATAAAAGCACCTTGCAAGTGCAGCATCAGTGTCCGATCAGCGGTTAAAGTAGAGGAGAGGAGCGGAAGAAAAACGGAGCGCCTGTTCGTCCCCCCGCTTCAGCAGCGCAGCGAGGAGACACGCAGAGGAGGAAAGATTCCCCTAAACGCAGTGAGAGCGTCGAATGAGGAGAAGAGGAGAGCGGAGGGCATCGGATAGGCAACAACAAGGAGTAAGTACACAAAGAGAGGGAGAGGAGCTGTTCTCACGCGTATTCATAATCTGGTGCCGTTTGGGAACAAGTTTCAGAACATCACAATCACACTTGTTTTCCGTGTCATCTAAGCGATCTATAATACACCGTTGGAAATGTATATTTTAGTAAAGATAACATGCTGTTTTGAAGCTCATGAAAGTTGTTCAACTTGTCTTACTTCTCCACTTAGTGAGAGATGCGTGTGTGTGTGTGTGTGTGTGTGTGTGTGTGTGTGTGTGTGTGTGTGCGTACGTGTGTTTGCGTGTGTTTGTGTGAGTGTGTGTGTGTGTGTGTCCGTCTGTGTGTGCGTTTATGTCACCAGCACATAATATATATATGTTTTTGGTGAAACCTTTAGGTTGAATTTAATCAATTTGAGTGCTTTTGACCTTTTTTCAACTACAATACAAATGGTCATTTTGGGGGGCATATTGTAATATACGTATTTTAATTAAGGAAAATTCACAGTTATGCATTTGTTATCCTGTCTGTTGATGAAATAGTTATTTGGCCTTTACAGTTTTGTGAGTTTAGTAATGATGTCTAAGTGATCCTGAACAGACTCCACCCACCTCCCGACCCTCCCATATCCTCCCCTCCTCTCTGCTGCTCTTTCCTCTTTCTCTCTCTTCCATTCATCCCCCTCTCTAGACATCTCGCACACACTCACAGATGGACACACTCACACATGGACACACATATTCATTCTCTGGAGCTGCAGAATAGGCAGAGGCGGGGCCACCAGGGTTAGATTATTATTGCCTGATTAGGGAGTATAATGTTGACTGGACCATAGAAGTTCTAGCTGGTATGCACATTAAAACTCAAGGATCCAAGAGCCATTTAACCATTTATTGAGTGAATAGATCAATAGATAGAGGATGAATGGATGTTTTTTTCTGTGTGATACACAAACATAAATCAAGATATTGCCATGCATATCATAACTAAGAATAATAAACACCTTTTATAGAAGGAATCCTTTAAGCTTATTCATCAGTATCCTAATTGTAGAAAACACAAGTTAATACCGGATGACAAAATACAACCACTTTACTTCTGAATTTAAACAATTTGCCTTACTTACTGGTTTTGACATAGCTCCAAAACAATATATCTTGATCTGTTAGGAAGTCACACACACACACGTTAAATTAGGATGCATAGCATGTAAACATAACTCAAAGTTTTCACTTACTGGTGTGGCAGCATGGTCGGTCCAAATCAATTAAGTACAGTCAAATGTATCTCTTTCCGCTCTCTTTGACTGGAAACAAATTGAACAACAAATGCAAATTTGAGTTCTTAGTCTAGTTCTCTTAGTTCATAATACCTACCATAGTTTGGACAAACAACCTGTTTAATGGAAGTTTTGTAACCACAACACACCTTTGACACTCACCTGCTAAAAGGAGTATAAAAGTACTTCATCACAAACTACAAACATTTTACTAGCATCTTTCTCCATCTCTCTGCGTCTCACCAGACACATCAACAATCTCTGTTTTCCTTATTCAGACTTGCTTTCTTATTTCGACATCTTTCACATCCATCCACTTACATTAAAGATGCACACAACTCTCATGACCCTCTTTCTCTTTCTTCTTGCTGCATGACGCATGTTGCTGCAGGAACAGGAGAAAATACCTGAAGACTAAATGTTAGTACTCGATTCATGCTTTCAGCAGTGTTCGGATTTAAAGGGCTCGTCTGTGATTTCTAAAATTAACAGCTACAAATGTTAAGTGTCTGCTCTCGGAGTAAGAGAGCAGAGACAGGGAGGGGAAATAATGTGTGGGAAAAAATCTCAATGCCCTTTTCTCATTTCCCCTGACAGTGGCAGCTCCAGACTTATTGGACCCTAAATCCGCCACTCACAACAGCAAGCCCCGCCTCTCCTTCTCCACAAAGCCAATCACAATGTCTCCCCGCGAGGAGAGTGAGGTGAGAGAAATCGACAGAAGTCCAGATTTGAATAGTAATGGGAGGAGGGGGCTCCTGTATATATGTGGGTTGATTGATCAGTTGAAGTGTTGTAGGTGGTTGCCACAGTGATGAAATGGAAGACGGTGACAGCCATCTTTCTTTTGGTGGTTCTGTACCTGGTGATGGGAGCAGCAGTCTTCAGATCCCTGGAGCAGCCTCACGAGAGGTAAGCTGTTTAAATATATATATATATATATATATATATACAGTATATATATGTCTGCCTCACAAAGCCATCCACCCATCTATTCATCCATCCATCCATTTACCAATCATACCCCTGTTATTGATATTCTGGCTACTCCAAATTTCTCACGACTCCCAGGTATTTCTTCAATAACACTTTTAAATGCAATCTCCCCAAAAACAAATGACACCCCATCCAATTCTACATAGACTGAAAAACTTTGTAAGACTCTCTGTTAAAGAACTGTGTTTGGTCAAGCTGTATCTTGAATGCAGAGGTTATGTTGTTGCAAATGGTACTAATTAATCTGAGTAGATCACTATAGCAAGTGGGTTCCCCAGGGTTCAAGAATTGGGCCTCTATAGTTCAATCTCTTTATGCTCTAGCCCCAAATCCTGCAGGACGACACGATTTACTATCACAGCTTCACAGACAACATCCAGATTTTTGAAGCTCTTTCATCAAATGACTTTGGTGCCATAGATTCACAGCACCAGTAGGCTATTACAGCAAGTAAACAAATGGATGTGACTATGTTTCCCACAGTTTAATAAAAAAGACATGACTGTCATACCACCATTTACACTCCACTACACAACTCCAGTAGAAGTACAGAGCACGTTAGTCCTGTTCTGAAATCTTTACACTGGCTTCAGTAACAGAGTTTAAAGTGCTGCCGCTAGTTTGCTTTTCATTGAATGGTTCAGAACCAGAATATGAACTAAAACAAGTCTAGAAATGTAAACACATTTTAAACAAAATCAGCATTTAGGATAATTTCTTGTGAAGTCATAATTCAGTGACACAAACCGTTCACAGTAAAAGTCAATCACAAGCATCTGTAAGCCTCCCCATCTCTCTGTACTTCCTCTCTCCCAGTGCCCAGCGTTTGGCCATCCTGTCCCAGAAGCTGGAGTTCCTGACCAGAAACTCATGTGTCAACCAGAGCCAGCTGGAGGAGCTGGTTAAGGTGACATGAAAAATGATTAAAGTTTTGTATGTATTGTACACAGTTGTAATCCGGCAAAGCTGCAGTGGTTTCAGCACTATGGACAGCTCCCACAGCCTCAAAGGAGCAGAAGGCAGAAATGTGGAGCCGCAGAACTGTTCTGAACTATTAAACCCCGTCTGGGGCTCCCTGATTCCCCTTAATGAATTATCTTTGACAGCTCAAGATTTTTGTCTCGCCAACAGTCATCTCAAGTTTTGAATATTATATCTTTAAATTAGTTATTCAGGCAAGCACACAAATACATAAACACACGTTCCTGCCAGCACAGCTACAAGAAGGCTCAAAAGCAGCTGCTTGAATGTTTCATTATAATATGTACAGCAGCAAGAAAGTAGCACAATTGTCTTTTAATCAGTGTCCACTGATAACTCTTCGATAACTCAAATCTCTCTCTCCCCTCCAGCAAGTTGTGTCTGCTATCCGTTCAGGGGTGAACCCTGCTGGGACGCTGACCAACCACAGCAGCCTGTGGGACCTGAGCTCCGCCTTTTTCTTTGCTGGGACTGTTATCACAACCATCGGTAGGACAGACACACTCTCTCTCACACACGCACGCACACACATACACACACACACACACACACACACACACACGCTTTCAAGTGACTAAAAGAATAAAGCTGTTATGGTCACTTATGTAATTCGACTTACTGTACCTGTTGGAGCGCTGCTATTGAAGCTGCTTCTTTAGAAGTTCAGAGAGTACAGTCTAAAATAATAAAATACAAATGGTGATTAAGAAAATCAATCATGTAGCACACATAAAAGCACATGTAGTCACACATTGATTAATCTCACATGTTGCTTTGGTTTATCTGATCACCTGGTCACATGACTTAGCTTGCATCATCTGGTAGTTTCATCCATTAAGACGAGTGTTTTTACTGTTTTTGCTGGTGATTTATATTCTAAGTCTCTTGTTTTCTGTCCTCTCTGCAGGTTTTGGGAACAGCTCTCCTCACACAGAAGGTGGAAGGATCTTCTGCATCATCTATGCGTTGCTGGGGATACCTCTGTTCGGCTTCCTTTTGGCTGGAGTAGGAGATCAGCTCGGCACCATATTCGGCAAGGGCATCGCCAGAGTGGAGAAAATGTTTGTGGTGAGTTTGGAGTATTAATATTCTGTATTTCACAGTAGAATACATTCAAGTTTATGGTCTGCAGGTCACAAGTCTGAATAGGCTACCCTGAATAATTTACCTCAATGATCTTTTAACGATTTCCTCACCCACACCAGCTTTTAGATCATATTTACAACATCTGATCTAAATACCATGTTATGTATTAATCCTCAGGGCGAGATGGTTTGAATTCTATCATTATTTGATGACATTACATTGATATATATTGTGATATAGTTAATATTCTGGAGAATCAATTGTTGAATTGTTTATAGGGAAGTCCATTAAATTCAGATTATCTACAGGCTAGAAGATAAAAAATGTAAACATTGGCCACAAAAGCTAACAATTCACATTGTAAATGCAGCCGAGAGCTGACAGTATGAATGTGTTTATGTGTGTGTGTGTGTGCGTGCGTGTGTGCATGTGTGTGTGTGTGTGTGTGTGTGTGTGTGAATGGTCCACTTTAGATGCAGTGCAATCAAACCCTTTGATCTGAATTTACATTTGGATGAATCATTTTTTATCTGAGTGGCATACTGAAAGGATTTCTGTGCAAAACTGCACAGAATTGCTAATAATTACTAGTTTTGATTAAAAACTGGATGTAAAGCGACAGAAGATCTGTTTTTTTTTCAAGAAGCTAAAAGAGTAAATAAAGTCTCTCATCTCTCAAAAATGTTCAGGACTAAAAGCGAGGCTTCAACATTCACGTGTTGTAACGAGACTGCGCATCCCAATCAGAGAAACAAAGCTCACACAGTTTGTGTTTAGGTTTTTAAAGTTGAGGTTGTTGCTCTGAATGATTTGCCTCCGAGTCTTAAGTGAATAATTTGCTTTCAAGTTTTGAATGAAATAAGCAGATGAGTGTAATTTAGAACGATCTGCTCATTCTGCTGCTCTCAAGGCACCCAAGGGGCTCAGTAATGAATATTATGATTAAGTCTGAGGACGGAGGACAAAAGTTCATTGCGTAAGTGTGTGTTTCTAGGTGTGTTTGCCTTATTGCTGTGTGCCCGGTTTTTAGGAGACTGTAGCATTGTTCTCAGTGAATACTGTGAATGTCCTTCCTTTTCTACTGCACCCAGGGGACCAATTTATGGAATTACGCTATTACTGCTAACAGCATCAGCCTGTTGTACCAAAACAAATTGATGCTGATGTTGGGAATCCTCTGACTTTTCTTCCCTGAGTGTCACATTTGGTTTTGAGTAAAATATGCTAACAAATATTGGATGGATTGCCATGAAATTTAAAACACACTTCAAAGTTCAATATAGGATAAATTAAATTGTAATAGCCTTGGTGATCTTCTGACTTTTTATTTTTAGTGCCATCAACGTCATCAAGTCAAGTTTCCTATCATCCAATACTTTGGTTTGTGACCAAATACCTGCAAACTCATGACATCCCATCATTCTCAGCTATACATTGTGTTTCGTGCTAGTTAGCAAATTTAGCATGCTCACATGCCAACATGCTAAATTAGGAAGGTGATCAAGGTAAACTTTATATGTTTGGATTTTCATCTACTTTTTTGTATAGCATTGCCACTGTGTGCATATTAGCATTCTGATGTTAGCATTCAGCACAAAGCACTACTGTGCATCCTCACAGAGCTGCCAGCACGATGGAAGACTCTTCGTCCTATTAAGCATCAAAATCAGGAAGAAATGTTCTCACTTTGTATAGCTTTTATCTAAATGTCAGTATACAGCATAAAGATGACTACATTGGATCTGGCTATTTCAAGTACTGCTCACAGCCCTTCCAACAGTTCCAGTAAAGGTGCAAATAATTCAGGGTTTATAATGCAGCTTTCCTCAACTTTTGTACCACTTACGTCCAAAGACCTTCAACAAACGCTGAACCATGAGCACCAAAGCTTCATGTATGTTTGCGGTGATGACGGACAGATCAGATCTCTAGGAGTTGGAAAGGTACCTGTGGTTTCATATTGCTGATTTTGTCTGCCGCTCTCTTTCCTGCAGCATTGGGACATCAGTCAGACAAAGATCCGGGTTATCTCCACCCTGCTGTTTGTGCTGTTTGGCTGCCTGCTGTTTGTGGCGCTCCCAGCGGCCATCTTTAAACACATCGAGGGTTGGTCTGCGCTGGAGTCCCTCTACTTTGTGGTCATCACCCTGACTACCATAGGGTTTGGAGACTTTGTGGCAGGTACAAACACAAAGCTAGTGATTCAATTCTAACACAGACAGACACTTAAAACCTGTCTGTCTCTCTGCATAATGCCTGCATGTCTCACCAGGTGGATTCTACTGGATATGTGACAGTCATTGTCTCTGTCTGCCTCTGTCTCCGTGTCTAGGTGGTTCAGAAATAGAGTACTTAGATTACTATAAACCAGTTGTATGGTTCTGGATCCTGGTGGGTCTAGCCTACTTTGCTGCCATCCTCAGCATGATAGGAGACTGGCTCAGAGTCATCTCCAAGAGGACGAAAGAAGAGGTATGACACTGCTGGTTTCATTTACTCCATTCATTGACCTTTTCTCATTTCCCACCCTCTTTGTCTCTTTCAGTGCAGCGACACAGGTTATTATTCGAGCTACTCGGTTACAGTGCCTCAACTTTTGCCCTCTGCTTAACTTCATTTCAATGATAAGACTGTTTTATAATCCAATCCACCGTCTGCCATCCAAACACATAAACGCAGTCTTATGCCATTACCTTGAGCATCTTCAGAGAGAGGGAGAGAAAGAGGTCATTTTGAAAATGTGTGATGATGTCCTTATCAGAAAATGTATGTAATCGAACTGTGTGTGCTGTAAATATAACACAGGTTATGCAAGTAAAGTTGTTTCCAAAAAAGGAACATCTGGGAGTTTTCAAAGGGACACTTAATTGAAAAAGATGGATAATTATACAGACAAGGCATTTGTTGTAATTAGATTTCACTGGTGTTTGAGTAGCAGTGATACTGAAGGTTGGTGTGAATATAGATTTGGTCAGCCAGTTCATAACTAACAAACATTTTTCTCACAGAAACTTTTCATGGACCAAGACTTATATCTTTTACAAGAACATATTGACAATGACATGGTGTTCCCATCAGTCACACATAATTAGTTGAATGATACTGGTTTGCAACTGCAATCGTTAGGTTGTGATGTATGATGCAGTGTGTATGTGTGTGTGTGTGTGTGTGTGTGTGTGTGTGTGCGTGTGTGTGCGTGTGTGTGTGCGTGTGTGTGTGCGTGTGTGTGTGTGTGTTTGTGAGTGAGTGACTAATGCTCCCATTGGGTTCTCATGCTGAAGTCCTGCTGTGATACATGGTAATCTTACTGGCCTGTAAAAGTGTGTGTGTTATTATAATTACGATGATATAATCAGAACTAGAGGCAGTGTTTGAAGTGTGAGTCCTTTGATGCCCTTAGGCGACACCAGAATGTCTCCGGCCCTCTTTTAATGTGATATTAGGAAAAAACTGAAGCACATTAATGTCTCATTAAGGTCTTTTTAATATCCGGGTTAAACTAATGTTTTTTGCTTCATCTCTTCCTTTCTGCGTGTCAGTCTGCCTTTTATTTCTCTCCATTTTCATTCGTCAGTATTTTCTCAGTCTGCCGTTTTTTTGATTTTAAAAGAAGTAGATTCACATGCAGTATAAAATAAATGAATGAAAACAGAAGCAACACTAGAAAACCTGGGCTGTATTGACGAGTAGTAATTTTCCTGTCATCATGCCATTGATTGTCATTATATTGGGGTTTTAACATTTGCAGAAAAGTACAGTACAGAACATACAGTTTTGCTTTCACTAATGTTACGCGTCCCTGAAAAATTCAGAGGCAAAAAACAGTTAATAATGACACAGTGAAAGTCTTTTGTTTTCTGAAGACAGACAGACGTTGAGCTGTTTCATTCATTTACATTGAGACATAAAGACAGTAATGCAATGGCTTTCTCCCTAAATTACATTTTTTCATAAATTGATCTCAAAATTAGACTTAATTTTTTAGATTGAAATATGGAAGTCAGACGAAAAAATGTGTCAGCGTGTTGTCTGTAACATTAGCCTCTACTGTATGTGTGTGTGTGTGTGTGTGTGTGTGTGTGTGTGTGTGTGTGTGTGTCATATGTTCCATGGCTGATTGGTACTCCTATCTGGTCGCAGATACATTGTTTTAATGTAATTGAGTTAACTTCCTGGTCAGTGACATTGTCGCTGCCCGTTCTCTCTCTTGCTCTGTATTTTTTCTTTTAAAGGCTGAACACAAAACACACAAGTGTGCTATAAATCCTGACTGTCTCCAATTGAGCGTGTTGTGTTTTTGGTATTCTAATTAAAGGACCATAACGTCGATTTATATGTTATTGTGTTCATGAAAAATTCAATACAAAAATAAAAAATCATACATAGGGGACAAAAAATGTATTGAATACAGTCAAACATGGACTTCATAAAATACATAATATGAAGTCTTGGATGTTATCGTCCATGAAAAAAACAGCAAGCTAACTTTCAGAGCAGTCACAGTTTGAATGAAATTTAAATGAACCACTGTTGTCCTTTAAAGGTTCTATTTAAATGCTCTTCCACATGTTTTCTTCTACTCTGTTTTCCTCTTCTTTATTTCTCTTTATTCTATTTTATGTTATTTACATTTTTTATTTTAGCCATTTAACTGACAATGTGATCAAAAAAGCCCTTTTTACTGTACAGTGCATACAACAGTTTCAAGAATCAAACCTGTGCATCCTCTGCACTGTCTACTTACTTCACTCTCTTTTTCTCTCCTTACAGGTAGGAGAGATCCGAGCTCATGCCGCAGAATGGACGGCTAACGTCTCAGCAGAGTTCAAAGAAACACGGCGACGTGTTAGCGTTGAGGTCTACGATAAGTTCCAGCGTGCCACCTCAATTAAACGCAAACTGTCCTCTGACTTGGGATTCAGCCCTGGCCCTGACTTCACTCTGCCCAAGAGGGCCGTGTTGGTCAATTTCAACGACGAACTGGACAGGAACGGGAGGGAGGCTGGGCTGCACGGCCTGATGACGCCGCTGGCTAGAAACGGCAGTTTGTTCATGAACGGTTTTGACCCCGAGAGAGGAGAGATTTCAGTCATTGAACACCTCAAGTAGGAAGAGGATGGTCAACACCTTTTAAGTTCTTTCTGAGGTCTTCCCATTTGTCATCATTGGTGGCATCCATGCTGAGAATTAAGTGTTTTCATTCCCTAAGCAAGCGGTAAAGAGAATGTGGTACATTGTGACCCAGGGACATCTTAACCCCTCTGCAGGGATGTAAGCTTTGCTCAAGAACAGTTCAATGGATCTTTAACAGCGGGTCACTTTTCACCACCCTCATCCCGCCAGTGAAACAAACGGCAAGAAGAAGAACGTACAGAACATGTGTTGATTCTGTTGAAAATTCCATAGACTGAGTGTCTGTCAACTAAATCTCACTTAAATCTTGGACTAAGGCAAAGTTGCCCATTGACGACGACTTGGGATCAACAGCTATCCCTTCCCTGAAGGACAAATAAACTAACATTTTCAACATACTGTAAGATAAAATTACAGTATTTGGTGACCTTATATGTCCATGGTGCCTGTATGTGTTTGCAGCACTCCAATATTTTAAATTGTGACAATTCAGGACACATTTCACCACACAGCTTTACAACTTATGACGTTGCTGTCTGCCATCTCAATGCAGAATGATACTGACAATCACAATAAGCTGTTAATTGAAACAATACAAGACATGTCAGAGATGTTTTTTATATGATGGGATGTGATGATATCCGAATTGTAAAAGGTACACAACAAGATGAACTACAAAGATTGCGTGTGACGGGGAGAGGCAGATATTTTGTGCTAAATGAGCGGAGAATGTAAAAATGTTGAGATGGTGGGATATGTTATTGTTTGAACTACAGATAGTTGTATTAAACTACAACGATGGAGGACTGTGACGTTAATCAAGCTACAAACTCTGAGTACAGAGAATCTCTGGATTGAGCTCGCATCTATCTGATTTCCCTCCTGGGAAAAGTTGATATCTGACAAGAGTGATATGTTTGTAGTCCTGAAAAACGTCCGTTGTGAACCAATGTGAAATATGAAACTAAAGAGCATGTGCAGTTTAAACTCTTTCTGTATGCAACTTCCACCATTTCAATTGACTGAATCGACTGAATATATATTTTGAACCTAAAGCTTCATTGCTGGTTTCACTGTGCACATTTTATAGAGGGGTATATAATAATTACCACAAACTACTGTAATACTCAATAGTATTGGCGTATTTTTCCTCTAAACATCGTACGACATGTAGGTAAATGTTCTAATTTACACATTTAGTTTAAATAGCTACTGCAACAACAAGTATAAGCCATTACTTTTCACATTTGTGTTTACATTTTTTTGAAATCAGTAATTTCAAAGTATAACTTCCTTCCCACCATTTAAACATGCATTGAGTAACTAAAGAGGTACGTCTCTATCTTGCCTTTGACCTGGAGCTTCTGATCAGAGCCAATCATTTAAAGTGTTTGGCCGCTGTGTTTTCTAGTGGCAGCCATATTAGTCCTACAGTCCTGTTGTGTGGACTGCAATAGTCTTAACTCTTAAGATCTCTCCTAATGTTGACATCTCAACATTTTGGTTTTGATAGAAGGCATCATTGGATGTTATTTGCTGCCAACTCTTCTTTGTTTTAGTGAAGAGGAAGAAGGTGGATGTAAAAAGTGGTGAACTTGTTGTTTCTCTGATTGTGGATGTAGCTTTAAAAGAAAGTAGAGCACTGAATGTCTGTATGAGGAGATTTGCCAAACCATCCCTGTGCCTTAACCTCTTTACTTTGCTAAGACAAGGCTAAGCACAACACACTGTGAGGTGGGCAACATATTTAACAAGTGATCATTTATTGTTGGTGTTTCTCCAGTCCAACAAAACTAGTTCAGTTGCTCACACTCATAATGTTCTACTGGCCGGGCTCCACATGCAGCCATATTTATCTAATCATTTGTGTTTCCTACAATAATATCATACATATGGCTCAGTGGAGGAAGACTGTTGTAAGCTTGACTGCTTAATCTGTTTTAATAACTGGATGCAGAAAATGTTCACAACTAGACCCTTTTCACAGCAGCCATTTTGGTATGTCCCAACAGGAAAAGCGCAGCTGTAATTGATAACATTAATGACTGCATTATTTTTAGGTGAGCTTGTTCCAGGTCTGCCGTCAAGGTTCATAGAAAGGCAAAGTCCCTCCCCTTCAGGTGTCCCACATGGGATCCTATTTCAGAAAAAAATGTCTATACTCTCGTCAACGGTGAGAGACTATTTTGTTTTTTAATCCTGTTTAAATTGTGCCATAAATTAAACAACTTCACCTCTCTATTCTTAGAAACTGTAGAGCCTCTGATACATTTTGTTATTGCTATTCCAGCAAAAGTTTCAGTTTACTCTCTGCTGACAAACCTTAAGCTGCTATAATATAACACAGTGGATTCATTCTCTGAGTGGTGCTACCAAACGTGTGGTTATGGTATACAACATTTCTTGCAAAAAATACTCTCGAATTACATGGAATGATCTCTATTTGTCATTGTTATAGCTGTCATACCTCTGGTGTCCTTGAGAACATTGTATCTCTACTTTAATCAATTTACTGTCAACATGTTACAGTGGAAAAATTTAAACATTGTGTTTAGATTGTTGAAGGTTGATTCACAGATGTGGATTAGCACATTGACAGGTCAGGAAAGTTTAATTGTGACAGTAGAAGAATCAATTCAGTTTTAATGCCCAGCTTTCACTCACTCACAAACGCAGACACAATGAGGGTTTTCTTTCACGTGTGTACGCCTGCCGTTGAAAATGCACTTTGATTTAACAGCCTTTGAAGGTAACAACATGATATCCAGTCCATCCAATCAGAAGGCTTCGATTTAGTCGTTATGTGGCATTAACGACAACTCCACGGTTTATCACACAAACCTTTTACTGTAACAATCCAAGCAGGATAATTTAACCCTCAGATTAATACCCACATAAACGAGGAGTATGAAACTATTTTATATTTGACAGCTTGATTCAGTTGACAACTTAACAGAATGATTAATGTTGAGAACTTTCTGAGAGGGTTTTGAATTGATCTATTGAATGTATTGACAATAAGTCTGTTGTGCAGCTTGTAGTTTTATATGGCACCAGTAATACACTGAGACCAGCAGGTACAATCCTAATGAATCAGAAAACTGAAAAAAGAATCCGGTACAATTTAAATTTTTTGATCTTGCCAATCCTACTTGACTTGTATCTGTGAGAAATGTTGTTGTTGTTTTTTTACTTCTATTGGACATCCTATGAGTCTTTAAGGAGCCCACTGGACATCCTAATTGAACTGAGAGAAGGGGAGAGGGAGCAGCAGGAAAGTCTTATAGAGGTTTTGACTTTAACTAAAGCGGACCATAACAGTCTGTGTGGTTCAGTACTAACTAAATAGAAACAGTAGTGGCGTTACACTGTGCAGTAGCTGGTTGGTCTGCCTGTGCCTTCTTCTAGCAGACATATGGCAATGTTACACAATCATCCATTTTAGCCGTGCTTAACTCTAAGACATTTCATTTTCTGCTAATGTGCTAGATCTGTTAATGCTTTTTATGATGATGAAAACTGTATTTTTTTAAACTGTATGTTTGTACTTGTAGTGTTTCTATACTGATGTGAGTCTGGGAGAACTCATTTTAATAATAATGCCTGTAGAGCTAATCTAAACACATTGTAAAATGATTTTTGTAAGATGAATGACTTGAAAATACACCAGATTTTAATTATTTTTCTGGTTGCTGTCTTATTCCAAGCGCTCAACCTTTGCTGTTGGTTCTGTATATCCTGAAGAAGAATGTGCATCTTAAGATCAGTCAATCAATAACTTATTCCGTCCTCCCAAAAATTTCCAAACAACAAAAGAAGATCGATCCAAAACTTTTTCATCTCCATTGCAAAAAAATTGTTTGTACTCATTATTTGTTGAATTACATCATAATTCTAAAGGTGCTGAATATGAGATTGGGAGCATTTGGATTGCCTCTCAACATGGCAACGGCTGAGTCATCAGCTCACGGCTGAGTCAGGCAGCTCGCAGCTGGCGGTGCTAACAGCGCAAACTGGAGCGTGGGTGCTATGCTTCCACGATGATGCCATCGGTGGGGACAGCGTTATCAAATATAACTTCTGTTTGAGTGCTATTTGAGCTCTGTTTGAGAGCAGCCGTGAGCTAACCAGTGGGGAATGCTCACATGCACTTGTGGCTGCGTCAGCTGTGTCAACAAAGCAAGAATACTTATTTCTCTATTCAGGTATATATTACTCCACGACATCTTCACATAGTTTTTTGCTCCTATATTAATCCAACTCCACCTTTAGACTTTCTATTCTTTTCAAAATAGTCTACCGCAGCATGTACAACTGTGATTAAAAGAATGTTTACTTGATGCATAAATGCTGTCGATTTAATGCTAACATTTGCAACTCTTTAAGAACTAAAGGTGCACTCAGTAAAGTGCAGATCTCTGCCAGGTGTGTCTGCAACGACCACTGGTGTATTGTGTGATTGAATGAAAACAACCCACAATTGGCTAATCCTCAGTCTAGACACTGACTAAGACGTCGTAAAACACACTTCATTCAAACTAAAAAATAACCTCCGATTAATGCAGGCGATTGTTTCAAAGTCGTTGTATAATACCTGTCATACAATCCTGCCAAAAACAAAATTAAACTCACTGAGTTGTCCGCTCGCTCAACAGAGGCTGAATTGATTAGATGTACATAAAGGTGTGCACTAATAGTTCAGTTAGCTGTTAGCGGTTAGCCAAACACAGTCCATTCCGTTAGCTGTTAGCCAGACATACCACAAACTGCGATTCAGCCACTGTGGGTGCAGAATAGCAGATGGGGTGTCGGAAATGCACTTAGCTGTGTTATCACCAGCGGCCGCTACCGACCAGGGGCCAGTTAAGAGTAGTGAGTGAGGAGTAAACAGGCAGGCAATGACAGTATAAAACATGCGATGAAAGGGGTTTTGAAAAAGTCTGAGTCACCACAACCACGAGAGGCCCTTGAACATGCAGCCATAGGTGGGCACCCAAAACACGATGCAGTTTGCTGCAGCAGAATGGGAGATTAGCCTTGGACAGACACAGAGATGCACACTCACTCACGGACACACGCACACTCACCCACGACTGATCGCATGATCTTCCTGGCGGAGATAATAACTTCAGTAACACCAGGTATACCGACACACCCTGGAGTTTCCTTTTGCATCATTGTAGCAAAGTGAGTAGTTTAACCACTGGATGTTTAAAAGAAGAGGCTGACACACCACATAGAGGCAATTAAGATACTTTAAAACCTATTAGATCCAGGTTGCTGCAATTTCCATAAACAATTAATTGCAGTACTTCTTTGAGTTATAACTCAGTCAAATCTGAACACGGACATAATAATATATGTTTTAATTCATTGTGACTTTACTCATGGAATGACATTATCGCCGATGTCCAAACAAACATCGATAAATCAGTTTAAAAATCTCTCCTTCCAACTAATTAACTTCCAAATTTGCCTGAAAATCATCACATTTTTTCTAGCATCAAAGTAATGTAGTGCTGTAGATTTGAGTGACGTAGATAAACTGAGTTTATGAGTGTTCAATTCTTAACAAATAATAATTTCAACTTTATATGTTCCTTATTTAGTCATGAATATGTAAAATGATAGAGAAATATTCAATAACATTACATCCAGTTTTCAGAGGGCCTTAAAGTTTCTCCCAGACATGCAATGACCACCTCATTCCCACCACTGCTGACATAACTGTGCTTTATTAGATATTAATATAATAATCAGTATCTTCTCTTCTCTCACACAGCTCACAGCCAGTGAACCACTGAATAATTATTATAGTTTAAACTTCCTGGATGATAGAGTGGTCTGATGAGTGTGACTGGCCAGTGGTAGCAGGTCTTATGATGCATGAGATAAAGTTATCAAAGCAGGAAGTACACACCAGAATCAACAGCACACAGTCAGACAGATACAGTACAATGGCTCATTTCACCATGATATTTTCTCCATAGAGCCCATCTAGCCAGCCAAGCTACTCCCGTAAAAGTGTAAATCCTAAATTAAAGTCGGTTTTACACTAATTTGTACGGAATAAACAAAGGAGATATAACATGTTAGTGAGCTTTAGGGTTACTGGTTATTTTGTTTAACTTCGGACAAAGCCAGGCTAGCTGTTTCCATCTGCTCCCAGTCTTTATGCTAAGCTAACTAGCTGCTGGTTGTAGCTTCATATGTATTGACAGACTTAACCCTCTGAACCCCAAGTAGTTTTGGGGCGTTTTTGGCTCCTGACACATTTCACTCTTTGTGGCCTTGATGTTCACGCAGTATAGAAGTACAGAAGTACTGCACCTTTATAGAAACAGCTCAATCATGGCTAGAAGCAGAGATAACAAAAACAATTACTTTGTGCAGTATAACATAGTTACCATGCCATAAATTATATATAAACAAATGCAAGTTAAATTTATTTGATAATCTATAATAATTTTAATTTAATGCAACCGATTGGTAATGCAGGCTTTCTCTTAAAAATGCATGGTCTCCAAGTTTAACTGAGGTACCTCATGTCAAGTCACTTTGGTCATTTTCGCAGACTTGACAAAGCTCTTGCAGTCACACAAAACTTCATATGACAAGCCGAGTAGTGCTCTTTGTGTCTAGTAAATAGAAAATTGGTGGAGTTCCCCTTTGAAGCACACCAATTCATCACATGCAAACTCAAGAAAAGCTAAAAAGAAATGCTTACATCCGCACCAACACCTTGCATCTGTGGCAGGTTAAATGAAGCACACGTCCTGTTGAGGTTATGGGAAAAGGAGACTGTTAAGAAGTTTGAACCATTTGTGAGAATAGAGTCTCTGGAAACCAGTGGAGAGACGAAGAGAAGATTATGAATGATCTCAGATGGAAAAATAATTAATAAATTACTAGATTGAAGAATTCTTGGGAATGCATATCTTTATAGGGAAATAAAGGAAAAGCCTTAACACTGAAGCTACAGCACATATAACTCTCACAGGATTTCCTCTCTGAACTCACCGCCTCCTCTTGGTTTAAGATATAATGTTCAATGTTCACACAGAAAACAAGCTATTGGCACATTTTTCATGGGCGCAACCCACACACTCAGCTCTGCTGCTCATCCCACAAATGCATGATCCTTACAAATGTGGCACCATTTAAAAGGGAAATAAACAGGCTTTCCAACAGTATAAGATTTATGTAACAAAGAAATAATCTACCAAACACAAATTTCCTTACTTTTTGTGCTATGTTTATATACTAAGAGATACACTGTACAAGATGAAAAATGATACAATTTATTAGCTCTTGTAATAGCAGAAGAACTTAAGAATGTTACTGCTACACTTGCATGTGGCATATGCCCAAAATAATTTTGGGTGAAGTACATTTATTTATTTTTTTCTATTTTCATAGATGGGCAAAAATGATGGGTGTCATGGGAATTTCATAAACTGTTAAATCCAAAAATCTTGATGTGGCCGAATGGGCGAGGGGTAGGTGAGGTTGTTCCACTGACCTCACTGCAAACAGTTTTTGAAGTTTTAGAGAGAAACTGTGTAGTATACTGAAAACTGACCATGCAATTTATTTTATGATGCACACAAAAGCCCTCACATAAGAGCAAAGGATGGGCAATGTACTGTTTAGCGGCATTAATATAGTATCATATATACAGTATATATATATATAATATCATAATATTATACTCGACTATGTATAAAGAAGATATACAACTGTGCTATAGAACTTTTTAGTACTTCCAATATCATTGCCAATACTACTCTCAATATCATGCATCATATTACGTTTCTATTAGGCACTGGTCTTAGTATTACTTCTCACACACTTGTATTTATTCATATGTTGTAATTTACATTTTCTATTTTAGTTAACTTATTTTATTAAATATATTGTACTCTCTTTGCCATTTGCACTGGTGTGAGTATTACTTCTTATACAAATAATATGTATTACTCTATTGTTTACATATACTTTATTGTTTTTTTCTCTTATTCTTCTGTTGTAATCTTTGATCAATCTCTGTCAAAAATTTCCTTTGGAATTAATACATTTCTAAGTTATCTTATTTTAAATACAGAAAATACAAAGGCTTGAGCATTTATTTAGACTGCATGTATTTCGAGGCTTGTGCCTTTCTTGAATTTTGAATTTATTTCTGTCTAACTGCAACAAGCTACTGCTTTTACTTTTTACTACGACCCTCCAGACATGCTTGAATGCAGTCTTGAAAATATTCTTATTTTCTTTCTTGCAGAGTTAGAATACCACCTCTTAATATATATTTTACTAATGCTTTATAGATCAGTTAAAAGTCTTTTATAATAACATCTCATTGCTGACTGATATAAATGTATCTACAAAGTTAAGTTAATAATGTATTAACTATTGATAAAGCTAATAATAACTGCTTATAAGCCCTTCATAAAAGGTTACTTGAAAGTGCTATGTGGTGCCTCACTCCCACTTAAAAAGCCACCTGTGGGTTATATTTTAACATTGCAGATTACATGAGTTAGCTTTTTTTTAATTAATTGAAATGCTCTACCATTAGTTGAACTCTTCGTTTTGTCTCTTCCCCTCTGTCCTGTTCATACAAACTGGTCTACGCTTCCTGTCGGTGACTCCCTCTGGCCCTGAGAACGGCTGCTTACACAGTGTTGCCTGGTGAAGAATGGGACAAATCATGCATACAGCAGGGGGATCGACGGTCAGTCAGTCTGTCAGTTTTAAAGACAGACACACACACACACACATGCATACACAAACACACACTCTCCAGTCTGAGTGCCAGTGATAACACAGCTCAGCGGACCCATCTCCTCATTTCCCGTGTCCTCGTCCAGAGTTGGTTCTGGCACCGCAGCTTCCGTTAACAGCTCCAGCCAGAGACATCAGAGCAGGACAGTGTCCACTCCGAGGTGTGTGACTGTGTCGTCTCCTCTCTGTTCCCATAACCCAGCAGGCCTGCCGCCCCCTCACCCACTGCCGGGCAGGAAAGAGACGGGAATGCATGCGAGTCAATTAACAAACCAGGTGTGTAAAAACCTCAGCGACGCTCCAAGAAGACACTGATGAATGTCTCTCACTTCCCATCTTAGTGTGTCCTTACTTGCCCTCATAAGAACAAGAGGTCAAAAGGTCCGCACTCATCAATACCTCAAATGCTAACATCTATGCACCAGAGTTCAATTTGATTGATCCAAAGCTCAGTGTTCCTCAGACACAAAGTAAGGGTTCACCCAGAGAAATCAATAATTTCCAGCGTTTCACATTAGCCACAGCTCCAATGACTTTGTATTGTCCCAGTCAGCATGAAGGGCACTTGGTAATAAGTGTGGCATACTGATGTGCTATAAGCTGCTAAAATGAAATGTCTAAAATAAGAGCGTACGTCGCTTTCTGTGCTGTAGAAACATGATCTTTAAAAATGTCATCATGAAGTATAAATGTAGATGTTACATTCACCAATGGATGGTCGTCCTGTGCAGTAAGTAAACACTACTAGAAATGGGAGTTATGACAAGATTACTGTATATTTAGTACTGATTTCAGCTATGTGTTACTGTTTTTGTTGTTTCAAATGTAACAGCTGCATTTAAACTGTGTCTCTAACAGAGTATGATGGGACTTAATAAGTGCTGTATAGTTGTTCCTGAGACCAGCACGATCACTTTAATACCGCAGACAAACAGAATCACTGTACGATTACTTCACTCCACCATGAGGCTATTAGCTTGCTTCCCAATAATTACACAATACACCTCCTTGTGTCCTTTCTGATCAAATTCTATCGATTAGATGTCTGCATGAGGAGCGGCATTGTTAAAAGAGGCTGAGAGCCACTGGTGCATCCTCCTCAGCAACACCATTGTTAACCAGATGTTAAGGTGGACTGGAAGGAGATCATTGGGGCCCAATGTCCCGCAGGACATGAAGTCAGTAAAGTCAATTTGGCATTCTGAAAAATAACCTAAACTTAACAATTCTTTAATTTATTACATACACAGTTGCTTATGCAGAATTTACGCTTTTCACTTTTAATTCAGTCTACGATTTATTTCTTCTTTTTTTACTCGTTTCTAGTGTCCGTCGTGAGGAACAACATTCATTTCCCTTCACTGCCGGCCTGAGGTGTATCCTGCACTGATCGCACTCATAGTCACTGTACAGTACACAGGTCAGACATCTTTTCCCCATTTGGCTCAGGTTCCCCACCTTGTGGTAGCAGAGTTTACCGAGTACTAGTATTGCAGCTACATACCTACTGGTGTGTGCTTACTCTACCATAGTTCCTGTAATCTCCTTTATCTTGAGACATATAGACTCCCATGTGTTTGCAACAAAGAGACCACACAATCTATGAAGCAGTTACGGTTTAGTATAAAAAAGGGCAATTAACTATGTACAATGATCAATAGCATTTAACTACACCTACATAAAAACAGACACAAAATGCAAATCTACATTCAATATTTTCTGCAAAAATGAGTAACTTAGACTTCAACTGTAGTAATATCCAGAAAATATCAAAATCTACAAAATCTTAGCTGCCATTAATATGTTACAGAGCTGATAGATGCATAGTTGTTGTATATCATCTACCATGTAGAGATCAAGACATCTCCCACAGACAAGAACAGAAGAAAGGAAAACAAAGTGGTAAAGTCAAAGAAACTGTTACAAAGTAAAGTCATGACGAAAGAGGAACAAACAAACGTAGCTTGTTTACATTCTGAAGCAACAATCAGGGTTTTAAACGCCAAAATACCTTTCTGACATGTCAAAGAGTTTCATTAAAAATCGTTAAAAAACAAGGGATAAAAAAAAAGCAGTGCTTTGAAGAATATCAGCACTTGGAGAGTAACCCACTCATCTTTAACCTGCCTCATCATTTTAGTGATTTATTGTATTTCTCACTTTAAGATACCACCAGAAAATACAATTGTAGTTCTGTCTTTTGCAATCCTGGAAGAAAGTGATCCAACAGGAAACATGAGCGAGAGAGAGAGAGACAAACACCTACACCTACACCCCCCCCCCCCCCCAAAAAAAAAGAAGTGTTAAGTGTTTACTTATAAAATAAATGTGTCTTTAAAAAAAGGATTAATATTTTGTGCATGTGTATATTTCTAAAAATCAATGCCAGACTGTATCAAGCTACTGGACTTGACAGTTGCCTTCTTGTTCTCTCTCGTTCTGCTCCGGCGTCTTGAGTAAACACAGAGAACGTAGTTTCTCCTCGTCACTCGGGGAGACACACTTCCTGTTGGAGCTCTCTGCAGAAGGACTCTGGAGGAGTACGGACCCCGACGTCTGTGGGTGAAGAGCAAGATGAGACCGATGACCACATTAAGAGAGTAAAAGAGAAAAACACAACAAAGTAGAAACAGATTTTGTGACTTAAACACACTGGAGGATTGCCAGTGGAAACATGTCTGTAACAACAATGTATGTCCTTGGATCCCCGGGGATATACGTAGATCGGATGAATGGTGCTGGAGAAATGCAAAGGACAGACCCTCATACAGCAGACAGAGTATAGTTTGATGTTAGGACACACCGTCATACAGCATGGGGTCAGTCAGACAAGTAAATGGGAAAAAAACACATCCTCTAATTCACCGCTGGTTTACTTCAGATGACCTGGACTGACAGTTGAGGAGTCCGGATATACTATTAGGGGCCTGGCAAGCTAAACCTAGAGTCTATGTCCTTCTACTTACTAGGTCCTAGAACGTTGGTGGGAATCATGAACTCTTCAACTCTCGAAAACCAACTCTAAAAGTTCCATCAGATATCAACAGGTAACCTCAAAGATGCTATGTCCATTTCTTTTTAAAGAGTATGATGCGCATCACCGCCTTTATGAGGACATTACCTGGAGAGTTTGTGCTAGTCTGTAAATGAAAAGGCAATTTTCCATTTGCATTGGTTGGACATGTACAGTGCATCCTTACACATTGCTCATGGATGGAGTAATATTAATACTCCACTGATAGATGCATGGTTCTAGCTCTTTATGTAAAGTATCATGCAGGGATCATAAACCTATTCCATAGTCAAATTCAAGCACCTTTCAAGCATTTTCAAGGTGAACAGTGACATGATTCACTGTTTTAAAGACCTTGCAGCGAGTGTGTTCATTGTGTGTTGCTGGCTGTTGGGGATAGATGCCACAGGCTGGAAAAGTATGTGTGTGTGTGTGTGTGTGTGAGTGAGAGACGGTTGCTGCTGCTCACCTTGCCGTTAGATGCAGATGTGGGAGCCGTGTGTCTGGCAGCCAGTCGAGGACTGCAGCGCTTCACTGTGGTTCTCCTCATGATGCATGGACTGGCCTCCCCCAGAGGAATGTCAGCAAAACCTGTCAGATTACAAACAATGACTTGAGAGCAGGTTACTGGTGCTTGTTTCCTAAAAACACTAAATTCTCTCCACCTATGAAGCTCATCACACTCCATCCCACTAGCATGAGAGACCAGACTGACACGGCACATGAAAACACATAAAACTAGCTACTAGTGCCTGAACTACAGTTAAGGCCATCTTAGACCACCAGCCAAAACGTACCTCTCTGCACCAGCTCAGGAAGTCCCTCTGGTTTGAACTCCTCGTCTTTCTGTTCTGCTCTTGGTTTCGGTGTAGTCGCTGCATTGGCTTTGATCTTCTTTGTCAGGTTGTGCAGGGCCTCCTGGGCACCGTCTTTGTTACTGATGTCACGGTGACCTCGTTTCACTGAAGACGAACCCCGAGGAGACCTCTGAGGTGTTGAAGGAGCAACGTTCTCTGTGTTGACAGCCACTTCTTCCTGGTGTTTGGAGGAAGACTTCCTGCCTGATCGCCGGCTAGAGGGGATCTTAGCTTCGTTAACGCGGTGGCTAGCAGTGAGCTGCTCCAGCCGGGTTGTCAGAGCGTCATTAGTCTCTTCCAGTTTGTGCACTTTAACCATCAGGCCGCAGTATTTCTCGATGCTCTCATCTGCCTCGCTGCTTTTCTCCTCCAGGAGTTTATTCAGTTCATCCAACTCACTCTTCAGCATCCCCAGCTCGGAGTTTTTCTCTTCCAACTCCTTCTTCCTTCCATCGAGGGCAGCCTCAAGTTCTTCCACCTCCTTTGTTTTTTCTTCCGCCTCCACCCTCTTCTGCTGCAGGGCAGCGTTCAGGTCTTCCATTTCCTTCTGTCTTTTCTCGGCCTCCATCTTCAGCTGGTTTCCCTGAGTCTGCACCTCCTCGCTGCTCTTTCTGTCACCTGTAACAAAAATAATCACATGAATAGAATTACTCAGCTGCATCTTTTAGGGATTTAATCTCCACGCTTTCAGGGCAAAATGCAGGTCAAATTAACCAATCTAACTGTTTACAACAGGGAGGTTTGATTATGCTTTTCAAACCACTTTGGTAAAGGGACTACTGCTACCATAGCCCTCTTGTTTCATATGATCGTCTATGCGTTTCATTATATTGGCCTTTGTCTGGAATTAGTCCGATCTTGGATTCATTTAAAAACGCAAACAGATGTCTGTATCCAGATTGAGAATTGTGGTCGGTCCCGATTACCTCAACTTCAAGTCAAATAACACCAAAACACTTCAATGTGTTTCCACACCTGAGCTGTTCAACATCTCTTGCTTCTCCTGCTCCAGCTGTTTGCAAGTCTTCATCCAAAGACCCATCTTGCTCAGGGCCGAGTCTCTCTCTTTAGACAGACGAGCGGCCTGAGACGTTACCTTTGACACCTTAAGTGGACCGAAAGAAAAGATTTAGTCATGAGGAAATAAAATAAAACAAGATATCATCACTTACAGTACACCTCTCTCGTATGAAGGGTATTTTCAAAATTCACAATTGTTTTGTGTACCTGCTCACTGAGCTGTGCAGCAGACAATTTGGATGCTTCCAACTCCTTCTCTATGGCGCCAACTGTAGACTGAAGAGTCTGTTGGGCTTCTGTGAGTTTCTCTTTCTCTTCTTCTGCTCGTTGCTTCTCTTGCTCCATTGAAGAAAGCGCTGACGATAGGTTATTTTTCTCCACTTCAATCAAAGAAAGGGAAGACTGCAATTCTTGTTTTTCAGCCTCTAGCATCCGTTTCTGCTCCTCTATTCTTTTCTTCTCTTCCTCTAATGAAGAGAGAGTTTGTTGCATGTTACATTTCTCCTCTTCTATCGAGGAGAGACTGGACTGAAGCTTCTCCTTCTCATCGGCTAACAGCCCGCTCTCTTGCTCCAGTCTTTCTTTCTCTTCCTCAACAGATGCAAGAGTGCAATGCAGATGATCTCTCTCTTGTTCTACTGAAAACAGGGTTGAATGCAGTTTTTCTTTCTCCTCTGCCAGCCGTCCATTTTCTTCTTCTAGCTGTTCTTTTTCCACCATGATACACGAGATGGATGTTACTGAGGCGTGTCTCTGATCTGCCTCCTTCTCCAACATTTTCCTCTCTTCCTCTTTAGCTTTTATGAGCGTTTCAAGCTCCTTCATTTCTTCTTCCAGAGCCACAATACTGGTCCTCAGGTTATTTCTCTCCTTCTCCCACTCCTCTCCCTGAGAGCGGAGCCTCTCTCCTTCTGTCTCGCGCTCCTCCAGAGAAGACTGCAGAGACATCTTTTCGTTCTCCATCTTTACCAGCAGACACTGCATCTTCTCTTTCTCCCCTTCCGTTTCTGCACTCTTTTGAGTGAGGGAGATCTCGCTCTGCCGAGAGGCCAACAGCTGTGCCTGGAGGTCATCCATTTGACTCGTAAGCCTTTCTGCTTCCTCTCTCATTCCTTTCTTCAGCTCTTCTACCCTGCATTTCTGTTTTTCCTCTTCCTCTCTTCTGTCTAGCTCGGCCCTCTCCAGCCCCCTCTCCAGCTCCTCCTTAGCAGCCTTCAGTTCTTCTATCTCTCTGTTTTTTGTCTCCAGCTCTCTCTCCATGTGTTCTTTCTCAGATCTAAGGGTTTCCAGCTTGGCAGAGAGCTCTGATAGTTTCTCACTGAGCTCTCTCTTCTCCTCCTCCACCTGAGGGTCAGATGGTGGTGACGGTTAAAGAAAAACAGCAGCAGATGAGAAGTACAGAAAGGAAAAGAGCAGCATGAGAGAAAGGGGGGAGTAATCGGATGAATATATTTGGCGGTTTACAGCAACTGTAATATTTTACTATTATCTCATAAAGAAAGATGATCACATATACATAGCAAAGGGCCAAACACAGATAAATATGAAGGTACCTTTGTCCTTTCCTCCTCCAGCTCCGCTTTGGCTGTCTCGGCCTGTGTTAAGAGCATAAAACACTTATGAGCCATTACAATGTAAGGCGGATGAAATGGTTATTTTTCTCAGACATATACACGTTTACAACAGAATACCTGCAACACAGCTTCTTCTAGACTCTGCTCTTCGTCTTCCTTCTCTCGCTCCAGAGCATCAATGCGATCTTGCAGTGAGTCAGACTTCCTCTGGGCAGCTAGAAAAGTAAAGAGTCACAATTAGACCGACAGCAACTCACAAAACTCAAGAGGGAATGTCATTTCTGAGGATGTTAAACGCCACCTTTGAGGAGCTCTTCCATCTTCTTTTTCCTCCTCTCGTCCGACTCTATGCGGACCTGCAGCTTTTCAATACCAGTCCTCATCTGTCGGACCTCGTCTTGTGTCGAGTTCAGACGAGAGGCAATCTCTCCTTTTTCAAGAAGAGATGACTCCAGAGACTGTGAGAGACGGCAAACCTCTCCCTCTAAAGCCTTGAGGAGAAACGAGGAGGATCAGAAACTAAAGAGCATCTGAATCATCTGAGGGTGTATTGGTCCAAGCACTCTTTACTGAAAGTGTGCCAACTTTAAATGTTTTTTAAAAAACGCAAAACTCTTTACTTTGTTTTTGTGAAAACGGGTTCTCTGAGGAAACCCAACCTCAATCAGATACAACCCCCTCACCTGTATCTTGGCGACCATGGACTCCGTGTTTTGATTGGCCGAGGTGTGGTCTACTGTGATCTTGTCCAGCTGGCTGATAAGCTCCTGTCTGTCTCCACTCTGTTGGGATATTGCCTGCTCCAGCGCTTTAATATGTTCCAGCAGCTTTAGAGAAGAAAAGGAAATGAACTCTCTAATCCTCTCAATGTCAACATATTTGACCACATGACATCATCTTCTTTCAGACCCCATCAGAAACAATGGTAAATTAAACTATTGTTCAGATATTAACATATCTTTAGCTGCTCAGTTATGATTAGGATACAAATAAGAATGTGCAGAAAAGGTGAAGATAAGATGAATAAGTTTGATTTTCCATCAGCCATTTAGAGGCATTTCTGCTCTAATTATTATTAATGAAGCCAACTCTAATTACAGTAAAAGCCTCTTTTGACCCGTATCCCAGACCCTTGAACACTACATGTACTGTACATACCTGCTGCCTCTCTGTCTTCAGCTTCTCCTTGCTGCTCTGCAGGGCTTCATACTCCTTCCTGCCTGCTCTGATGTCATCCTCCAGGATGGAAATCAGGCTTCTGGTGTCACAGTTAGTCTTCTCCAGACTGTGAACTTTCTCTCTCGACTGGCCCAAAGACCGGTTCAGGTCATCTCGCTCCTCGGTGCAGGACACAAGTTCAGACCTCAGCTGGGTTGTCTGGAGAAATAGAAAGATTGAGAACAGTTCTGGCACACTGAATGATCAGTAAGGTTCAAAAACACACCATGTTCACTAATGCCTTGCTGTTGTCTAGCTTTTGGAGAAGGAAAAACAAATGCTTGAGCCTACATATTGCTTTAACTGATTAATCCCCGATACATGCGCAGTAATTCAGCTCTTACACATCCAGTGTTTTGATGTTTTAGCTCACAGGCTCTTGGATGAGTCCTCACCTCTGTTGTAATCGTTTCTATCTGCTGCTCCATGCTGGAACAAGTCCTCCTCTGCGTCTCCTTCTCATCTTCCAGTTTGCTCGTCTCACGCTGTAAGGTCTCCAGCTCAGACTCCATGCCCAGGATGTGCTGCTCCAGGTTGGCTTTCTCAGAGCGAACTCTCTTCAGCTCACTCTCCTGCTGAAGGAATTTCTCGTCCCACCCACCTACAGAATCAAGGAAAAGATCTGTTAAGACACCAACGTACACATTCCTCCATAAATCCTGCTGTGCCATGACAGCTGCTGTTCAAATATAAACTCAAACTCTGCTTGTAGTATATTTGTAGCTATTCACAGTCACATACTTAACATTTTGCACCTTGTTTGACTAAAATAGTCTTGCGTGGTGATCTTAATCCCTCATATGCAGTAAGATGGGGCAATATTTACCGTTGGCCATTTCCAGTCCTTCCAGCATCTCCATCACATCCTCCAGCTGGAATTTAGCTGTTTGGAGCTGCAGACTTAATGTCTCCCTCTCCTCTGACAGTTGAGCCATCTAAAATAGAGTATGCCATATTAGTGGCAGTTGAACTTAAGCGTAACAATGTCATTTATTATTTAAGTGGTATTTGGCATTCTGCAATTTCTCCCCCCATACCTGGTCAGCAACCACTTTCTTCTGCTCCAAAGCAATCTTCAGCTCATGTGCTGCACCCTGTGCCTCCTCCTCTGCTGCATGAACTTTCTCCTCCAAGTTTTGAACTTGGACCTTCAGTTCAGAAGTCAACTCCATTCTCAGTGCGAGGTCGGAACTAAGCAGCTCATACTCTGAGCGGAGGGTCTGGAGTTCTTGTTTCGTGATCGTTTCTGTGCAGTGGTTGAGGTCATCTTGTACCTGGGATGACTCTGCTGCTGACACACAGATTGAATTTATTTATTTAAACAAAATTGATCTGATTTAAAACAATACTTCCTAAATCAGCATCAAGTGTCAATTCTATAGCCTGTACCTGTATTGTTTTAGTTTAAGAAAACCTTTTGGATCTCCTTGAATCACAACTGTTATTATAACTAGCAAAAGAAAAATATTTGAGTATTTTTGCAGAAGAAATGTTAAAATCATGAGTCTATGGAAGCAACTCAGTGTAAAGCAAACTAAATAACTCAAGAAAACGCTCAATTATCTAAACTGCAGTTATGCGCACCATTGAATAACTCAGAGGATAGTAACTGTCTGGTCTCACCAACAGGGGAAGATGGAAGAGAAATATGGCATATTTCAGGATTACTTCCAAGAACATCTCGAGGACTACTGCCGTCTTCAGGAAGCTGCAAGAAAGAGGACAAAATTCAAACTGTCTTCATCAAAACTCAAGTTTACCAAGAACAAAACATGCCTTTCAAGTAGAGAAATATTAGTAGCAACTAGCAAGTATTCTGGCTACATAAAGGATAAATCAATAAATGAAAGCATCATGACTGAAGGACAAATACAGAGTAATAAAGTTCTACCTGATCGAAGGGTTGCTGTTGATGCTGCTCCTCGGTAACCTTCGGATCGGCCACGCGTGCCTCCCTTTGCTCGTCCAGCTGTTGGACCATCTCTTGTTCAGGGACGTCCTCTTTGAACACCAGCTCTGTCTCACTGCCAGGGCTGAGGGAGACATAAACATATTCATCACATAATAAAACACATACAAAAGCACATAACTGTGCATTTGTACTTATTATAAAAACTCATTATACCTGAAAGCCTCGTCAGACTGATGGGAAAGTTCACCCGGTTCAGCTACCATTGGGCTCAGCTGTTCCTTTACTGGAAGGGACTCAGCATTGATGCTTGTATCAAGTGTCGGCTCTACGTCAGTCTGTCCTGCTGCTTCTGCTGCTCCTGCTGGGGGAAATCGTTGCATTTACTTCATTTTAAAGAGATGTAATCAAATTAGAGCTGGTCGATAAATCAATTTCAGTGATGCAAAAAAAATCGGAGATTATATTTTCAGGTCGTATCGCCCAGCCTGCAGTGTTTCATGAAGAACTGTGATCTAGTTTCGGTTTACACTCACCACCGACACCCGTCTCCTCAGTCTCCATGTGGCGGATGTTTTCTCCTGGCTCCTTCTGGGTTCCCTGTGATCCTGAGAGCTGCTGTATGAGGCTGTGCTGTCGGCCCACCTGCTCCAGCAGTGAGTCGTGCTGCTGCTTGAACACGGTCAGCTCCTTCTGTAAGTGCGCCAACTTCTGATGCAGTTCTGCCTGCTCCGCCTCAAACTGTTGGATCCTGTCAAGCGTCAACATGAAAGTGATGCTATTAGAATTCCAGATAATATTACAAGTAAAAACAAAAATAAAGAAACTAAAGAATGTAGCTATAGTGACTCATAAAAACTAAATATGTACGGTACCTCTCTCTGTTCTCCTCCTCAGTCCGCTCTTTAAGTGAAGCCGCCTCTTCTTCGTGCCTTTCTATTCTTTCGTGTAACTGCAGCTTCTCTTCAGTTATTAGATTCACACTAGATTGTAGTTTGATGTTCTCTTCAGTCAGCTCATGATAGTTACCCTCCAGCTGAAGCTTTTCCTCAACTACTCGATTCAAGTTAGTGGCCGAGTTATTTTTCTCTGAGATTAGCTCGGTTAGTTTAGCCTCCAGTTGGATTTTTTCCTCATTTATCAGACTGAGGGTGATATCTAGTTGGGCTTTCTTCTCGAGAACTTGTCTAAGGGTCGATTCAGCTTCCTGTTTCTCTACAGTCATCTGATGGATCTTCTGCTTTTCTTTAGTTAACTGCTGAATGTTGCTCTGCAGTCGTTTGTTCTCCTCAGACAGCTCGTCTAAACTGCCTTCCAGCTGTTTCTTCTCTGCATTGACTTGAATCACCTCAGTTTCTACTTGCTCTTTTTCATTTCTTATCTGTTTCAAAGTAGTCTCAAGGTTGTTTTTCTCGTGTTGTAACTGCTTAAGATGATGCTCTCTGTCCTCAATTGCCTGCCTGAGAGTTGTCTCTAACTTGATATTTTCCTCTGTGGTCTGGCCGAGTTTAGACTCTAAAGCAGCAACATTCTCCTCCAGCTGCATTTGGTTGACAGCATCCTCTTCCAGACGAGTGATTTCACAGCTCTGTTCCATCAGCTCCTCCTTAGCTGTGACATACTGTGTCTCCAGCACGGAGTTCTGAGATTGGACCTCCTCTAACCGGGTTTCCAAGACAAAGACCTGAAAAGGTTTAGAGTTTAGATTGAATCCATAGTACAGATGATGACCATGTCCTGCCTGAAGTTTAGATGAGTATATAAAACCAGTTGTGAGACACATGGAATGTGTTATTGAGCTCCGAAGAATGATCAAAATGAACCTCAACACTAAATCTAGCTTCTGTGGCACAAATGATGTTGATAGACGTCTGTGGAACAAAGCGGCTCTACCTGGGCTTTGCTGTCCTCCAGCCTGGCCTCCATGTCAGACATCTGAGTTTGGTTGTGAGCTAGCTGAGCCTCCAGTGACTCTATGGTTCCCTTCAGCTCCTCCACCTGACTGCCAAAGGAGTTCATGACCGTCTCGTTGTCCTCCAGGTCCATTTGCAGCATCTCCATCTGGACCTAAATGTGAAGAATGACACAAATACAGCAAATGATCTAAAGAAATGACTCATCAAACGTCGTTTTAAGACTAAATCTTCTGACTTACCCAGGTGGTACCGTACTCCAGGCAGGACTAACATAATGCTGTACTCTTTACACCATATTTAATAAGACTGTCGACATGCAAGGCCAAAGACATAACCAAGAATCAATCAGCAACCAACCTTGATTTTGTTCATGGCGACCATCTTCTCCTTCAGGAGATCTGATGCTTTGGCGTGCTCTGCCTCGGATTTATTCAGCTTCTCCTTCAGACTCTTTATCGTGCCATCTCTCTCTTCTAAGCCGTGTGACGCAGCCGTCAGAGTCTTCTTCATGCTCTTGATCTCCTCCCGTCGACAACTTGATTCTGTTTTGGCAGCAGTCACAGATTTTCTAGCGGCATCAAGCTTCTCTTTGAGGATCTTCTCTTTGTTGAGGAAATTTTCAGCATCTAAAGCACGACTCTCTTTGTCTTTGTCCGTCTTCTCGGTGAGCTCTTTGACTTCTTTCTCCAGACTGCACTTGACTTCAATAGTGGAGGAGTGACTCCTCTCAAGAGCTTCCAGAAGCTTTTTAAGGTCAGCATGGGACTGGTGGACCACGGCCAGTTCATTCTTCAACTCCGGAAGCTTCTCTGCTGCGTCTTTGCTCGCTGTTAGCTCCTCTTCCAAGGAAGATATCTGCTCCAGGAGGTTATCGATCTTCTCAGTATGAGCTTGCTGGAGGTTCTTTATAAGAAATAGATTTAAGTTTATTATTGGTAACAAGCATAGAGGATGATATACACAGTATTAGAAAATAAGTAAAACTAACCAAACATACATTTTTAATGCAGTATTTTACCTCGGCCTCTTGAAGTGCATTTTCCAGCTCAGCCTTTTGTTTCTCCAGAGACAAAATCTGAGCTTCAGCCTTTCTGAACTGCTTCTCCTGCTCTTCTGCGTGGCTCTGTAGCTCCTTCAGTTTATCCTCCAACTGTTTAAGCTCTTCTGATTTCTTATGATGCAACTCTTTGTGTTCCTCTTCACTGTCCGACAGCGTCTTTATTTGTTTCTGCAGCTCAGCTCCCAGTTGCTCCTGGACCTTCAGGAACTGATCCGCTGAGCTGACCTGAATACAAACAGAACAACTATAGCGTTTACTGGTTCGGACTAAAGTAAGGAATAATACAACATAAAGTAAAAGCACGGGGCATACGATTACAAAATCAGCAGGCTAGATTTAATCTGCCACTGAAATTCAAAACACTCATCAAAAAAAAATCTTCTCGTGTCAGAACAACATCGATAAATGTGACATTTGTGACAGCAAAGATACTTTGACCATAATGTCCTCATTGGTTATACGATTATTTTGTTGATACAATCTGTTACATCACTTAAGTCAGCCAAGAATGCCCTTAAAGTTGAATCAACTCAAAAGAAACAACAGACTGCTACATATATAAAAAGAAGAAATAACTGGTAATCTGTTTGTAATGGTTACTGCTGCAGTACAGTATAACAGACCTGGTCTTTGGTGAGCAACAGCTCCTGTTTAGTCTCCTCCAACTGAAGCTTGAGCTGCTCGCTCTCTTCAACCTTTGTTGAAACACTCTCCTCACACTGCTTCAGCAGCGCTGCCTTCTCCTCTGACAACCTGGTGGAGTTCAGACAACAAAGAGAGAGAACTGCATGTTAAACGCAAGCTACAGTTATTGTTGTTTCCCCAAGGAAACAATAGGGACACAGTGTTCATATCATACGACACTAAAGCATCCTTAAGTATTTTATTGTGGATGTTATCAATTATCCTCTGAAACCCTGCAATCTCATGGTGCAAAGTGACGCAGTCTCAACAAATACTAAACGTTATGTATTTTGTAAAGGTAGGATTTATCCCAAGGCTGTTGTATTGGAAAAGGAGTTCATTCAAAGATATGAGCTAAACATTAAATAAAACTCCCACCTGGTAGTTTGCTCTTCTTGCTGTGCAGTGACTTGAGTGAGGCTCTCCCTTAGCTGGCTGATCTCCGCTTGGCCCAACTCGATGAGCTGGTCTTTGGAGTGAGCCAGGTCGCAGGCTGCCTGGTGCTCGTCCTGCAGCTCTATGTTGGTCCTGTCGGCCTGCTCTACTCGAGCAATTTCCTTTTGCAGCTGCAACTCCAGACCTTTGACCTATTCAGATTAAAAAATAAGCACCAGGCCAAGTTCAATCAATGGCTCTTCATTGTGTTGTTTTTAGGTCCAGTCATATATTATTTTTAAGTGTTATTATTGTTACCAAGACCAAAAACAAAAAGTACATTGTAAGTCAATGGTGCAAAGAAATTGTTTATGATCTAATTTCATTAAAAATTAGCAAGGAGGGGTGCCATGTTTTTTTAATTAAAAAGAAATCAACATTTAAAAATGTAAAATGTACAATAAATCACCTGTGCTTCAAGCTGAGCCACTTGCACGGCAACATTCTCCAGGTCTTTGGTGTGCTTCTGTCCGGCCTCGGAGAACTTAGACTGCAGCTGGTCGTACCGATGCTCCCTTTCTTCCAACTCTGTGCTCTTGTTGAGGAGTTCTCCCTTCAAGGAATCAATGTGAGCAGACATGCTGGCCTTGTCTCCCTCTACGCTCATGAGCTGCTTCTACAATAGCAAGTCAGCCCACAGAATTAATGACAATAGTTACAATACAACACATCATACAATGACTTTCACATTAAATAGACTTTCTGTGCTACTTACGCTTTCTAACTTTGTTATCATAAATAAATCATTTGTAAATTCAAAGCAAACCTTAAATCTAAAAATAGATTTTGGGGTACACAACTAAACAAACAGGTTATTTCAATATGCGTGTCTGTGTGCTAAATATGAGCAAGCATATTAATTCTTCCTAATCCATAATTGAAGTGAATATATTGGGAACCACAGCAGCGTACCGTAACGATGTCATTAGCCTCATTCAGCGAGATGAGGCTGTTCTCCAAGTTGCCAATTTTGTCAGCGAGGTCTTTTTGCACAGCCTCAGTTTCATTAATCACGGTCTCCTTTTCTTTCTTCCACTCCAGCAGAGCTTGATGTTCTTGTTTCAGTTCCTTACTCTCATTCTGACTCGCAGTGAGGTTGGATTTCAGCTCTTGGCTTTCGTTCTCTTTCACCGTCAACCTGTTGGTCAACTTTTCTGCCTCTTGCTTCTGTTTCTGCAGTTCACTCTGAGATCTACAGTGTGATAAAAACATCGAAGAGCATGTTAAATGTCATAGTATATTAAGCTTTTTACTTTTCCTCAAAGTGTGACTGAACTTTCTTCTTTTCTACAGTAAAACTATGCTCACCGGTCAATGTTGGCCTCTGCATCAGAAAGTGTCTTCTTCAAGTTCTCCAGCTCCCGGGACGAAGCCTGAGTCTGCTGCTCTAGTTTAGTCTGAAGCCTCTTCAGCTCATCCGCCTGTCCTTCCGATTTGGCTGAAGAGCAGATAGACAAAAAAATTCAACACCCAGATAATTCTCCAAAATATCTGCTGCCGTTGCCAGTCCTACAGCTAACGTACCTTTCAGGTCATCCAGTAACCCCTGGGTGCGTTTGAAGCTCTGGTCTGCGCTCTTCTTCTCTTCCTCCAGCTGAATCAGACGCCTGCTGCTCTGGTCCAGCTGGACAGACGCACTGTTCTTCTCTTTCTGCAGCTCCTGGAGGGAATAAAAAAAAAAGCAGAGAACATGAATGGCAGTAAAAGATGCTGACAGATTCTTCTTTAATCAGTTGGAACGGGATCCTCAGCATCAAGGCCAAAAATGCAGTAGTGACAGCAAAGCAACCCACCTCCATTTTCTTGCAGAGGTCCTGCTCTTTGTTCTGGCTGGCCTGGAGGCTCTGCTCTGACCTCAGCAGTTTCTGTTTTTGCTCCTGTACCTCCTTCTCCATCTGAGTCTTCTGGAAGCACATCTGGAAAGAAGCAAGAGGAGAGGAAAAAGTCAAGACGGGAAGGGAGAAGTACATACAAAGGCAGAAAGTAAGTAGTGTGACACAGATGGCAAGTGCCCTAAACCCTTAAACAGACAGATGATGCAAAAACTGGAGCTACTACTGAATTTCAACATTCCATCATCTATCAGCAAGATAACAGTCAGCGTTTTCAGCATTGCTGGCAGGTGGCATGCCTTGCATACAAACAGAAGTAGATGATTCCACCACATCTTGAACTGTATTGCACTCTTCTCACAGCCTTCATCAAATGTAATCTGGGTCTGTGTATACTATGCTGACAGTAACAATATCATTAAGGTTAGCTACACAACACAATGAGAAAGAAAGACAGCGTTACCTTCTCCACGTCAGCCTGCAGTACGTTGTGGTCTTTTTTGGACTGTTGAATCTCTTGTGTCAGCTTGGTTCTGGTCTGGTTCAGCTGCTGTTCCAACGCCTGGTGAGAAGTCTGCAGCTGGGCTAGCTCCTACATAAAATGAGTCAGAGACAAACCCTTTGAGATCAGAATATCAAAGAGCATTTTTAACCTAAAACTATTAAGGTGTAATCATGTTATGTATCCAAGTTATTGCACCTTCTGACTATCTCTCTCTTGGTCCTTGAGTTTCTGCTCCAGGGCTCGTTTGCAGCTCTCAGCGTTGTGCCTCTGACAGCTCATCTCCTCCGAGACTTGTTTCAGCTTCTGCTCAACTGATGAACACTAAGAACAATAAGCAGAAAAGTTGTCATTTACAAATGACAAAAACTCATGTTTTTACCCAGCGTGCCTCCTTTAACTATGTAATCAAGCAGAAATAGAACGAAAACAATATATCCCATGTCAATAAAGTCTTTATGTACCAATTATGGACGCCTACCTTGGCCACAATCAGCTGGTGTTCGTTTGTGGCCTGACTCAGCTTGTGGCTGGTCTCGGCCAGGTCTCTGTCCCGTTCAGTCAGCTCTTTGCGGGCCTGGTTCAGTTGAGTTTGGAGGTCCTGCAGCTTGGAGGCTTGGCTACGAATTTCCTTCTCCTGAGTGGACAGATTCCTTTCCAGCTCTAACACTCGGCAACGCAGCTCTGATGAAGGAAAAGTAAACATTTAAGGGGTGTGGCCGAACATAAATCAGGAAATTTAACTCAAAGGAGCCAAATACATTTTTCAGCGGTAGTAGATATGCAAAATAATAATAAAAGGCTCCCTAATATTACACAGGAAAGATACCAGACACTTTATACGGCATGAGCTCCACAACAAATTATAAACAGTCCACCTTGGTTGATGGTCTTCAGCTGATCCATCTGTTGGGAGGATCCACAGGGACTCTGCGCTGCTCTGGAAGAGCTCATCCGCTGGCTGGTTTTAATGGGCGTCTCCTCATGGGCTTCCCAGAGGGAGGTTCCCCGCCTCTTCAGAGGCGTTTCCATTGCATCCTGAGAATGCCGACTGTGGGCCTGATCCTGCCATGGGAATATGGAAGATCCAGCTTGGCGGGCAGCAATGTCCTTGTGGCTTACAGTGACTGAGGACTGATTCAACAGCTAAAAGAGAAGAATTAAGTTAGAGTCAACAAATACAAAGAAACAAACCCACATGATAGACATAAGTTAGGTACTTGCCTTGACCTGCAGGATTTTGAGTTCGGTCTCCAGCCTTTTTCTTTCTTCTACCTCCTGGCTGTATTTCTCCTGAAGCCCATCTATTCTGTTATCTATGGAACACAAATACAATCAGCATGTTAGGGCAAACTGAAAAACTCATCCAGAGTCACTCGGATACATATGTATCTTTTGCCTATATGCAGAAAAAATTATAAGTAGATGAGAAGCAGCAATATAACTAAAATGTGCATTAATACCAGCCTGACAGGTAAGCATATTTCTGGAAACCAAACAAGGAGAAGTCAAACAAACTGAAGTACCCTGCAGTCTGTAGGCTGGGACAGGAGCCGGGGTAGTGAAACCTTTCTGTGGAGTAGTGTAGGGCTGAAGCTCAGAGGACGACGACGACAAGGAGGAAGAGCCAGCAGACTGCGAACGATCCAGCTCATTCTTGAACCTAAGCAGATGGAAAGACAACAAAGAAAGCAGTGTTTTCCATCAGGTCAAATAGTTTATAACATCCATTCATATTAATCACGACTTACTTAGTACTTGACAAAGCAACAATGCCCATCAACAGACACTGAACTCACTTTTTCAGCTCCTGCTCCAGTCGCTCTATGGTTTTTTTACAGGAGTTAAGCTGACCATCCAGATAGCTCACCTAGGTTTAAGAAAATAATTTAGACACGGTTTATTTTCTTTTGAAATATTTGATCTTAAAAATGTATTGTATGTTAGCTTCAAATACATCTGTAAAATATGAATACTGCAGAAGATCTTTCTTTCTCAAATCAGTGACTGACCTGCTGCTCCTTGACTCCTAGATCATGGACAACCTTTTGACGGGCTTTCTCCAGAGAGTCACAGGACTCCACTAGCGACTGGTTCTCCCTTTTCAGAGCAGAGGTCTCAGTGCGTTCACTGTCCGCCTGGAGAAAGAGAAGCATGGATCAATAATAAACAGATTGCTATATTAATAATAATTCAAATAGAATAGATTGTATTCTTTCTGGTAGAATTTCAACTTCTGTTTCAATACAGTTTAATTTATAAACCCTCCATTCATCCATTCCCCTTAAAAACTGACCTTTTGTTTCTGTTTCTGTAGGGCGGCCTCTAAGGAGTCCAGCTGGAACTGTTTCTGGTTCCTGTCCTTCTTCACTTTGTCCAGCTGGACTTCCATCTCCTGGATCTTCTGCAGGGCTTTCCCTGGAAGTCCATCCTTCCACTCCTCCACCGCCCAGCTCATGGTCGATAAACGGACTAAACACATATCCATATATTTGAGAGGGGGCAAACAATACCAATATGCAAACTGACTGAACAACTTTATTTATGACAATATGATGACCTGTAACGTTAATACCACCGGATAAACGTACGTCTCAGTAACGTTAACGCCAGATAAACATACGTCTCACATTACCTAATTAAGCGTTAATTTGAAGAGAAGCTTAAACGTTAACGTTAGCGGAAACTGTCTCTGTTGGATTTAACGTTAGCTGCGATGAACGTGGTTTTAGCAAAAACGTAAATTTTTGTATTTCCAGCAAAAATCGACCAGTTAACGGCCGGAGTTAACTACATGTGTTGTGAAATGACAACGTGTTAAGCGTTAAGACTCAAATGAATCGCTACAAGCGTTAAGATTCAAGATAGCTGGACTTACTTTGGGCGCGATGACGCTTCTATCACATACAAACTGTTTTGGGGTTTTTTTTTCTCGTTGAAAATTCAAACTCCACCGGAGCAAACCACAATCCCCTCAGCTCCATGCCCATTGGCTACTTCATATGACGTCAGCCATACGACGCACCCGATTGGTTGATTTGTGGTAGTCTCGTGGCCCCCATGTGGTGTGACTTTGTAAGTACTCATCCTCCACAGACAGACATCCTACTAGTCCTCCTATCCTACTCGTAGCTTTTCTAAAGTACAAGGACCGATTAGTTCACAATTAGACAAATGTTAGGCTGGGAAAACAAGCTCGTGGGCCACGTATTAGACTGTATTTCACATTGGAACTTAAATATTTAAGATCCTCACCAGAAGATATATATAAGATTTCCACAGCTGGCTAAGGAAATTGCTATTTTTTAATTACATCACAAGATGGTCTGCCTTGTAAGATGATATAGTAAATCTTTCTTATAGAAGCTCTATGATTTAATTAATTGGTATAGGGGGTAGGAGGTGGTGAGGTCTATTGACTAAATTCACTGAAGCCCTGGTGTTCACCTCTGCAATTTAGACTTAAACAGAGCACACCTCTGTCAGGGTTGACTCTCAATAGAGGATACTTGAAGGAATAAAATAGTCAGATAACTCACATAGCGGTGGTTCAGGACCATTTACAGCACAGTGGCCAGAAAGGAGACTTCATGGTTAAATAAAATAAGTATATTATGAAAGCAAGTGCAATGCTGCCTTTTATTTAGTTCCACTGACATGGTACAGAAATAACCAGAGGCTCAGATTATAGTTGTGCATTCCAATAGAATTCATGCCTGATTAAGTAACAGCTCAGAAAAAAAACTACAAAAAATATGCTTGGCCTTTCATCTGGTTGTATATGTGCAGTTTGAGTATATGTTTTTATCCCTTATGTCACAGGTTCCCTTTCATTAAGTCACAGAAAGAAAAAAAATAACATGCATGTTCTTCGAGGCCGGCCAGAAATAAAATGAAGTGCTCAAATGGCAAACAGAGGGTTTAGATGTTTTATGGTTTGTGCAAAACCAGCCTACAAACCCTCTTCTCATTGTCTTTCCTTTGTAAAAACAAATGCAAAACTTGCTGAGACGGTGCTTTTGGATTACCCTTGCAAAACTGTCAGGCAGACACCTTGTGGATGCATTTGTGCAGGCGACAGAGTCACCTATGCACGAGTTGCTACAAATATGACCACAGGCAACTCGTAACAATGGGCTATTTTTAACCATCAGTAACCCACATTAATGTGGTGCATAAAACTGCATCCATAGTAAACAAGAGGGAGAAGCTACAGGCATTACAAATACTTAAGGTTAGATATGCGACTGTAGTTTCTCTGGTGGTTAACAAAAATGTCTTCCAGGGTTGCGATGTTGACATCATTTTATCACAAATAATGTACAAAACGTGACTGCAACAAGAACCCTTAAATAAGGCCCAGCTGATGATCTTGACATTGCCTCAACTTTTTACACACACTGCATGCTTAGTCTTAGATTTCTGTGTTATGATTCAAACCAACTGCAAGAAGAAAACTTCAGTTTCACGACCTGCGACTGCTCCTCCTCATGGTTTTGGATTGTGGTCTGTTAATCAATACACAGAGCCAACTCTTCCAGAATCTCTGACCAACCTGAATCTCAACAGGATTCTACGACATAGATTTCATGTATTTGGAGTACCCGTTCCTGCTGAAGATAACTTCCTTAAAAAGTTGCGATGTTGGTACAATTTGCTATATATTATGGTTTAAACAGAAAGTAAAACTGTGCGTAAATGATGGTGGCACTGAAGCAGAGATTAGAGGAAGATGGTGATATGGTGCATTCATTCTTGTTGATTATAAAATTGAGTGTTTTCACCTGCATGTAAAAGACAATCCTACCAGGTTATACTGCATGTTCATATTCTGCTTCAGTGATTTCATTCCCAAAATAACAACTATCTGGATTCACAATGCTGCTGAGAAATCACAAAAGGAAAAATAATGCATCTCTAGAGAAAAGGCAACAAACGCTACAGTGTTAAGCCTTTTTCCTGAGAGCATAGGGGCTCTGATCCCAGATCAGCAGTCAGGCCACAGTACCAATGTCTTCAGTAGTCACCCTGGCCTCAGATCAGCACCCCTGTTTCAGGATACACTGAATAGAGAATTATAGCTGGTTCCCTGTCAGTCAACCCGAGGGCTCTTTGGTCAACAAGCCTCATATGCACAACATAAACATGCATCACGTTTCCTGGTTCTTTAAAACAAGCAAACAAACTGTAAGACAAGCCGATCAAACAACCGAGTATTCATTAAGGAATAGTTCTTTGCATTCTCTTCTCCGTTGCTACAGAGTACCTGATGCATGGTCAGTCACATTTTTATCACAGTTTAAACAAAAATGAATGAAACCAGAAACTCTGTTTGATAGAATTGAAAGGCATTGGCTGGGGAGAAAGTAGTAATGCCCTTCATGCCTCCAGTTTGTACAGAGGTTCAAATCATTAAACAACTGCTCTGCGGTGCAGCTAAAACTGCTTACAAAGACATATGTGACAACATGGCCTGTTGATGGGTCTACAGTGAATTAATTCACAAGGAAAGAAAAACGGAACATTTTACATCAGAGAATGGATTTTACGTAGCCGTCAAATAGAAGCGTTGTTTCTTTTAAAAGACAGTCTCTTTTTTTCCACTAATGTGATCATTTTCTGAATCACATTTTCATGAGCTTCCGCACACAGAAAGTATTCCGGTCCTTTTTTTTCCCCCCATTGCAAAGAAAATTGTAATCCTAATTTGTCTGCTCATAACTCCCGGTCTGCTACAGGTACAAAACGTGGTCTTCCTCAGCCTCAATATGTAGACATGGAAAAAGAAACTCTGCCTACAAAGAGGCATTAAAACAAAAGAGTGGGTGATGAAAAACGGAGGGCAATAAGATGCATGGCATGCAGTTGTGACGTGTATTGTTGTTGTTCTAAGAGAGTCTCTTCACTCCAGTGCTCCTCCGAGAAGCCTCTTTAATCTTTTTGCTCCTCGTTTACTTCTGCTCATCAATCTCTCGTTTGACCTCTGCTACATAATTGTGATCCTTCCCATGAGCCACCTCCATGATGGCAACTGCCTGAAGACAGAAACAAAATGCATTGTAAAAATAAGTGAGTTATCAAATTGCAAATGTATGATGTGGTTATTTCCCAAAAGCATTTATACAGCTCAGGGCAATGAATGGCTATCAAGTTGTTCTGTGGATGAAGCAACCGACTCTAAACTTGTGACTGCAGCTGCCTTTTACAGCTCACTTCTCTCCTGCTACTATTTCTTTAGAGCCTACAGTATGTTCTGCCATCACTTAGCCACCTATTAACATCCTAACTGGCCAGATGTCTGTAAACTTACCTTTTTTAGAGCTTTAACTCCCTGTCTCTTCTTCTCCAGCCCCAGATACAGACGTCCCAGTTTCAGATACATAGATGCCACATTCAGAGAGTAGGCTGGGTAGTGAACACTATAGAGACAGTGCAATTCATACAACAGTGAATGTGAGCGGAAACAAGATGCAATCTATAATTAATGATACAATGTCTTTTGTTGTGGTGCTACAAAAGCATAAAATATGTCAAGCTGGAAAGTGCAACAATATAAATGAGATATAGTAGATGTGGCAGAGTGAGAGTGCACTGAAGGAACACAATACAACATGTTGTAGAGTGAAGGTGGGACAGAGAATGGGAAAATAAGATGTAATGTATGTAGCAAATTATGAAGCCAATAAAACATAAAAATAATAATTCTGAGCAGCAAAGAACAGTTAAAGCAAACGATTAAAAAACTAAAATAGGAATTTATAATCCTGGGATTGTCTGACAATAGTGCTGCTACAACTGATTGACTTTCTTTACAATGCTCAATTGTAATTAGTGTCTTTATTTTAATTGCTGCACAGATCAATTCACCTGTATGGCTGAATGATCTTCTCTCCGTAGCTCATAGCTCCATCCCAGTCTTGCATGTAGAGACACACACCCATGGCCTGGTACATCATGTGCAGCATGTATACGTTGGTGTCTGCAAATATAGCGCCCATCTTCTCCTGGCTAAGCTCACATATCTCCAGCAGCTCACTGGGGGGTGCCAGAGAGTCAAGGAATAATCACACAAATGTTTGCGGAGAAACAGGAGGAGGGTGGGGAGTGAAAGGTTGTCCTTAATGAAGAAAGACAAACAGAGGAAATAGAAACAAGAGACAGTGGAAAAAATACAAGTAGAAACAGTGGAAGAGGATATTCTTGAAGTGTTTGGCTCTCCTGAACTCCTCGATGACAGTCTTGGCGTAATGGACCAGAGTTCGGATTTCCTCGGGCTCTGGTGGAACACTCAGCTTCCTGATCTCCATTTTAGCTTTGTCCTAGAAAGAGATGGAAAGGAAGGACAAACGGAGCAGTTGTTCGGTAACATATCCTACACAAGATACTCGGTTGTGTTGAGGACACAGTGAAGACACAAACAAGGCATGAACCTGCAGTATTTCTCCAACAGACAGCACAGACTGATGCAGATGAGACTTCTTCTTGTATATTCCTCACATCAACAATGCAAAAAGGACACCCACATGCTATATAATGAAGTGATTTAAAATTGAAGAGAGACAAGCCAACCGTACCTTAGACTTGGTGGTGCACTCAGTACACTGGCATGTGAAGAAGTAGGAATCTAACAACCTCTCTTTCCTGTCGTCTGTTGGATAGAGCAGGTCTATGTAGCTGTTAAAGACCTACAGAGAGAGAAGAAGACACTCACGCATCAATAAAAACAACTGTCATAAGCTTCTGTGTATTTCTTCATGATTGTATGCGGTCTCACTAAGAAGCATCTTCGTTACTAGATGAGTCCAGTGATTACGTACCTCGTCTCCGGGGTTTATCTCCTGGACAGCTCTGACCTCAGCCACTGTGCCTTTATAGGTCACTATGACATTAGGACTGCAGCTGTGATTCATCAGTGCTACGCTAGAAGGAAGAAAATGAAGGAGGAGAGTCACGAAAGGTTACCAAAAAATATTTGGAAATGAGAGAATTGTGATAAAAGCATTAGCAGCTTTATGATGTTGGGACTGTACACCGATTGAAAAAACGCTAAACAGTGAGAGAGAGGGAAAGGAAGTGCACTGAGGAGGAGACCGAGGACTGAAGAGTATGCATGGAAGGAGACAGACAGAGGAAAGGAGGAGGAACATGTTGACAAACATAATTTCCAACTTAATCAGCAGAGTAAAATACACTGATGAATGGGATAAACTGCTGAACGATGGTGACGTGTCAACACGGACTACTTACTCAGGAAAAACAGCTGATCCCAGATGGGAGAGCTCTTCGTCCTCTATGGTGAAACCATTACAGTTAACCTGGAGACACGAAGAAAAGAAAACAGCGACAGAGCGAGTCAGAAGGAAGGGGAGACACAAACAAACAGGTGGAGACAGAGACAGAGAACAGCATGGGGAGTAATATGATATTACAACTGGTATCACCCTCCACTAACATGTGCTGGAACCCCCCCCGCCTCCACTGAGGAGGAGGAGGAAATCCGGTAGTGGAGATTAAATGTAGCGGTGAGATGAGGCTGTTGGTTTAGCTTGGAGAAGCAGCACTGACAGACGGTTCAAATTAAAGAGCTAACCGCTGTAGAGCTAAACAGACAGAAGCAGTGTGTTTGTGCGATACAGATCCTGGTTTCAAAGGAACCTGGAAGAAGATTAAAGGATGTATGAACACAAGCATGCGTTAAGCAAAAAGGTATTTGCACACTGTGTGTCTACATCTTTTGTATGTTGCAAAAAAAAAAAGTCAACACCTGTCTACGTGCCCTTACCAATCACACGACAGTAAGAGAACACACCCAACCTCAGATCCTGGATCCTTCTAACAGTGGATTTGTAGGTGGGGAGGATGTGTTATATCCAGCTTTACCTGCGCAAAGAGCTCAGTGAGAGCCTGTTCATCAGGGAGGTCACTGATGTGTCTGGAGTAGAAGTGGTGCAGCGCTGCTATGTCCGCCTGGTTCATCTCATCCTTCTCACTGTCCATCTTATCTAAATCTGGAAAAGGCAATCGGAGACGGACATTAAAAAGAATAACAGACAATAAATACAGACAGGATGGAAAGAAAGAAAGACAAAAAAAAAGGGACAGAGAGAGAGAAAGAGTTGTGATGAACATTTTATTGACTTTATTGAGCCACAAGCTGGAAATCAGACTTTTAGTTTGTGTTTGAGGTAGTGCTTCCATTTCAGAGAAAAGAGGGATTACTGAAGGGAAAACTAGGACGAGCCAAGTGGAAAAAGAAACACTGGCACAGGTATCCAATAAAGACTAGAGATAAAACAGTTATTCATCCAGAATTAAATCAGTATGTTTTTTTTTTGTTGTTGCTTCATAGAAGAACCATTCAGTGTGAGCAGCAGGTGTAGAGTATACTGCTATAAGCCATGTCATTGTCAGTCTCTCTCTCACACACACACACACACACACACACACACACACACACACACACACACACACACACACACACACACACACACACACACACACACACACACACACACACACAGATTTGCTTTTTGTGCATGAGAGACAGGTGTGAAGGTTAATTTTGTGACAATCCTCTGATGACAAATCTGAGGCTGCAACAACAGCTCAGACTAAATGATAATACTAAATGGATCAGAGAAAAGAGTTTGTGGCCACCTACATGGAGCAGACAGGTTTTAGTGTGTTTTGACAAATGCACTCTTTAATCAACTCAGAGTATGAGAATGCAATACGTATGAATCTAAAATTGGACAGTGTTTAGCCTCCTTGCTGACAAAGTATTTGGAACACTTAGAGCTTCTCAGTACAACCACAGTCTCACAGAGAAGAGGGTTGCGTGCCTTGCCCAAGGGCACAATGGCAGCAGTTTTTAAAGGAGGGTAGAGAACATGAAATTACAGCATCAGGAATCTGGGGATTTAAATCCCAGAGCTCGGCAGACTTTGTGAATAAAAAGAGACAGAATCAGGACTGGAGGCTACAGAGAGGATATTAATAGACTCTGCTATAACGGCAGAGACACAGAAAAATCACACACACACACACACACAGTGTAACTAAAAATGCACACACATGTAACTAAACATACACGCACACACATCTACTTACGGGCTTCAAACTCTTTGAGCAGCAGCAGCCTCTCTGAAGGGGTGCGCTCTGTTGTGACTCTCTGCAACACAACAGTCATTTCAGTCAAAAAACGCTAAATCATGAAAATAAAATCCTAAATAACCAAAGTTTCCTTTCTCAATGTTTACCTTATTATACCAAATGGTTTTGTTAAAGACTTTCAGGCCAATTAAGGAGTCATTAAGATGCTATGACGGTACAGCAGCTGCTGAGCACAAAGGGATGACAGCAGCTCAGGCTTCAGGAGCAACATGTTCACATTGCAGCTGGTTCTTTGCATAAAATATGGTCCAACTCATAAAATGAACTTATCATCAGGGCAGCGACTTACATTATTTGACTCTTTATCTTCTTTAAAGTTTGTTTTAAATGTATCAAACGTTGTGTTTCTGTCACATTCTCACACGGCATGTTGGAACATTTACCTGTTTCATGATGATTCGAGCCACCAGTCTGACAGTCTCTGATGGACACCAGTTCTCCCCGTAGGCACACATAGCTACACACTCCAGCTTATGCATCGGCCAATCGCCTCTCTGTAGAAACACACACACACACACACACACACAAAAAGAAGAATTACAGTTTGTAAACCCTCCGGTATTACAGCAAGTCATCCCATTCAACAGGACAATACATGAGACAAAAAGCAAGAATGTGAGAAGAAAAGAGAGAATTCAATGAACACAATGGATGATAAATTATTGTATCGTCACAAAGCAAATCATCCATAAATTATTGCTCCTTGTACCCCAGACTATCTCTATCTGTCTCTATCTCTAACACACACGTCGCTACACGTATGGATGCACGCAAAAGACTCGCATGTGACACCAAAAAATAAGTCATCTGCTAAATTGGTAAATTTGTAAAAATACTCATCAGCTTGGTCTCTCTTTGTCCTTGAATTTGCAAATACCAGGAGTAAGATCAATCATCATGGCACATAATCACATGCAATAACTACACACGCCCTCCATGAAAGTGCAAGATAGACTCTTACCTGACAGTCAACATTGCAGTAGTAGGCCTGCTTACATTTGCCACACTTGAAAAGGTCTTCTCTCCTGTAATGACGTGAAGACACACAACACGTTCCTCCATTACCGCTGAGATAAGTGGACCGGTGTAACATTCTGTCGGTAGGATTCAATGGTATTCATCTACATGAAATAACAGGCTGCACGTCTTCATGTGTAGAGACTTCTTCACCTGATGCCTTTCAGTTGATTGACGTGGGACTACATTTAACCTTTTTACTGGCATTACTCTTGTCCCGCTGTGTTTAGGTGCTAGGTATATATTTTAGTTGAACTGATGGTGAATGAGAGACGTTCAGGTTTGTTCCAGTCCTGTGACAGAGGGTTGGACGCACACATGCACAAAACATAAGCTCGAACACAAACAGAAGTTCATTAGTTTACTTATTAAACTTTAATTTCATTCATAACCACTCCATATGCATTAGAAGAAGACTTTCACATTACGTTCCTAGCTATTTCTATAAACATTTCCAGTCAAAGAATAGTCTGATTAAAGAACAGTAACACACAAAGAGACAGCGTGTTTCTGACTGAACATGAGCACATTTACACACATCCTCCACCCAATACACACACATGCACCCCTGGCCTTCTCATCTCTTGGCTCCTCCCCTCTTGAGACTCATGGAGAACTATAATTAGCCCCCTAACCTTTTACTGCTCTAAAAACCTGAACAGCAGCATGGGTAGCAGGCATGTGTGTATGAAAGTGCTCCTTTTAATGAGCACAATACCTGTGATCAGGGGTGTAATGTAACCAAGTACATTTACTCAAGTATTTAAGCACAAATTAAAGGTATTTGTGATTGAGTACTTCCCTTGTAATGCTACTTGATACTTCTACTTCACTACAATTCAGAGTCAAATGTTTTACTTATACTACATTGCATTAAATGGAGAACTTAAATCACTCGCTGCATTGCAGATTCTGATTCTTAATACAAAATATAACTCAAACTAATATGTTAATATAAAAGTTAAGATACACAGCAGTGGACAGACTAATTTAAATCAGATCCACCTTTTTTTAGGTGAACACATGAATGCATCACTCATAATTCATCAACATATGATTCTGAAATGGGTCATTCTGCATGAATACTTTTATTATGACGCTTGTATTTGTATCCTTTTACTCGAGTGTAATTTTAAACGCAATACTTGTAACAGAGTATTTCTACACTGTGGTAGTAAAGATCTGAATACTTCTTCTGCCTGTGATTATGAGTAGCTTATTAAAGACTGTGTGCTAGCATATGAATAGACTCATCGGTGAGACTACAGGAAAGCAGGTGTTTGACTCTGCAGTGCAACAAAGCCATGCTGCAGTGTCAGTCAGGTGAGCCGTCTCACCCGCACTGACCCATTTAAAGGTCTGTGTCCAGAGGTTCACGAGCTAACCTAGCTCGTGAGGAGGTTAGCCAGCGTTCAACTGGACACGTCGCTCCATTTGTTCCGTTTTAAGCTCGGCTTAAAACATGAAACCCACCAGCCTGGAGATAGGTGAACTGTCACATTTGGTGTTTTGTTGTGTGTGTGTGCGTGTGTGTCAGCCGTTTCAGAGAGGTGGGATGTTACCTGCTGAAGCAGTGCTCGCAGTGCGCTGCCCTCTCATTCACCGTTAACACGTAGGAGTAGGAAGGACAGGCGAACACCATCTCACCCACAGAGAAGTGCCTCACCGCCCGCAGGCCTCTGCCGCTGCCCGGGCTCAGGAACCTCTCCGTGCCTTCTATTCCCTCGTTCGTCATGGTTTTACTGTTGTGTTTACGGTTCCTCGCTCAGATACTACCGGGGCACCACCTGAGCACGTCTACTGGGTGCTATAAAAGCTTCAGTGCCCGAGTCCCGTCTTCTTCTTCTCCGGTCCCCTCTGTCCGGTGTAGCTCTCATCGCCCCCTGCTGGAGAGGCGACGATACGGACGAACAACTAGTGTACAAGTATGTGTAGAGTACAAGCACGAGGGAATGTAGGGCTACTGATGGACTGTCTGTGTACGAAGTATTTAGATGCTTAGATGTTTATTTATTTGCACAGTTTAAAGAATAAAATAAAAATAAACAAACATAACAGAGATACTGTTATGTGCTGTTATCTGTTTGTTTGTCTACCATATTTTACGTACTTGGCAATAAACGGTTCTGAGATAAATAATATCACAGTGCAGGAAGAGGCAGAAAGCCAACTGGGCTTATTTGAAGCTTCCACCTATATCATATTAGAATGTCACAATATTACAGAGAACATAAAATGAATATGACTACGTAAAATATTATTAACAAGATGTTTTCACAAGATATGAAATATGATAATGTCAATACATTACAAACAAGAAAAGAGAATGTGATTGTGTCGATGTGTTAGAGTGTGTGCATATGAGTGCATGTGTGAGCGTGTGAGTTAAGCGTGGGCTTGTATTTGTTCAGGGGATATTGGTTTATACACCTGCATTATCTTTAAACAAAGTAAAAGTACTAGTACCACACTGTGAAAATACTCCACTACAAGTAAAAGTTCTGCAATCAAACCCCTCCTTAAGTAAAAGTGTTATCAGCAAATGTACTTCAGGTATGAAAAGTAGTCAATGTGCAGTAAAATGGTCCCTCTCCACTATTATATATGGTGTTTCTGTATTAATATTACTCTTGCATTGATGTGTTTGTTATATTTTACTGCTGTAGAAGATTATGCAAATTTTAACTACTACTACAGCGATGCATCATATTCTAAAGATCATCATACGTTTGTAGCGTCACTGTCGTGTGAGAACCACGCATCTCTAAAAAGTAAACTTTTCATGAGCTCTGAAAAACAGATTTCAGCTTCGTGATGGTGCATTTTCCAGCTGATCCAAGAGGGTTAAAGTGTTTATTTAGCTTAAGAATGAGCATTTTCTCAAACCATAAAGGAACACTTAAATGTACCTTGTTACTGTCCACCACTGTCTGCACTGATATGGAAAGCAATTAATTATATACTTGCCTCGTCTGCTCTCATTTCTTGGCTTTTTTTCAATGTTTTTGAGATTGTGTCCCTTTTAATTTGACCTCGCCTATGTCGTCTCTGTAATGTGTGATTCTATGTTGTCATGTTTTAACTGCCTGCTGACTTAACTTACTTGCTTTTGCCTGTTCTAATTTCACATTTGTTTTTATTGTTATATTAATGGCTAATTCAGCATCTGGCCAAGGAACAACAGTTGAAAATGAGCCTTTTGTCTAACACTGGCACATTTACCTCAATGTTTCTCTGTGCATTGCACATAATAGCTATCCGATGTTTAATCATAAATAAACAATTCTATCAAATATGCCGTTTGCACTATTTGTAACCCTGTAGAAAGTTAACAAAATGACCTGTACATAGTTTTTTTTTTGTTTTATATACATTTCTATGTAGTTTCATATCTGCCTGCTTGTACATCATTTCAGGTTTGTTTATCTTTGTTGTCCTTGTTTTACTAGCATGTCTTTGTGTATCTTTCTGTAACTTTGTTGTCAGCACCGTGTGCAAATAAGCTACTGGAAGTTGTCAACATCCTAGTATTTCTCAACAAACTGGGTCAATATATAGATGATTCTGATTAACTGGGGCTCTGGGCATTAAATATTGATGTTAGTTTCAAGAAAATAAATGTGTCCTCACTTTTATGCACATGTCTGTGTGAAGGTGCTCCAACAAGATCATTTGATCATTTTAAAGTACCAACTTACCAGAATTACCATTAAACAGACAGATAGTTGACAAGTTAACACATAATGATGTGTATTTCTAGTCTGGATCTTTTTTCATAGTTTAGGTAAGACTGAGTGCCAATTAAGAAAAGACGTAATGCTTCTGCATACTAGTATAGTTCAGAAGGTCCTCTTCAGTTCCAGTACTACAGAGACCCTGTGAACAAAGCAAGGTCTGGTTTTCTGAGTTGAAAGATCTTGGCTGGCCTGCAGAGAGCCCTGATCTCAAACCCATCCAACACCAATGGGATGAACTGGAACACTGACTGTGAGCCAGGCCTCATCATCCAACATCAGTGTCCAACCTTAATGCACGTACGGGACAAATCTCTGCAGCCAGGTTATCAAGTCTTTTAGAAAACCTTCCCAGAAGAGTGCAAACTGTTATAGCGGCATGATTTTGAAAAGAGATGTTCAACAATAACATAAAGTGATCTCCACATACTTTTGTTTTTCATGTTATCTCAGAGGAACATCGTGAACCACGGCTGTCTTCCCCAGTTGGTACAAAATACTGTAAACACTGTACACTGTAAATGTGTCACTACATTAACGATATGGCTTTTGCCCAGGAAATATTACCCATTAGCAGAGATTTAGATTACTCATTACAGGATGTTGTTCAGTGTATTATGTGGGTATTAGGACCACAATATGATGCCATGCAATTCATTAATTCATTGATTAAAAGGTCTATCAAGGTTTTAACGCCCAAAATGCTGCATCCTTCACACATCATAATGTTTGGAGGTCAGGCTGCCATTCACTCATAAGATCCAAACCAGATCAACAATATTTGACAGGTGGATGGAAAAAGATCCTTCTTTAAATATTATAGTTTCAGAATACATGTAAAACGCAATTTGCATTGGAGGTTATTGCAGGTAGTGCTCCAGCTCCACAACTGCATCACTGTGAGAAGTGAAACAGACCGACAGACACGTCGATATATATATATTCTGGGTACGTTTGTGTTTTTGTACAGTGTCCATTGTGAGCTCGCACCATCGACCACTGAAGCGAACCAAAATACTCGACACGGCTCAGTTTTTATATATATATAAATGCATTTATTTAAGTTAATAATTTCTCCTCATTCAAAGTTGAATTTCTGCAGTATCTATAAAACAGGGGACAGTTAGAAGCGCTGTACAGTCTGACAACAAAACTAGGAACTGCAGCCAAGTACACTGTGTATATATGTACATACTGTACACACACACACACACACACACACACACACACTGATGTAGGTATATACAAAAATATACACTTTTACATGTGTGACCCCTCGTGCCATATCCCCCACCAGTCGTTCAATGAAGCCACTCTCCTCTTAGAAAACGCATCATCACCCCTTTAAATCATCGATTACTATTTCACCTTCCTATCTGTCTTTACTGGTTGATTATACAGTATTTTGTCTCATGTGCGTGTAAAGTCCCTCTTATGCCCCGACTCACACACAACGTTACAGTCACTCGTAGCAAAAGATGGAGGAGCTTAAGCAGTCCTGAGCTGGAAGTCTCAGCAGGGCTTTTCACATATCAGAAAGGTGCTCTTCGGTTAATCCTAAAATGGGATTTTAAGGTGGGCTGAAGGGGGAAGACATATCTTTTGTTAGGGAAAATCGTGACTTAACTCTGCTCCTTGTTGGAGGGAAAAGCTGAGAGAACACAAAGCTTGACCTTTACGCCTCCTTTCTTGTTAAGGTCCATCAAATTAAGCCATTGATTGTCTTCCTTCAAAACACGAGTATGATCAAAGTCCTACTGGCTCAGGGGGAACACGCTCTTGTTCACCGACTGGTGTTCAGTTACACGCCCCCTTTTAGTGCCGATAAAGATGCCTGTATATAAGACGGACACCGGATCAACCGCTAAGAGATGTCCTCACCCCGGGATGTCCTGCAGGTCTAACTGAGACTGGGAAGAAGAATGAAATACACCACATATACTATCCGCAGTTCTCTGCGTCTCAATCTGCATTTCCAAAGACTTTTAACCCTTTTCATTCTTCCTCACACAGAGAAAAACAGGAAGGAGAACTTTGGCACGTTGTGCTAAAGATGTAAACATTTAATCATCCAATCAAAATGAGGCGCTGGACTACTTAATCATGACAGTCGTTTCCTCTGCGCATAATATAGAAATAATAAAAAGTAAAATAGCAATCTCTTCAACTTCACAAGAATAAGACTGGTTTAAAAATGAAAGGCTTTAAACAACATGTCTGAACCGTTGTAGCAGACAGTATTGCCCTGGTCGCTCGGGTGTGTGCGGTTTGGTCCTCATGCCTGCTCATGTTTGTACTGCCTGTTTACAGTTTAATGACAATAGAACTAAGACAACAAGAAAAATGTCTGAAACTCTCAGTGGTGCATTGTGCATCAGAAAGTTACTACCTTGAGTTCCTTTTTCTTTCCTGTTGTGGTTCTTTACTTGTTAACAAGAAGTGTTACAATAGAGGGCGCTGTACACCACAGGAAAACATAACGGGGACAAAGTCCAGACACTTTGAAAAGAAAGACCTTCTAGTATCAGGTTCTCATCAGCAACATTCAAGCATCAAAATTTGATGACAAATGCTAATAATTGAGGATTGCCAAACAGTTTGATGTCAAAAAGACATCAAGTTAGGAGAGAACATTCAAGTATGTACCCGATTACCAGGTCAAGACCTGACAAACTCTTATCAAACATATCAAGGAGATGTAAAGGAATAACTGGTAAAATAAATGATAGTACCTACATCCAACGTATCCAAAGAAATCCCAAACCTCAGACCTGCCCTATAAATTATCATCAAGTTTACACCCATCAGGCTCAAACAGCTGTTCGGTCTACAACATGCGTGTGACATATGCTGCGGTCCACCGAAGCCTCTGATGAGACCACTGTTTGGATGCTAAATTGAGGAAAATTTACACCATCAATTCCAATCAGCTTCTACAATTATTGATTTTAAACATTGTTGAGAAATTAAGACAACTGAGAATGTTTCATATTCTTTCTGCAGAAATCTAACTGAAACCTTAAATCAGATTTTGGGCCTTTGAGTCTGTCCACAGAAGCTTTCCTCACATCTAGGCTCACCCTCTGGTCCTGTGCCTCGCAGCACAGTGCAGCGACCTGTCAAGTCACAGGATCGGCTTTTTCAACCGGCTGCAGTCTTAGCTGAACTCCGCCCACCCCGCTTACAGTCGTGTGAATGTTTAAGACAAGGCAAACATCAGGTACAAAGAACAAAATGGCAGAAGACAAACAAAGTGATGGAACAGAGGATGAAAAAGTATCAGACAGCACATCAAGCATGAACAGCTGTCTTTGTCCGATTCGGTAATACAGTAAAACAAAGAAATCAACATTTACAGGTAAAGACGTGAATGTGAGAGATGGAGAGAAATATTGAGAAAGAGATTTGACATTAAAGAACACTTGAGGCTGCAACTTCTTCCGTGAATAAACTCAGAAATAAAGGATGACTTTTATAAGCCATTTCTGTTGTACAGCACTGTATATCCGTTCAAAGATATTTGGTGTTTGTTGTTGCCAAGTGATGAGTCCCTCCAACTTTAATCACAAACAATTTCCCCCAAACTATACCATCATTACTCATCAGTGAATAAAGGCATCATAGCAGGATCATAGCAGTTAAGACTAACCCATGTTGAAGCCCAGGACAGGCTAGAGTTGCAAAGATGCACAACAGGCATCAGGTAATGAACGATAGCAAACCTGTACGTGTACTGGAGATGGTATCAGTAACACTTTCAGGTAACAAAGAACCATGAAATGGCACAATGCTGCTTGGTGACACTGAAATATTGTTGCTTATAAAGTAGCTCGCCAAAATAAACAGCAAGCGTTCTCATTACTACTTTGTATCAGCCAAAACTGAGGAGTCCTGCTTGTGCAATCAGAAAAAAACCTGATCACCTCAAGCAGAAACAGAGCGAGGACAAACAGTAAAACCTTGTTTATTGCAGCTTCAAACTTCTGAACAGATGGCTCATCTAACAGGCACGATGAGGAAAAGAAAAGCATCTTGATGGGAACCACTTCTTACCGAGTGTAACTGTGGGAGCCGGTTGGTGATGCATGCAGCTAGAAGCAGCTTTGTGCATGCACATTTTATAGTTTGACTACAGCCAGGAAACCGTTTTTCTTTTTTGCATGATATCTGTTCACAGACCGGAATAAGCAAGGTCTTACTCTCGTCGACAAGTGGGACCGTGTCGAAATGGTAGCCACATACGAGCGCTGGTGTTTCCTTCTATTGCCATGCAGGAGCAGGCAGGTGTATGTTGAAAGTATATTATGAATGTTACAATTATCCTTTTGCAGCCTGTTACCTCAAGGGAAAAAGCTGCAACATTAACTCCTGTTTGGGTGTGATTATTAGACAGCAACCTTCCTACAATGGCAAGATTAGACACAGGCAAAGAAAGTTATCGGTGCAGGAAAAGAAGATGTAGAAACTGAGCTGCTCCACAGGGAGCAGTTAGAGAGCAGCGAGAGTATGGAAAGAAAAAAAACTCTTTTAATCACTCATCTGGTATTCCTCAAACACAAAAACATCCATTCAAAATTTGGTTCCATTTTTTTTTTTTGACAAAAGCAACAAAAAAGCAATTTTTGTTAAGAGATTTTTTTTCTGTGTATTGTTTCTTTAGAGACATAATGGTGTAGAAGTGGAGATGCTGTGGCAGCCAGTGCTACAGCCGGACGACAAACAGTAAATCCTGAGGGGTGGCTTCAAGACACTTCCTGGCCGGCCAAACCAAACCGGTGTCAGGCCCCATCCAAAGCAGAGAAGTTCCTCCCTGGACCCCCTCCCCAAGACACAATCTGTAGAAAAACTGTGTAGAAATTAAAGTAGAAATCCCAGCATTCCTCTCTCCACGTTGCCTCTCTTTTCTCTGTTGATCCTGTGAACAAATGAGGGTAAACCAGAGGAACAGCTCAAGGATTCGAGTCCATTTCCTCCCTTCACGTCCCTCTACACCCCAAACCTCACCGAAACCGCAACCTGAAGCCTCCATCTGCCGTTACAGACACTAGCTCGAGGCCCAAGCTTCAGCTCGGTGTGGTGACACAAAGAGAGAGAGAGTACCGGAGAGGAGCAACACCACCAACGTCCCATTCTTTCGAGAATGAAAAAAATCTCCTGCGAAACCTCCGTGAAGAGTTAACAGCAAGAAATAAAAAAGATCAATAATAAAATAAAACAATTACAAAGTAAAAAGAGTTCTACCTCACCAGCTTTAGAGAAAGTAAAAGAACAAAATCAGCCTCTGGAACCACCAATGAAAAAACACTGAGGTATGTAGTTTGGATGGAAAGCCTCTTCATCGCTTTTATCCTCATCATGATCATCACCGTCACCATCCATCCACCAAATTCTGTTTACTCCATTATGGTCTACAAGCCCCTCCCCCAGTAGGTGTGGCTCTTTGTTATCTTGGGAGGAGTGAGGGTGGGGGAGAGGTGTATAGACGTGACTGGCAGCACCTCTGAGGAGGAGGAGGAGCGAGAGGGATCTATTTATCCATCAAGTTTGTCTTTCTCCGTGTTTCAGAGTCTGTTAGTGTCTCTATCCATTATCCAGCTCTTCCAGGGTTGGTAGCGCCCCCTATGATTGTAAATTGAGGGTGAACTTCCACTGTTGGTTGAGGCTCGGGCTGCAGACCTCCACAGTGAGTCCGCCCATCCTGGCGCTGCGGCTGTCCAGACAGACGTTACTGCCCACGTGACGAAGCTTCGCGTTGGACTCAATCTGCTCCCATTTCTGGTGAGACACAACAATGTCATGACGTAAACTGTATAGAAATGTTACAAATGTGCATTGGTATTGGTTCTACTTTGCAAGGGCGAGTAGAGCTCTGGTAAAGCCGTCCAAGCAAAGTGGGTGTTTGTACCTGTCTGCTGTCGTTCTCTCGACAGCCTTGTAGTTTGATGAGGGAGCCGGCCGTTCGGTCCACCACAGTCAGACACAAGTCCATGTGTTTGACTGACTTATCCTTCGTCAGGGCCCACTCCTTTAAAAAAAAAGGGATTAAAACATTAGTATAAGTTCGCAAACTCTTTTGAAACAACATTTTTAAGTCAGCTTTCTTACTTGTGACGACCAGCTAAGACTATGAGCACAGCAGCATTAATCAAACAAAGGACGTCTTCATCAGATTGGCTGATCCAGTACGTCTCAGATGAAATGTAAGACACTGTTGCTCCATTAATGTTTGTACTGCACTGATTTAACAAACTGCAATAGACAATAGAGGTGAGGTTGGGTGACTTCATGTCGGTATCTGTGTGATATCGTACTCTACAGCATAACTGACACCCACAGGAAGAATTATTAGCGAGCATCAATACATGCCCCCTCAAAGCATATTGCCTAACGCATTGTCATTTAAATGTCTAATTCAAAAAAGCGTTGGTTAATTTCAAGCTAGATTTGAGGCAGTAAAATTAGGTCTTAAAAATGAAGAAAAAAAAAAAATCACTCATATGGCAAGTTTTGCAATAATGCAAAAATGATTTGGGGTAACTTTAACTTTATGTGACTCTAGTTTTCCAGACAGATCACTACACCTGTCATTCTATGTTAGGAAGGAACTATTGCTGCAGACACAAACACACTGGTACAAGCCTATGCACACACACACACACACACACACACACACACACACACACACACACACACACACACACACACACACACACACACACACACACACACACACACACACCAAAAACAAAGTTAAGATATTTCCATATACAGATGTTCTGTATGAAAGTTGCAAGTGTGCAAGTATGCTGCTTGACTGACAGACAGACTACATGTATCAACTGTAATGATATTCACTTTTACTTGCTGCAGAATAAGGATAATTCTTGGTTTCTCACTTGACCTTTGTTTGAGACTACAGTCTTGCTAATAAAACTCAACTTTTGTGCACTAATAGACCTTTAATAGTAGAATCCTATGACATACTCCCATGTGCCTTCACCACTAGTGCCACCACTTACTACCAAGGTGTCTTTAGAGCAAAGAAATTGACAAGCTGACCTGTGTGTGTCGTTGTGGTAACGCTACCTGGTTTCCCCCGGCGTTGTGGCATTCGTAGATACCCACCACGCCGTCGGCAAAATGACCCAGAGTGTCCAGACAGTTTCCTCCCTGCTGCAACGCTCCAAACGCTATGTCCTGGTGGTCTGGGACTCTGAGCACACACACACACACACACTGTGTTGTTAAAATGTTTACTCTATCATGATCGTATCAAATCCATAAAGATATTAAGGCGTTATTAGTGGATAGTGGATAGTGAAAGGTAAAACTAAAGAGGACAGAATTAGGGCGAGCTAAATAGAGAGAACAATGTTTTTGCACCATTTTCTTCTGACAAATAGGAGAATATAACCTAATTACATCTGAAATTATTTAAATTAGGACCTGTTATATTTATACATTATTAATCTCATTCAAACAAGTGACAAATTGCAAACTAGCCAAAATGTAATAAGAGGCATAATTGCTAGTTCGGGTTAGTGTCACCACAGTCATTTGTGAGTCTTATTAAAGCATGAAACATTAGATCACAGCACACAGGAGATCACAGGCACACTGATGCTCCTGGCAGAGCTGTGGTCTCCTACAAACCAAGCCCTCGTATTACTCAAACTCAGGTGGGAGGTATTCTTAAGTGCCATTTAAGTCTTATTTCATAATATCATAGATTGTGTCATACCATGTACCCTGTAATATAACATAATATGCTATAATTGTCTTACCGCAGTTCAGGGTAGACATTCTCCAGGTACCATTTGAATGGCTTGCATCCTAATTTCTTCTTCATCTCCAAACGACTCTGGATACTGAGACGGAGAGAGAGTGAGAGTGAGAGAGAGAGAAAAAGAGAGAGAGCGTTAGAGGGTTGATCACTTGTGGTTCTCAAAGCGTTTCCCAACATTGATTAAGTTATAGCCACTCTGTCAGGGCAGATAGTGGAGGCCGAGGGGATAATAACTGCTGAGGCTGGCACTGGAGGAAGATGACAGGAGTGTTCCCACAAGGTCACATAATGAGCATTTTTATCTTTGTCCAGCTGCACTGCATGGATGTCAGAGGACTTATTTTTGTGTGGCCTATTCTGAGAAAAGTGGCAAAAGGGTGAAAAGGCACACAGCAGCAGCAGTCAGCTAGTATACAGATAAAAGAGAAATAAAACAATCATGGATCCAAGAATACAACAAGGGTCCCGCAAGGCATGACTAAAACCTCTCTAACTAGCCTGTTTAATATGGATCCTCTTTACCAATGCGTTGCACGTCCATCATTTTCTTTTGCTTTGATGTATGCTGTCATAATCTAACACTAATCCCTTCAGCACGTCAAATAATACGGCAGTCTTTTGACTTTTGCCCTCTTTTAAGCCACATTAACTGCCTCATGTCACTTCAACGAAAGGAGTAGCTGACTTCTTTCACAGCTGACATGCTGCTAATTGGCAATCTAATTAATATGCCCATTCATGTGGCTGCTTTTGTCGTTTTATGATCTAGCTACATTATGCTGTCTGACTCCTGTCGGGCTCATACTTCATGGTACTTACTTTCCGTAGGGGACATTTCTCGCCGAGGGGACGGCCGCATAGTAGAAGTTTTTAAACTCGTCCATCCACACCTCTGCTGCTCTCCTCGTGTTCCTGAGAGACAGGGGAGAAAAGGAATATGAGGAGAGGGTGACAGAGGACAGACAAAAAGAGACATGAAACAGAGAGTAGGTGAGGAAAATTCAGGTTGGAAAAGGAAATTAAAACGAAGAGAAGGAGAGAGATAGAAGAAGAGAATGAGACAGAGAGATGGAAGAACAGGGACAGAGAGACAGATTTAAGATAATGATGCGTGGCGGGCAGAGTCAAAGTTGCATGGGAGCTGTGGAGGGCTGCTGTCGTTTTGGTCGACGAAGATTTCTTTGGTCAATTAGCCATTTTTTATGCATTTCCCACGCTGAATGACTTAATTGTGAGATACTAATGAGCACATCCCTGGTAAACATAAGATTTAAAGTGGTGCTTTTGTGTGATTCTTTGGAAAAAATTCAGTTTCACAAGTCTGTCGATTGAATTGAGTGTTAGTTGACTAAATATCTCTTTGGTGGAGGACAGCCCCTGAGCTGTAACCAGACATGTCATTTCTGTGCTTTTGTTTTGATGATGCAACACAGTGTAACATGTAACACTGTCAGAATGAATCACAATTTGATATTCTTTCTAAAACAGGGGTTTTCAAAGTCGGACACAGTGGGCTCAGATGAAGTTGAGACGGCACTGGATTACTTTGATACTGAAGAACATTTTAAAAACACGATGATTCTCAGGCACGTTTTGGAGTTAAAAGGAGCATACTGAATATAAAAATATGTGTATCATGTCTGTGTGTTCATGTTTGACTGATTTTGACTACATGACTTAAACGTGCCAGACTGTTAGAATACACACACATTGAAGCAAGTCAACACTTGTAGCTGCACTGTTGTATTTACCTGGGCTCAGTCTCATGAGGTAGGATTACTGCGTTGGCATTACTGGGTAAAAAGGTCCACGTTCCACATTTGGGAGGATATTCACTTGGCATGGTGAACAGCAAAGTTATCACGCTAACTTCATTAGAGGTGATTCATCAATTGATTGGCAGTGCAATTAATCAGCAGCCATTTGAATTAATTGCTTCAGTCGTTTATTAAAGCAACAAAACAAACAAAACCAGCTTCACAGTTGTGAGGATTTGATGCTTTTGTTGTTTTTAGTGATAATAAGCAGAAGATCTTTGAGTTTTGGATGGTCAGTTGTAGAAAACAAGCAATCCAAAGATGTCACCTCAGGTTTTGGTTTTTCTGACAGTTTTTTTAAACGAAACGATTACTCAAGAAAGTAATTGTCAGATTAAATCGATGATGAAAATGATTGTTAATTTCAGCTCTTATCTTTATTATCATAAGACAGCTGACAACATTTGAAGAAGTTGTGACTGCAAAGACTCGTCAAATCTAGCCAAGTAAAGAGCCTGTACCTGTGAAGCTTTAACGTGGCTCTGTGGCGACGCACCTTTAAGGAAACGCTGCCTGCATTGCTTTTGTCTGTGACACAAGACAAATAACTGACTATAGTGTGATCAATAGAAAATGGTAATTCTTAAAAACAAGCCAGCAGTGAAACTGTGTTTTGTTGCTCAGACAGGATTCGTCAACACAGTGAATGTCTCTGTTTCAAACATTAAGGAGTAGGTTTGCCTGAATGAACATCCAGACATTTCCAACATCCATTTACTGGACTAAAAGACCCCAAAACCATCAACACTCGCATCTGATCATCAGTGAACTCAAAATGCAGATGGCAGGGCCGTCACCCCGACAGTATCTACTATTTTCAACATGCAACTAGCTTCAGCTTGTGCAGAAATATTTGTATTTAATCCTGATCCATCTGCTCCCCAGCAACCTGCTGTAGGCAGCGTACCCAGAGGGAACTTATATGACTGATTTATGAGGTTTGGAGGGGATTTTTTTCACATTGATTGTAAGATGGTCCCGTCTCCACATGTCCAATATAAACAATATTTGGAAATTGATTATAAAAGCCATCCAAGCAGGCAAAACAGGAGCTGTCTCGTAGCTCCACACGGTCACCAACAGCAAACACAAGGGGGGTTTCTGGGGCTTTATTCAACACTGAAGGGATAGACAATGAACTGAAGCAGCCTCAAAGCACAGATGAAGCTGTTCTGCATGGCGAGTGTCCATTGTTAAGGCTGATACAAGAGAACACCACTGTGCACCCATCAGTTAATAAATTATATTTGGAAATGTCGGAAAGGGTGATGCAACTACTTTTAAGACTTCAGAAATGTGGACCACAGGAGGCGTCTAAGCTGAAATGGCAGAGACACATCCACAGCCAGCACGATATATAATAAGCTCTGAGACCGTTTGATCGGATGTTGAAGTTCATATCCACTGGAGTCGTCTCTCTTTTCGGTTTCATCCAGCTCAGGGTCCATTCACAATTCATAAGAATTACCTCAGTGCAAAAGTATTATTCAGAATTCAGTGCTCTTTACTTGTGCGTCGAAGGGTTTATTTCTATGTTAAACTTCCCTGTTGGTCATTTTCATCTGCAGCTGGAATCAGAAATGTCACTCAGCATCTCAGAGTGACCATTTCAGACACCAACTTCAAATAGAGATGAGCTAATTCCAAAGATACTCCACCATCTTTGTTTATGATGCCCTTCATTTCTTTGTTTGCTCCACAGTGCTATGTGGAACCACAGAAGCCACAGCCACTTTACACTCCCTGTTATCGGTTTGTTGAAGTTCGTAATCAGGTCAATGAGGGTTTGTCGGGCTCTTTTCCAGGGGTGGTTACTTGTGGTTGGGGACCGTTTCAAAGCAGAGATCCATATCTTTCCATGGATCATGCTTCCCATTACAAATGTTCACTGATTATGTTGTCACATCTATCAGAGCTCTCAAGGCCAGCACATGCAAAAACAGACCTTCTATATTTAAAAGAACATTCTTTCTCAGTCTGTCTCTTTTTTAATTGTTTTTTAATTGTTGGTGCTTGGTTTTTATTATCCAACACTGGTTTAATTGTCAAAGTTGAGGTGAAACTCAATAATGTGTTTACAACAGTACATGATATAAGAGACTAAGGCAGAAATAATTTCAGTATAAAGCGCTTTGTATCGGGGGGGGGGGGGAAACCATATGAAAAAATAACTCATGATCATGAATCATGATTATAATATTTTCCAAACAAGAAATAATTATTGGTAAAGCTGCTCAATACATCCACACTCTGATATCAGATATAATATTAGATTAGATGCCATCTGCTATTTTGGTTATTGTAATATTATGATGCAGCCTAAATGTTGACAAAAGGTCCATTTAGCAGCTGTTCTGGAGCTTTTCAATCATATCACATGGTCTTCCTCAGCAGTTAGAGTTTGCCAACTAGGCATGTTGAAAATATTAGTTCAAAGGAATAGTTACTTAGTTAATACTTAAAAGGAAATTTACTTATTCGCTTTGATATGGACAGGATGAGCTGGGGATCAAACCCCCAACCCTGCTATTAGTAGAAAACCCATTAATAATAAATGACAACAATCATGTAATCATGACTTGATGGTTCATTAAAGGTTCTCTAAACGACACTCAGAGCATTACATGTTGAGAGCCGTGTGGAGGCAATACAAACGCTCTGAATTTTGTATTGAGCACCTTTAGAAGGATGCACAAGATATCCAGTGTACTAAACAAATAGCAGCAATGCAACCTGTGTGAATGGGACATACTGTTCTTCAGTAATTGAATGAATTAATGAGATGAGTGTAGCCTATATAGTTAATGAGAGTCCAACCTGCTTGGTGTGTGCGTGTGTGTGCGTGTCTGTGTGTTACCTTGCAAACACAGTCCCGCTGCCCCCAGGGAAGGTGTATGGATGCTGCTTTCTGAAGACGTGGCCAACTCTGCTGCAGGGGATGATCTCCAGACTGCCACCGCACTGCCACACGCGAAATGAGATTTCTGAAACACACACACACACACACACACACACACACACACACAGACACAGACACACAGACACACACACACACACACACAGACACAGACACACAGACACACACACAGATGTCACAACACATTTGTTCCAACAAACTGTTTCTATAAAAATATCACAGTGGATTTTCATAAGCAGTATGGAAGACGTTTTGTGGGGTTGTTAACTCAGGACGTCTGCGCCTCATTAATGTTTTTGTCAGTGTACTGATATTGTCTGCTCCCCTCTCTAACATTGTCTGCATTTGAATAAGTGCTGTTTGAATGAGCGCACAAGTAAATCAGTATCTGAATTGTCAATCCAGCTCTGAATCATTGTGCCGTCTCGAGAGAAGAATCATTCTGTTTATTCTTGACTATCTCCCCGCTGAATTCAGACAAAAGCTACAGGGAGACACAGCTGTTATTTTCTCATTGTGTTGTTTGCAAACGATCTCTATTGTGTGCACTATAGTTATCATCACGTTAAAACTGTAATTTTCTAAAGATCAACTGTAATCTAGAAGACTCTTTTACCAAAATACGACGACCAAATTACAAAAGGATTTTCTTGGCACACAAACCCAAAATAATCTCACGAGTTGATCACAGCGTGAGACACATCACAAGAGACAGTGCACATTTTATAAGAGAGCAGAAATCCAAAAGAAAGAAGTTACAAATGTGTGCCCGTTTAAGACTTAAAGGAATAGTTTGACATTTTGGGAAATACGCTGATTAGACTTCTTGTTGAGAGTTAGATAAAAAGATTGATGCCAGGCGTATTTGTATGTTGAATACAAAGCTACAAGTCACTTAGCTTAGCATTAAGACTGGAAACAGAGGGAAGCCTGACTGTCCAAAGGTAAGACACTCCACCTACCAGCCTGCACTCAAGAAATAGTCAAGACCACAAGTCCATGTTTAAACACAAATTGTTATTTTTACACTTACAAGACCAGTCGTTGTGCTAAGCTAACTGGCTGCAGCATCTATTAAAGTACAGACGTGAGAACTCTGGTATCAATCTTCTCATCTAACTCTCGCAAGCAAGTTAAAAACTGCATTTCCCAAAATGTCAAGCTATTTCTTTAATGCCTCTGGTAAAACTCCTGTCCCATCTGTCGCATCTAGAAGCAGATAGTCGGGAATGAGACAGTCGGGGGTGCAACACATTACAGTGTAATGGTAAAGACTGACAATAGTTTATTTTTGTTACCTGCCACTTTGAATCACACTCTGTTTTGTTTCTTTCACTCACCTTTATATTTATTATTCATCTGCATCTGTTACTGTGTCTTATTTTCATCTTCTAACCACCATCGTCTGCGGTTATTCTACCGACTTCATGCTCCAGTGTGACTCATCTGAATTTGCATTTAGACTTTAGCGGCACTCACCAAGGTTTTCTCCTCCCCATACGTCCATCATCATGTCGTACTTTCCCAGCAGCTCAAAGTAATCCTTATCCATGACAAATAGACCCCCTGCTATCATTGGAGTCCTACAGGGGCAGAGAGAGAGAGAGAGAGAGAGAGAGAGAGAGAGAGAGAGAGAGAGAGCAGGTGGATGGAGCGAGGAAAAGCGCGAGATTAGTAGAAATAGTGGAAACTGCCAAACAAAAGTGTGTCGCTCATGTATGATTGCTAGAGTGGATGTGTGAGTGTGAATGACTTACTTAATGGGGGCGATGGGGTTGCCTTGTCTGGCTCGTCTCTGATCCAGAGTCATGTAGTCCCATTTAAACACCAAATTCCAGTCAAAACCTACAGGCATTAACACACACACACACACACACACACACACACACACACACACACACACAGAGAGAGGACCAAAGGACAACGCCATTATGAGCATTAGTTGCCTCTAAACCTGACACTGTATAAAGTTGTAATACTAGAATACAAAGGACGGGACAAAAAAAGTAATTGTATCAATAAAAATCCAGTTCACTCAGCCTGCAGTGTGGAAGACACAGTTTATGTGCAGTAACACTAAACATGCTGGGAGTATACTTAGCGGAAGTGTTTGTGTGTGAGAAAAAGCCACAACAGCCTCAAGTGAAAACTGTTAATGAAGTGGAACAACAGGTAGTAATGCTTCTAATACGCAACTACACAGAACAGCATGTGTACTGTACCTCCTTTCAGATCGGCCGAGGCTCCTACGTACTGGAAGTTGTCCATGTTGATGACATCAATGATAGGAGACACTACTCTGCTCTTGTCCTGAGAAGGAAGAACGGAGACAAAATACACAATTTGTCCTGAACAATCTCAGAATGGGAATAACAGGAAATGTGGTTCATTAATAAATATGTACGAAAGTCCAAGTTTTCCATGTTTTGTGTCGAGCAGAAGTAAATATTCCCCTCAACACCAATGACTCACACGTTTAGTTTACACTCTGTATTTAGTTTATCTCTGTGTTTATGAAGCAGAAGCCAGCTTTCATACAATAAATCACTCCCACAGCATCACATCTTACAGCAGTTTAGAGAAAGGATTGCTCAAGTGACCAGAATGACAACAACAGAAACAGGCCTCAAAGGTACCGAGTTAGTTTATTTATTTTGGGCTGAAACCTTTTGATATGACACATGAGGTTCCACCCACACAGACTGCATTTTTCCTTCTTTCTGTTTTGTATTGAGTGATTCATTATTTAGAGGTACAACTAAAGCAAAGAAAAGTCAATTACGTTGACAGCAAAATGTTTTAGATTTGGCTCGAGGCATTTATTAACTAGGGAACGACAAAACACCGCGTTTGGGAGGATCAAATACACAATCACACTATTTTCAGTCATATCAGATGAATATTTAAAGAACCTCAATTTTAAACAGTGTCCCACTTCAGACTGAGATTACATTTAATCAAGAGATTCCCTCTCAAGTCATTACTGGATGACTTCACTGAAGCTATCAACTCACTGTTAATCTTTTATGGAGTTTATGTTTATTCTGCCAGAGGAAATTACTGCAGGAAACGAGGGAGAGGTCGGGTGGTTTTTCTATATATCTGTACTGACTCTGGGAATAAAACCTGACTGATGTCTTCATGCATCATTTAGAGCTCTGACTGATGACTCTCTCTTTGCTGAAATAAATAAAATAAAGTTCAACACCAGCAAGTTATGACCTACTGAATCACAGGCCTATACACTTATTAAATTAAACTGAACATCACATTTTCATTTCAATAGAGGAAGGACATTTTAACCACGCCTGATCAGAAAAAGGAAATGTGAATTTTTGGGGCTGTGAAAATGTGCTTTTATACTGAAGGGGTCCAAACATTCCTGTGTTATTGAAGTCATGCGCTCCTTGTTTTTAACCAGACACTGACGGACTACCAGCACCAGGGGAGCTGCTTTGTAGTCGACCCCGACCTCTGACCTCTATGTGAAAGAGTGAAGGAGAGAGCTAATTCCCCTAACAATATGAATTACATCATCACCAATGTGAAGCAATTTTGAGCCCTGTGATGCAGTACATTTTGAAAACACTGCAAAAGACTCTTCAAGAAACTTGCATCTTGAAACATTTCCATTTTGTTTTGTTCTTAGGTCCAATTACAAGACATTACATCCTTTTAAAAGGTACAATGGTACTATGACACTACTAGCATACGGAAAACTCAATGAGTTAACAGTAATATATTGATACTTTACGTCAAAATATAAAAGGTGAGGACTGTTGCCATGTATTATATCTTCACTGTCACCTTTAAAAAAAAGCCTGAGAGGCAAAACTAAATTAAACTAAAGTTAAAGTGTTTAGATAAAGAAGGAGGTCAAATCAGAGTGACGTCACAAAATGGCGAGCTGCTCTACAGGGTCTGTGTTGACCGTTTATAGACTTATAGTATCACCCTCTTTGACCTTTGAGCCACACCAGTCTTTAACGGTCTCTCTTAAACAGGGCAACTTCAGTATGTTTGAACGAGAAGTCTATTTTCCCTTGTTTTTGGGGATGTAAAGATGTAAAAAAAAAACAAAAAAAAAACACGGGAAGTAAAAAGTCTAAGTTACCCTTTAACATCTCAACATTAAAATCCTTTCATTGTTTATCTGATTGGACTTGTTCATCTTTTACTTTCTTTGTATGTTCGATAATGTACTTTACTGATGTATAAAGGTGTGTGTGTGTGTGTGTGTGTGTGTGTGTGTGTGTGTGTGTGTGTGTGTGTGTACCTCAGCCACTCTCTCCAGTAGCGGCTCCAGCCAGTGGTCGTTACATTCACAGTGAGAGTCCAAGAAGGTGAGGACGGGTGCCGTGGAGGCATCTGCACCACGAACCCTTGAACGCATCAGTCCTGAGGGAAACATCAAAGATATACATTTAGAATGATTTCACCCCCAACCATTAACATGGGGGAATAACTGCATTCATGAAACATTGATGAGATGTTTCTTTAATATAAAACTTTCTTCTTCTAGCTACCTTCTCTGCGGTCGTTTCTCAACACGCGCACTTTTTCAATCTTCCCCAGCAGCGCTCCATCCTCCGCTGAAACACACGCAAAGTATGTAATTACTCAATGAACTTATTAGGTTTGTTTAGTTGTACAATTTGTTTGCGTGAATTACTCACAATTATCACTGTAGTCATCAACTAGAATGATCTCTTTGACCAAGTGAGAAGGACTTTTCTTCAGGACACTAAACCGAGAGGGAGAGGCAATTTACAGGAAGAAAAAACATATTGAAAATGTTTTCTTAAGTGGACAGCACACACACCATTCACCTACCTGACCACAGTCCGTAGCAGGGCAGAGCGAGCTTCATTGTGGAAGGTGATGACGACGCTGGAAGCCGGCAGGTCGGACGTCCACTGTTTATGTCTGCAGCTACACACACAAGAAAAAGACAGAAAAGCATAAATGCCTAAATGTGTAGAAATGCACAAACACTCCTACGCACAGGAGCGCACGGCTGAATGTGTGAGCAAAGCTGCGAGCTGCTCCCCAAACAGATTCTCAATACATGAACACAATAGATGGGATTCAACACACACACACGCACACACACACACACACACACACACACACACACACACACACACACACACACAGTGATGCTCTGCTGAAGCTGGGACTGACAGTGGGTTTTGAGAGCCGCGGGGCAAAAATCCCATGGGATCGTGTACGTGCGTGCATCATGTGTGTTTGTGTGTGTCGAACAGAGACAAATCCTGCCCCGACCTAAAAGTGAAGAACATGGGTGATAGGATGCTACTGGAGACAAGGAGCCAAGGGGAGGATGCATAAATCCTGTGGTAATGCCCTGTACACGCTATACATACATCACATGAGCAGATGTGTGAGTGTGTATCTGTGTGTGTGTCTGTGAAACAATTCTGTTTCAAGAAATGAACCATCACCTATAATTTAAAAGACTTACTGCCAACAGAAAGTTTGGCCTTAGAGGCTTTAACACACACCAGATGTATAGTATGTGCCGTTTAAAGAGTACACTACATATTGAGTGTATAGTACACCCTGTCAGTAAATTGTCTGTGTGCATGGAGTGTGGGGTCCTTTTGTCACAGCACCACGACTGTCACAGCAGCACTGGCTTTAAAACCCTGAAAACAGACAATTTGAAGCTGCATCAATCTTGAATTGACACAATCCTCCTGAACATTCCTGGTGCTGGTGTGTGTGTGTTTTATAGCTGGAGAATTAAACCTATACGTTCTTTTGATCTTGTGTTGAAAGCACAAATGAAGCAGCCTTGGCCTGAAAGCAAAACAAAAAGGCTGTTTTTTGTCTTCTAGAAAACCTTCACAAATCAGTGCTGCTGAATGCTGTGCAAATGACTCATCGCTACCAGATAAATAAGAGACACATCCCTGCTCTTTTAGCAGGCTAATGGCTCTAGCTGTCCCAGTTAGGTCAATATATCAGTGAGGCCAAACCACAGCCTTTACATAAATAGCCTTTGAGTCACACGGTGTGATACTGCAGGAACCAAAGAATGAACACGATGACATATTGTTGGAGGAGCACAGTGTTGGCAGCACTTTCACTTCTTTGTGTGTAAAGTTGATTTACAGCTAAACTTACAAATCACCAGGGCTCATATAAGGCTACCTGCTCTGCTCCATTTCTGGTTTTCATTCACAAAAATGTTCATTAAGAGTTGCATTACTTTGTCTTTATTTTAGTCCATTTTGGTATCGTATCTATACTCCTAATTTTTCTGATTAAGAAGCATGTAGCTACGTATACAAACACAATACACGGCTAGAGAACTGTGTAGAAATGGACATAATGTTTAATCTTTAATGTCCGATGTGAAGCAATTGCTGCATAACGATCATGTCCTTTTTCTGTAGTTCAATGTCACAAGAGTTGATGTAAATTCATGCTGTGAAAATATTATAGCAAAAAAAAACTCAAACTGAAATTAATTTACGCTTATTATTATTTTATTACTTCGTTGGTGCTCGGGCCCTGTTGAAATCGCTAAAGTTATTATTTCATGCATGGAATCATATTTTTGGGGGCTTTATTTTACTCGAAAACTCACCAAATTTGGCACGCTTATCAGGACTGGTGAACAATGTTATATTTTCTGACTCACCACCTCCCTCCTCCATCAACCTCACCCCTTCTTCCTCTAGCCTGTGGCCCCCTGATGAAATGACTGCAGTATTTATATTTCCAGTATTAGTAACTGGGTGTTTACGGCAACATTTCCAGAAAAAGTGCTGTTTTTCTACTTTGTATACACAGAATGCACACAGCTCTGAAAAATAACATGTTAGAAATGAATTTTAAATGCAGCCTCAATACTGATAAACTCTGAGCACAATTCATTTGTTTTCCTTCAAACTGAAATCCTGAATCAACCAGGACTGAAATCTTAAAGATTGCCAGGTTAAGGCTCGGTTGCACCAACAAGGATCAACTTTTAAACCCATTTAAATCAAGTTCCTTACAAAAAGTTAAGGGACAGACTCTATCAGTTGTTTTATGATGCTGCTGCTGAATTTCTTCCAAGATTCCGGTTCAGAAAGGAAACTGTTCTGGAGCTTTTTACTTTACTGTGAAAGAAGTGTTTTCCTTACGGTGCTGTTGTGCATGTTTATTTAATATTATTTGGCCAAATTGCTCCACTAATTTAGCCACAAGTTTTCCCTCAAAGACGGAGAAATTAGAGGATTATTAATCATTTTCATTTGGGTAAGCAGGCGTCTCCATATTTATAAAACTCTTTCATTTTGGTTTAAACTTGGATTTACTGAGCAGAGGTTAGTTTGTATTTGTGCGACAGAGCTCTGCTAAATTCTAAATCTGGATTTACTCATTTAAAACATAGTTTTTCTAAACTCTATTAAAACTGGTCCAACGTGAGGAGTCAGCAATAAAACCATTGTGAATCCCCATAACCCCGAGAGGTCCTTGAGCATAAAGTTGTAAATGAGCAGAATTCAAGATGAGCTGCAGACAGACGGATCTGATGAACTGAGAAAGCTTTGTGTTTATGTTTGAAATTATAAAAACAAATATGATAAAGTACAGGACCAGAATTAAGAGAATGATTCACTGCTGCAGGCGCCAACAAAAAAACTATTTCTCTGAATTGTCCACTGGTTCTGGTTAAGCTCAATAAAGAGCACCCAGGAAACACAACAGACTCCAGAGAGCTTTAAGGGTAAACTAGTTTAACTTAAATAGCATCATGGATTAAAATATGCAGTTTATTTTTCGGTCATGATCAATATCCTGCATAATTAATTAGGAAGGCAACAATAAAATATCGCAGACATAGAAATCAAAACATACTCAGTAAAATGTTATTCTAATAAAGGATCCAATAGATATTGTGTCATGATCTATTTTTTGTCCATTTAACAAACAGACCAATCTACAGCCATTAGGAGACGTTTTCTTGTTATTTATGGAGCAGACGGTGAACAGTGCGGGTCTGCTCTGCTGCCACTTCCTGGTCATTATCTGATCGACTACAATAGAGGGAGTTTCCAAGAGACTTTATCCAGTCTGGAACCAACTAGTCCAATAGACAGACGGCAATAACCGGTATGTACACAGACAATCCCTGCAATTTCACATGCAACAATAAAGGTTGAGGAACAGAATGACGCAGACAGTAAGCGTAATGATAGAGATACATACTGGTCATGTCTCGTATCAGGCACAGCTCTGTCCATACGGAGTTTGTCGCTCTCCACCTGGTTGAACTTGTTCCTGGCGTACGGATCCTGACCAGGTCGGACCACCGTGGCTCCAACATACAGATCCTGGTCAAAATCCTGCCAGCGCACCTTACCTGGAGACATACACACACACACACACACACACACACACACGCACATTAAACACACGGCCAATAAACATCCATAGAAGTTAGATGAACACACTATTTCAGTCTCATTCATTTGTGGTTTAACTGAGATGGAAAGGCTCAGAAATTCCAGATATTCCGAAACTTAAAATTAAATCCAGACTCCATGATCACCATGTGGTAATTTGGAAAAAACAAACAGACTGTTTGGTGAACAAAAAGACAATATTGTACCATGTTGCTGACCCTAAAGTTGACATGTTCCAGGATTGATTTATACTTATTTTTAGACTGTATTGTCAAATACGTAGATAATGAACACACTGGTTTCACATTTCTTCTTTTTGTTTCAACTCTCAGATAAACACTAAATGACCGATTTTATATTTAAAAAAAACACATTCTTGGTGTGATAGTCTGGTGAAATACATAAAAAATAAACACAGTATATCCCAAAATAAAAGCTGCCACCAAACATGAAGTTCAATGTTGTGTGTCTCAGGAATGAATGGGATTATACATCTGTGGGAATATGAAATGTAGGCAGCAGCCTGGCTGATGCAAGAATCCTTCACGACTGACAGGAAGGAAACCTGGCAGCTTCAAGCCGCTGCTTGACAAGGCGACAACATGGCAATGAGGGAAGCTGACATGAGATTTATGCTGCTTATATGAGAAACTGTGCCGAAGAGAATTCAGAGGACAAGGCCAGACTACTTTAGGAAACTCAAAAGAACATTTGCTATGCACTGCACCGAGTTAGAAAAAAAATTCTACTCAATTCAGTCATTTACTGCAGCCTAAAATATATACATTTTGGAAAGCATGAGCCACTATCAAACGCACACACACACACACACACACACACACACACACACTCAGAGCACAGTGTGTCTGTCTGTCCAGATTATGGAGATCATTGCGCACTAAACAGAGAAAGTTGTCATGTTTAATTTCACACTTTATCACTGACTACCGAGGCACAGACACACACGAATAATAATGCAACTAATTAGCCGGGTGCAGCTGCTATGCTAATGACTTGTGTTAAGCATATGGCAGTGTGAGATTACACTATCTCTCAGTGTGGACGAGTGTGTGTGTGTATGACGGGCAGAGACAGACAGACAGACCGAGAGAAACGGAGCCTGACGAGGAGCAGAGAGTGCGTGTGCATGCGTCTGTCCTGACAGCATGTGAATGTGTCTGGCATGCTAATTGGCTGAAGCTCGCTATGATCCGCCAGCGACTGTACAGCGGCGTCTCTGAGACACCGCTGTACGTGACAGTGTGTGTGATGTCCTTGCTGATATCTCTGTTTAGTGGCAGCGAGCAATTATTGTAGTGAAATTAGTGTTTCAACTTTGAGAGTGTTTAGCTGAGACTTTGAAGATCTTTATCTCACACCGTCTCTTTCAATCCTCCTTTTCTTTGTCTGCTGAACCACTCAGCGCAGATGAACTGTCCGGCCTCTCACTGGGATCAATCATTCAGCTGTCATTCTTCCAATACTCTCTTTAGCAGGTGACTGTGCTGACTGCTTGTTTTTGTTTTGTTGCAACACTTTCTGGAAATCCCTTGACGCTGTCGTGTTTCCAACCGACGGGAACTGGCAGGCTCACCCTCGATCTGTACTGAACCATGAACCATCCGCCCAACATCTCGGTGAACACCAACGCTCAAAGTGCACAGGGTTGATCCACTCACTGAAAATGATCCAAGAAAACCTTTGAGAGCAATTTAACGCGCCGCAAACACAGCATCATTGATGTACGTGGTGAGAAGTGTGCCTATTCGCACCTGTAGCTACCTACACCCAACAGTGATGTCACGGTGTCCTGGAGGACACTTCTACATCACTGCTGCAAAGTGACAAGTCAAACCATCAGAAGTCGACAAAATTAGATGTTTTTAGGAGGTTACTCTTTAAAGTGGATTCATTTTTTTGAATTTGACAAAACAATCCAAACACAAGAAGAGCTGAAATGATTCGTAAACCAATAGATTAGTTAATTGACAGACAATTAATCAGCAAGTATTTGATATTCAATTCATCTTTTAATATTTCTTTGAACTCCACCTTTGAGTGTCGTCGCTTAGAAATACTATTAACATTTGAATTTCTGATGTGGTCGGATGTCACGTCTTACAGACTTGTTTTGATGAAGCATAAGCAGGAAGTTGTGAAGGCCATTTTTCACTATTTTCTGAGATAAAATTTAGATCAGCAGATTAATTAGTGAATATATAAACTTTGGTTTTAGTCCAAAACACAGGTCCATCTGCTGCCTTTGTCCAAAGCTTTCAATAGAGTTGCCACCACAAAACAAAAAGAGAGGAACTCTGGTCGTATAAAGGGGTAGAAGACCATCCTCCAAACTTCATTTACAGATGAAGACCATGAGATGCAGTTGATTGCTTTGGAAAAAGCTAGTAAGCGGACCTTGAGTTTATTTTTGATCTTGTTCTGTTAAGCTATATTTTTAAGGCCAAGAGGTTTAGGTGACTGGCCACGATGTTTATGTGTATGATGTCAATCGCATCCATGATTGAGTTTGTCATTCAGTCAACTTGTCTTGAATAAAAATGATCTAACACACTTTAAAGAGCCTTGAAAAACTCTAAGAAAACCAGTTACTCAAATATTAAATTGAATAAGGTTTACGTGGTGCATTGCCACGTTTTAAATGCTTTTCAATGTGCCACAGTACCAGAAACTGGAGACATGCAAATATTCTGGTGACTGAATTACAAAGAGCTTTGATGCACTTCTCAACAACCTGAGCTTTCCCTCCTTCACGCTCCCTGCCACCACTTTCTTTCATGACTTTATCATCCTTCACTCTCCCATTCTCCTTCTTCTTCTTCTTGCGCGTGTGTGTGTGTGTGTGTGTGTGTGTGTGTGCGCTGTGGCTGATGTTGTGATACGCTGCGGTTGCTGTAATCCTGTAAAGTCACCCTGAAGATGAAATGCCCCCACTTCAACATTCAAATTGGATTCCATTTCCAGCGCTGCATCAGATAAGAGAGTGTGTGTTCAGCGTTCGCAGGTCACGGGCTTGTGAGGGAGGGGCGGCTGCTTTGAGCCGGGCTGACGATGAGAGCTGAATGAGAAATCGCGGCTCAGATGCTCCGTCTGCTGGGACTCTCCTGCTCCGCTCTACACTACCGGACTCTGAGACAATGCTCCTCAAAGCCGGGGCGGAGACGCATAGCTGGGTTTGTGGCGAGATTAAAATGCAATACAGGAATTATTTTGGATAGCTCCAACATTTGAAATTTGCATCACACCACTTGCTGTGTTGAATTATCTTCTCTTTCTCTGTGGATGTTTAAACATGGTTAAAGAGAGTGTCCATGTGTCCATGAGAGTGTCTACTGGTTATAGAGCTATGCCACTGTTTTACCACATCTCAAAGAGGAAATGATTATGGTTGTAGGAACATGACGTGGAATGCTTTCTGGATACATCACTGTGGTGTTCAGGGTCGGCCATGCACATGATTCACAGCTGGGATGTATTCGTCCTTTTCCTTCTCAAGCAGAAACAATGAGGTACTGAACTGACCCGGAGGTCTGGTCAAATATCCTGACTTGAATATGAAAAAAAACAACATATATTTGATTAGCTCCTTCGCTTAAAATACTCAAATAAATATCCTAAAGACTAGTATCTCATCCATTTGCGTCATTAACGTCATCATGTAGTTAAGGCAGAGTGTGGTTGTAGATGAGACAGTTTGGTTTCCTGTGTCCGTGTCATGTGGGTTTCACCACTGCCCCGCTCCTTTAGGAGACTAGCAGCAGGTCCTGAGTCTATTGACTCCAATGGGAACAAAGATTATGACCGATTTTCGTTCCATTGTCAAAAAAAGTAAATATTGGACCCAATTTTCACACAAGCCAAATATCTGCAGAACATTCTGACACTGAAATGGCATTTTTCAAACACACAAATCAGAATCAGGAAAACATTTACTTTGATCAAGACCTCTCTCTGTCTCAGCAACATACTCTGCCAGGTCTCTCAACACAGGTTGGCAAACTCCCTCGATAACTCATTTTTGTAATGCTGCTAGCTGTGTAAATATCTATGGTTAGCAAAAGAAAATATAAATACGTGATGTAAATATAACCCAATCTGCTTTCATCCATCCACACGATGTTCACAACAAACGAGGTGTGGGAGGCGTCCCCACTGAGGAGACAGGAAGTGTATACCATGTCAAACTACTGGCTGAGCTTATAATGAGTCATCTTTGTTATAGAGCATCTTTGGTTGTAGTGCATGATGGGTAGTGAAGTTTCCTACCTGGCGGCAGAGTCTCCAGGCCGTGAGTCTTGTCGTCAGACAAGTGAGCTTTGCTCCTACTGGATAAGTGACTGGAGCCCCAATCATCCTGAAACAAGCAGAGCAAACACACACACAGATAAGCAATGATGCACACAGTTTAATCTGAAAGCAAACAAACAGGAGAGCGGCTGAGACACATCTCATCCGAGACACCGGAAGCTGTTATGCTTTTAAAGATATCAATTAGAGCATTTTGGCTGTAAAATGTTCAGTATTATTTAGATAATCGCACCGCAAAACAACTAATCTTTTGTCTTAATCTCAACATACAAGTTTCACATGACTAACTCTTTTCACCATTCTGTTTCTTAGTTTGAAGAAAACTAACATGATGGAAACTTTCTGTTTAAGATGAGTTGTTTCTTTTCATAACAATAAAAACCACATTCGGCCAGAGTCTGCCTCAGCTGAGTCCACACAGGCTTAGGACTGCACAGTCGATCGAATATGACCCGCATCATGATTTTAACTTTGCACAGTTACTTTAACGTGATCGACTGCGATACCGACATTTAAATTGCTTGCTCCGCTTATAGAAAACGGCATATCAAATCAAGCACTTTCTAAACTAATGACCAGCAACTCCTTTCCTGAATGTTGTGCCTGCAGTCCGGAGTAGAAGAGCAATAGACTGTATGATATGCTACAAGTCTGCTCTCTGTTGTAGACGGGTGAAACATAAATGCACTGAATTCAGGTGGAGAAAAACCTTGTTTTAAATCTCATTTTGATGCTGATATTTGTTCATTAGCAGGAACATAGCACCACATGAAAGTGAAAGCATTTACTCTGTTTATTTATGTGTGAAAGTACAGTACAAATGTTTTGCCCCTAAAATCATCATGAATAATCATGTTAAATAATCGTGATCTCAACATTGATGGAAATAATCGGGATTATCATTTGTCCAGCGAACGTGATTCTATCACTGCAAGAACAGATCAAAGCGTCTAGCAGAGCACTGAATAATGAAATCAATTCATACACGTTTTAATCGCATTCAATCATAGAGTCACTCATCCACAGCCAGATGATCTGAGTACAAATACTTTGTTTCACTTCATTCACCGATTGCATCCTTGACAAGATGTGTGCAGTGACTTGGAGGTCTGGAAGCAGACCAAGTCATCCCTTCTTTCATTCACTCACCCTTTCATTTGCTCCTTTTATCAGGTCGTCATTCATTCACTCCACCGGTCCTCTGAGAGAGCACAGTTCATGGCCTTCACCATTTACACAAATGGACAGATGACCGAGCCATCCCTCCCCGTGTCCATTTATGTTCCCAGTAAAAGCCCCCGGATCGATACACTGCGAGGCAGAGGAATTAGTGCCGTTCAGTCACTGTCCAGTCTGCTGCCCTTGACTTGAAAACTATTGTCTAACCCCATTTGCTCCGTAGTTCCCTTTCACCCTCTCCAAGATGCTTTATTGATCGGTTGTCACGCTGTCTGCCAATGACAGTGTCACATTAGAGACCACCGCAAACACTATTCAACACTTCATTTCTACACCCGAGAGAAGCGATTAAGGGAACACGTTTTTTATTCATTTTTTTATGCTCGTTAAGCCTTTGCATTCACTTCTGGTTTTCTGTGACTCTCACATCGTTTCACTCTGTGCCAGCCTTTCCTTTCATCGACTGTGGACGGTGCGTCAAGCTGCTTTAAAAATATACCCATTGTTCAGTGACTGGAATATAAGATTAGATTGTCCACCAACACCTACAACTACTATAAAAAACCCTACATAAAATCAATTTCTATACGTGTTCATGACAACTGAGTGAACAGTCAAATGGTAATGCTCAGTGTAGGATGAAAACTAAAGCTGGCAGTATACTCTGCTGCAGAAATACAGTTTGACAGCCTCTCGGGGAAAAACAGGACACATTTACAAGTGAAATAAAGCTCCAAATTGGCTTTGGAATCTTGCTTCTTCGAGCTATTTTGTCTTTCTGACGTTTTACGGTCAACTCTTGTTGATGTTTCAAGGCTCTGCATTTTGAGCTGGTTGTAAAATCTCCTCCCCAATCTTGATGTGTTTTCACTGCTTGAGAGTGACACTAAACACGCAGCGAGTACACTCACATTTGCATCGTTTACGGTGGTGCGATTGTCAAATGTTGCAGGTGTAAGTAGAACACCACTGTAACATGATTGTAAGAGCCTTGAGCAAGAACAGACACCAAATTAAGTCAGCTAAAGTGCGTGTTTCTGTCTATCAGATCAGGTTGATCTCCTCCGTCTCCTCTGATCCTAAAGAAGCTTCCTCTGCTTCTTAACAGAGTCTACACTTCAGCCATCATTAAGTCGTTTATTTACACCTGTGCTTTTCCTGCTGAGGCATTTAAAACGTGTCTATAGGCCATAATAGCAATCCTGCAGCTGGCACACTTGCATGTAATTAATGTTATTAGTAACACCCGTGTTCGACAAGTCAGAGTGTTCTCTATTAAAGAAGCGCATCAGCTACATGGGAGCACTGCATCATTTGAATTCAGCATTTAGGTCTGAACTTATAGTTAAGCCATAATACGTTTTTTCATAATTCAGGCAACAACCTAAGTTTACTTCCATTACCAGCTCTGTGTAACTTTTGATCGGTACGATAGTTTGAGCAGCTGCTCTCAATTTACAATAAATGTATGAGAACATTTAAATGACAGACAGCTGGCTGAACAAGCAGCCAACCGCCTGTTGAATATCGCCGACTTTATTTTGACAGTCTCTCAACGCTCAGCGGTACAGTGACGCCTTGCACACCACTTTCTCTTCCGTTTCTCTTTCTCTTGACTGCCCAGATTTAAAACATCATATGAATATGTCAAAAATGTTAATGAGCTAAATTTAATTTGGGAAATAAAAATCAGTTTCGAGTCCCACGCCTTTCGTTTGCCTGTATCCTCAATGAAGAGCTGGGAACAGATCGATGAGTAATTTCCCCCGCTGTGCTTGTAAATACCAAATATTTATTTTATGACTGCAGCTCTACGTTCCACTTTTACTCCTTTTAACTACAGAAATTCATCATATAGCTTTTTTTCATTTAATGACCAGATTGGTAAGAAGAACACGGTCACGACAGTTACAAGAAACTGGAGCTCAACACGATCGAATAAAAGTAAAGAAGAGCAAATTGAAAAAAAAAAAAGGGTAATGTGAGAGAAATGACATCTGCATCCGTGCTGCTGGCTTCCCATATAATGCCCCCTGTGATTTATCGGTATTGCAGTCCATCATCACCGATCGTATCACGAAAGAAAGCATTAGCTTTTTAGAAGACGACAGCAATGCAGTGCCTTATGGATCAGTACGCGCGATTGATCAACAAATGGTTGCTGCAATAAATATGACTTATCACTGATTGAAATGTAATATAAAAGGGTAAGTAGAGAGCGGTAGGAGAGATATCTTTATAACTCACATCACATGAATGGCTTTGAAAACCTCTTAGTGATAATGGTCCCAGCCGGTATCTGCCTCTCCTCCAAACACAAACATGATTGATTAAAACTGTGCACACACACAAAAAGGGACAAAAAACACACACCCCGAGCTACAAACAGAGATACTGGAAAACTAAGACGGCACAGTGTTTTAAGCGTTAACCCCTTAACATCCAGTTTCCCCACTTTTTCCCCTTCAGGTGTCTGACAGCTTCATTCATTCTGTAGCGCCTTTAGGGCTGAGCAATATATCAATATCCAACGTATCCTCATACAGCAGTTCGTGTGATATCTAACAAAAAGTTACTCCTCATTTTTGTGCATTTTCCTATGAAAGTCAACGCCATCTGTCAGTTTACGCTCGTTACATGCATACAGTCTTTTCAAAATAAACTTCCGTCTTCACAGGAAACAACTTAGTTCGGTTTAGGAGATCGTTGGTTGGGTTAAACTAACTACGGAAGTGCCGTTACTGAAGTACGCAAGCTACGGGACGAATAAATTAACATTGAACTTACCAGACGGTTGCCAGATTTGTCTTTACCCACTTTGTCATAGTATCCACATATATGATGATAATTTATCAAAAATGTTATTGTGAAAATATTTTGTAGAAGCACCAGTAGTCAATCCCACAATATCATCACATTATCAATATCAAGATATTTGATCTTCTCCACATCCGCCAGCCCTGATCACCATCTTCTAGCTCTTCATTGAAGTTATAGTGTTTACATATTGTCAGAATTCAAAGAGGACTCCACGTCTGTGATGAACAAAGTTTGTCTGCACAGCATTAGTTTGTAATGACCGACCCATCAGCTGGTCAGTGTTTGAAGGAATAGTTAGACATTTTGGGGAAATACGCCTACTTGTTTGTTTACAGCGTGATGGATTAGATTGATACAACTCTCATGTCTGTGCGGTGAACATGAAGCTACATCCAGCCGCTTAGCTTAGCATGATAGCTTGAAATGGGGGGAAACAGTTAGCCTAGCTCTGAACATTTAATTTTCCTTTTCTCCCTGCTGAGTCCTTCCCCGTCTGTATCTTTCTCCTTCTCATCTCTCCGTCCGTCTTTCTGTACCCCATTCCTTCCTTCTCTCTGTCTTTCACATCTCTTTCTCCCTTTGGCAACCGTTTGCTGAGTATGCCAACTAACAGATGGTCATGACACATACAGGCAAATAGACACACTTCATACACACATTGAATTTCAAAAAACACACACACACAAAGACCCACTCATGCTCATTCAGAGGACAGTCGAGTCGTCTGTCACTGTGGTGTAAAGCCAGTTTCTGTCCCGCTCTGTGGTCAGTGAGAGAAGAGCTGAAGTTAATCTCAGAAATGCTCCACTGCGAAAAGATAATGTTATAAAGGCATGTAGAGGGTGGCTTTAACTATCTGTGTGAGGGTAGGTATAGCTCCTTTTCATTTGGTTATCTTTTAGTCTTGTTTAATCTGCATTTTTTTAGGATTTTCTCCAGTGTCGGTTGGCTTGTTTTTCTGGTTTGAGCCACCTGACAACTCTGGTGGGTGTTCCTGTCCCCGCGGTGTGTGTTTATCTTTAGCTTTGTTGTTGGTTTATGTACGGCAGCATCTTACTGAACACGGTGCACTCAAGACAATTTTGGGGCTTTTTATGTCCTGCTGCTTCACAGGGTGAAATTAAACTAAAGGGGCCAGTGAGAAAATGTCGCCTGAGAGGTCGTGAGCGACATGCTGCATGTCAAAGCACCTGCAGTCAACTAACTATGAACGGTGAGCACACACTGAGGCTGTCAGAAGTCATTTCAACATTCAAATTCCAGTGGGATCATGTCAAAAGAGCCTTCCTCTTGCACACGTCAAAAATAGCTATTTCTATTTTGCATTTTACTCCCGACTGTACTGAACGCCTCTCTGGCTCTACGTGTCGTGACTTCATATGAACTCTGAAAGAACAGAGTGCTGCTCCTCCAATGTCTTACAGATTAAATTACAGACTCAAATCTTTCAAGAATTTACATTCACGGAAAAGACAGGCTATCAATCCACATAATTCATGAATATTTAACATAAAATATACATGAATTACACCAGGTAAATGAACATTTTTTTCCCAACTGAAGGATGTACACAGGCTGTCACACCTGCTTCTCTGTTAATGGGATGGACTTTAAACCCCCAACAGATCAGACCAAGCATGCGCGTGTGTATATGTGTGTGTGTGTGTATACGTGTGTGTGTGTATACGTGTGTGTTTCAACCAGTGTCAGCTCATATTTGTGTATGTGGGGTTTTTGAGCTCACATGCATTAGTGTGTCATTCTGGTCACAACGCACGGGTATCTGTCTGTGTGTTTGATTCAGTCTTGGTCAATCCTCTAATAGTCAGAGTATAATCCACAGTAATCTGATCACATCCACTGATAGATTAACTCAGAACGGAGCTCAAGGAATCCAACACACACACACACACACACATGCACACACACACACACACGCACACACACACACAGCCCCCAACATGTATAAATACTATTCAAACACTCAGCATTTGAACCGTGCCGAAAGAAAACATCTTTACTCTCCATTTGTGATTAAACACAAGTTAACTTGGGAATTTTTCCAACAAAAAAAAACTCAAACTTTGATTTTACAGCGTAAATTCAGATTAAACCATTTTTCTAAAGAAAATGAGCAGTGCCAATGATCCGATTTGCTCTGTGGGCTTAATTCCTCACAGCATCCCACCAAGAAACAACAATACAGTCGGCTGCAGGGCATCATCATCAGGAGCAATGAAACACAGTGATGGACGGCAGCACACAGGGATGAAACAATATGCTGCTGAAGGTTGTCATTATTTAAAACCCTGCTTAAATGAAGTCTCTCTGTTTTGTATTACACTCTGAGGCTACATCTTGTGTTGGTTGTACGCCCGGAGACTTGAAAACAGGAAGCGCCTTCTGTTCTTTAACTGTGCTGAACAAAATTAAATTAGTTAGTAAATGAAACTAATGTACTACTCAAGACGATTAGGAGTCTATAGCCACACCAGCGGTTTATGAGGCTGTAGTATTAGCTAAATGCTAACGTCAGCATGCTAACATGCTCACAGTGACATTGCTATGTCGATGCTAAGCTATATTAGGTTATGTTCACCATCTGAGTTTAGCGTTAGGGCATGATAATTATCACTAAACACTGCTGAGGCTGAAGGGAATGTGATCACTTTTGCAGGTTAAGTGCTGCAGGAATGAGCCCTAAAACCTGGAAATAAGTCAACATTCAGCACTGCAGGTTCCCTCGTCTGGAAGTCTACGGGTTTCTGCCTGGAATGAGGTCTGTGGTTCACACAAGCGGAAGAGATTCTAACGTTTTGTTCTACGATATAAGATACGTCAGTAAATACCCCTGTTGACCTGATGATGCTGCTCGATGACAAGTCAAGAATGAAGGTCTATCAAGTTTCATGAAAATCCATCCGATATTTGTTGAGACATTTCACTTAAAACCAAAAATCTCAGCCTCATGATGGTGCTAGAGGAAAAGTCAAGGGATCCCCAAAGTTGTTAATATTCCAAAATACCAAAGCAACACATCTCATAGCTGTTGAGATGTCGCAGTCTGGACCAAAGTGGTGAACCGACCGACATCACTAGAGCGATGCTACTAGCATTGCTAAAAACACATTGAGGAAATGAACCCACACATTTTGCTCTTCACCTCTCACTTTAGTGCACATTTCAGAAAGTTATATCTTATGTGTCTCCCACTCATTGATGTCACCAAAACACAGAAGGCGATGCTGCTGGTTTTCAATTAAGTCTGTTTAACATCTGCCACTCGCAGGCTTTTAGCCACATGGCGGCCTACAGCAGCGAGTGCTGTTACTGGCAGCCAGCATCTGTCCTGCTGAAGTGTCCCTAAGCAAGACACTGAATCCAGATCAGATCACTCAACTGCAGTTATGGCTGAGAATAAAATATTCATTCATATTAATAATTTATTTATACCCAGTAATAACCACAGTCTATGCTCGAATGTAAATTTAAAGTAGATGTTATCATCAGCCGAAGGCTGCTTATAAACCTCTTCAGACTTGACCTGGAAATGAACTCATTCTGTTGTTGAACTTCAAAGACAAGCACAAAAGATGAAGTCAACCAACAAATAACAGGAGGGAGAACACAGACAAACGCATCATTTGTTTCTCCATAAAGTCACGTGGACACATTTCATTCTTGTAACAAAGAATATTTCTCTGCAGCAGGAATCCATCAAACAAAACCTCTGAATTTAGATTTGAGTTATTGCACAGACCAAGTCCACAGTCTTGCTAGCAGCTCTGTGAGACTTTATTTAGGCATCGCAGAGATTTGAGCATAAAGTTTGGCAGTACCATGTTCACCATCCTAGTTTAGCGTGTTAGCTAGCATTGTGCTAATGAGCACTAAACACAAAGTAGAGACCGCATGGCTAAAACTTAAGAATATGTACCGTATACCAAGGTGCATTCGGAGTCAGCTTCTCCTGATTTGCCTAATAGTGAAAAGCAATAAAAAAAAGCAAAACTTGCCCGAGGGATTTTTTGCAGTTCCTGAACTTTGAGTTTCTTGTAGTTTACGCAGGCCTGCATAGATGTGAATGAGTTAACGTCTCATGGCCAATCACTACAAACAAAGAGCGCTGTGTTTGCTAGAAGACAACCAACAAGTTGGAAAACCAAAATTAGATTTCAACACGTCAGCTCGGTCTCCGGGACAATCGCACCAACCCTCAATGTATAAGCAGGGAAACAAAGTTGGGGACGTGGTATGTATTTTGTACAAAAATGTGAAATCATCGTCTGCAATAGACTAATTTAGAGCGCAGGGTTTTACGTTGTAACCGTGTCAATACCCGCGATTTAGGCTGCCTGTAGTGACGCTGTCCTCTGCGGCTCGCACGGCAAGTTGTTTATTCAGAAGAAGAAAGAATCTAGAAGTCACATTTTTCTTTTCTCCTCTTCAAACAAAAGACTGTCTTCGGGCCCCACACATACACTATCTTCTGGCGGTAGTTCAACATGAAAGGATTGAAAGAAGCTTGTTGCTGAAAACAAGTCTTTAAAAAACAACCACCATAAACTGGGATGTCCTTCCTCGCAGGAGGAGAGCCAGGTTTATAAGAGGAGGGAGGACACAGATGGAGGGTTTTTGGCATTTGCGATCGTTTTCTTTTGCCTCCCAGCAGAGATTCTGAGCAACGTGGTGTTGAAGTTGAACCTGTTTTCGTTTCTCTGCAGCAGCAAACTCTGGAATAAAACTGTCAAATTACATATGACTGAACTTTTCACCTGCGAGCACCCTCCTCCCAACATCCCCTAACTTCATTTCATTTTAATCTCATCTCTTCTCTCCTCGTTTGTCATGTGGCGGCATCTCCTCCTGTCTACTCTCCCCCCCACATGACAACATCTCCCACTGATCAGAATCTCATATCACGCTTCTTACTCTCCTCTTCCTCCCTCTGTCACAAACTTAACATCTTGAATTTCAGTCAGTTTCAGTGTCGTTTTCCTCAGTTCTGCATTACCCGAGCTCCTCTCTATTCACCACCGACGGCACCCACAAAGAGCTGGAGGCCTCGCTCATGAAAAATGTACAACTTAATTTTACCATATGGTCCAATATCTCAAAGGACTTCAAGTGAGACCATGATGCTTTGGGTTAAAGCCTTTAAATAAAGTGAAAACACCTCGTCTTTCACGTGCCAGCTTTTCAGGAACTGAGACTCAGCTTGAGTTTATCGAACTGCTTTTACTAAATACTGCTGAAGGGAAATATTATTGGGGACATTTTGGCTGATTAAACTCTCACCATAGCTGGTTGGCAGACATGCAGGAACATCCTTGTACAACAGTAAGAGATAGAGACAGGACATTTGAAAAGGACCACAGAGATAAGGAAGCAGAGCTTAAGGATGCAATCGACCATCCGTTATAGACCACGTGGTCTTTCACCTGACATTAAAAACAACAATAAACATGTTATAGAGTCAAGACCTTAAAACAAACAATATTAAAACGACATTACCGTCATTCTAGGCTGTAAGAAATCACATTTAATGACGTATATTCGGTGTTCGTTGCGACTGATTCCTCCAGAGGAAACAAGTTGATTATTAGAATACAGTTTTCTCTGACGCCATTACTTTAGAGGAGGTGTAAATGGTTTCTGAGATTACTTACAATTTCATAATTCACACAGAGCATATAAATAGAAAAATAAATAAGTCTTTGTCTCCACACATATTTATGTATATTTAAAAGGGAAAACAGTGCATGGTAGTGACATCAATCATCCCGCATTAAGCCGTCAAATCAATGGTTGTAACTCTACAAACAGCCTAAACATCAGTACAATGACATTTCTACTATTATAAAACATAAAAAAATAAAGTATTCATGCTAACCGTATGAAGGAGGACACACAGAGCGAGGACAGGATAAAGTACAGTGACAATATAAAAACAGAGTTGCTCTCCGACTGCCTATCTCTACGACGTTTAATAAGAGAACCAAAGTTATCAAAACGTCACAGAAGTGTGTGTGTCTCTCACACACACCCACATCGCTGTATACACGGCTGTAGGAAATGCCTGCTCTGCTTCAAACACGTGGAGGAGCTCATTAGGCTTACTTTAAAATAATGAAACCTCTACAAAAGAGAGAGAGGGGAGAGAGAGGGAGGACAGAACAAAAAGAAGAGAGGAGGAGGGGCTGTTTGTACAATCCACAAGACTTCAACCCCGAAGCCCCGTCGACTTCACTCAGACTGCACTGAGCAAACTATGACAAGTCTCACCAGGGTGTGTATGTGTCTGTCTGTCTGTCTGTCTGTGTGTGTAAGAGAGAGAGAGTGAGGGAGACTTGGGGGATGTGAGTGGGCTCAATGAGGCAATTGTGTGTGCTGGCCCCCTTCCCAAAACCCCATCTGCATCCTACACACACACACACACACACACACACACACACACACACACACATTCGCACTCACATTCCCCCACACACACAAACTCCAACCTAAAGTCAGACCACACACACACACACAAAGCAAAAATCGAACTAATTATCTTTAGTTGCTGGGTGAAGTGTGTGACATCTGAATCAGCCCAAATGAAGATGTCTAATAAGAGACTTTCTCTTCAGCTGCAGCAAACTGATGAACGGGCAAAACTTAAACCACAACATCAACATTCAGGAAACATTAAAATATTCTGTTTAAGCAACAGGTGGACAAGATGCATGTGCACTGTTGGTGCTCAGGTAACGTCCACATTTCTCAGGAGGAAAGTCAAGTTTTAAGCATTTGAGCCGTCTGCTGCAGTGATTCTGCACAGCTGCAGCTTAACGACAGTGTGTGTGTGTGTTGACTACTGGTTACGGTTCCACACAGGGGAGTTCTAGTTGGTTAGTTGCAACAATTTTGATAATTGATTAATTGTTTACGTAATTTTTCAGGCAAATATGCCAAACACTTCATCATCGCAGCATCCTGTAAGAATCTGCTGATTTTCATTGCCTTATTATGCGATAGTACATTTTATGTTATGGGGTTTAGGACTGAAAAATAAAGACACTTGGGCAGTGTGGCTCTGCTCGAGTGACGCTCTGAAACTAATCTGAGACACAGATCAAAGTATTGAAACAATCACAATAGAATTCACATATGACGGAATGCTAATACAGGAGGAGTTACTTCCTGAACGCAGGTAGCAGGAAAGTAGCGCTGAATGGCGACAAATGTTTATGTGGACGAACTATTGAGAAGGAGATTGTGGACAAACGTGATTGGAGGATAAATACAATAATGTGACTATAAAATTGTTTTTAACAATTGTTTGATGCAGCTGTATTGTATAAATTAATTACAGATTGTCATTATCCACCAAGCAATTATGTTTTTAATTAATTAATTGTCTTGCGAAGTCTTCAAATTGCTTTTGTCTAAAATGTATTTAATTGACAATTATAGAAATTAAAAAAGCAACAAATGGGAGAATCCGTTAAGATGCTTTAAGCTTAGCAAGAGTGTGAGTAGAAGACACTATAGCTTAAAGCTATACAGTGTTTAATGATGATGGTTGACTGTGATCAATGCACCTCTACTGTACAGTCATGAGACACCTTACTAACCACCGGACGGCCCATTGATATTCATGATATTTCTTTTATCTGTTAATAACAGCAATTAACCGGTAAAAGAAAAATGAGCAAAGAGGCCAATATACCAAACACTTGTTTGTTTGTTGTAGTCATTTAAAGTCGGCCTGTTGCCAGAACTACCAACCATCCATTCAACTGTGTCTGCCTGTCAGTGCCGGTCCAACAGACGCTATAAGCTGAGCTCAGGTTCACGGTGTCACGGTGTACGTTACATCTTTTGCTGTAGCACAGTAGTAGTGCCTTCGAGGACACACACAAGTCTTTTCATGATGAGAGAGAAGGGTCAGAGACTGGATCTTCTGTGTTTCTGGACTGCAGAAGGACATGAAAGAGCATCAAAAGCGGGCGATAAAAAGTGCAGAAAAGAAAGCTGGAGAGTACACTTGATTCACAGTTGATGACAGGAGCAGTGAAGAGATCTGTGAGAAACAAGAGGGCGGATGAACAAGTAAGGCAGGGCGATGGGACACGCCACTAGACTCAACAAGTCGTCTGTTATCATGTAAAACTATGTGGTCTTCATTCCTCTGCGTGGATTTAAAGATGACCCTTTATGTGCCGACTTAGCAGAACTCAAGGGAGTCGCAACACGCGATACAGTCAAAAACTGACATCATCTGTCGAAAAACAATCTTTTCAAAATGTCAGATTTTCACTAGGCGGTGATGATTATATTCAGCATCGTGAAAGCTTGCCTATTCCCCACTGCTAGTCAGCGGGAGTTAGAGAATTAATTTGAACAAATGACTCGGGATAATGGGAAAGTTCAGATATCATTTTCAGAGGAGAGGGGAAGGCGCTGTTGGAGACACCGAAAGAGTGTCTCCACTCTTTTCATCAACCACTTGCTTCCTCCCTTTTCTTTCCCTACACCCCCTCTTCCTCCCTGCTTCCTTTGATGCCCCTCCCCCTCCTCACCGCTAACAGTAAATGACTGTCCCCTCCTCGGCCACAGCGGCGGTCCGTGATTACTACCACCAACTATGCTCCTTCTCCCTGTCAGACGACCTGCATGTCGTGGATTGCTACACGGAAATGATTGTGACTTGTGAAAATTGCAGCTTGTGAATTTTTGCTCTAAAAAAGGAAAATTATTTTAGTAAGAAGTGGATGAATTTACAGTAAGACCACCACAAACGATGCTGAGGTCATTATTGTTGCAGTCCTGATAGCCACTGAAATCGCAACACAGCACATGTTACCTCATACCATAGGAGTGTGTGTGTGTATGTGTATGTATGTGTCGGAACAGGAAGGCGCTTTAGGTCTATAAATATTTTCTTTCCCATACAAGCAGAAAAGTTTTCTGTAAGTCAGCAGAAGAAGGTGTGTGTTTTCGTGAATGGGTATCACATATGTATGTGAGCAGTATAGAGGTGGGTAATGTGTGTGTGTGTTGCTCTGTGTGTGTTTAGGTTGAACCAAAGCCAAGATGTCTACAGTGTGTTGTTGTGCGTGTGCTGCATAAATCTTTGTGTATATTCGACGTAAAGACATACACATATCACCTTTGCTCTATATCTTTTTTAAAACTCTGTACACACACACTCCTTGTTATACACATGAGGTATTACATGAAGCACACAAGCCGCTTGATTCACACTACTGTTGTGTATTAATGCATGTCGACACACACTCCTGTTTGGACATTAACGAGAATCGGCCTGTCTTTGGCCCGGCAACAATAACATCCTCTCACAGTACCAAAGCAGCCTTTCTGTCATTACACAGCTATTACACAACGCAGAGCGCCGGATGACCTCAGCAGGTCAAATCAGATCAAATCCAACATTAATGTACAGCGACATGATGTAAACATCAACCTGCTGTATGACATCCTGAGAATCAAGATTGAAATGAAAGCATATTCAACCAAAGTCCCCCTTTTTTTTTTTTTAAATCCCTCTCTGAGCTAAATCACAGTCACTCACTCATTAAAGGGGAAGTCCGGGGATTTAGTATTGCACTTTGACAAATTTGGCTGGACTGACCAGAGACGGTGGTCCCATCAAAGCAGCAGAGTCAGAGATACCCTGACGTATTGTTCCAGCACGATGCCATGTGACGCACATTAAGGGTTCCAACAATCATCAACTCTGGTTTGAGAGTTTGAAAGAAAGACTGAACAAGAAACACTATTTTTTTTAAAAACAACAGAACAACTATAACATTTTCTCTTCCCACACAGGATCACGACACCATCTCAGCTTGAATACCTTTCAAATTCACAAACAAGTTAATCAGGCTAACGTTACACAAAGGGGAGCTACATTTTCTACAAGGATAATCACACACTCCGACTCTTGTTCTGTAACGGCACACAAAGGGGAGAATTTTCCTGTAATGGGATACAGGCCCTTTGAAACAAATTGCTACTCTCATCATGCAGCTCTCCCCGGGGAAAGAAGTCGTCTCATTTTGAGTTACGACCATAGTTTCAGTAACCAGACAGTGACACACTACAGACCTTAATCAAGCCATTTTTATGAGCCGCTCTGACAGTTTAGAGGCGTGTGCTGTTTTAGGTTGTGTTGATCACAGTTAGTTTCAGTTACTCAAACATCTGGCCATCGTTCATTTCAAAAAGCTGCTGGAAGCGTCCTGATCATTTCATCACATCTGTGACACGCAAACATTAAGTCAAACTTAATTGAAGCAGCTGCTGATGCTGCATCACATCCAGAGGTGTGAACATTGCAGCACACTGAAGGGCATGACAACTCTGCTGAGAAAAGTCGGTCCAATGACACCCAAAAGTATAAACCTGCATCTCCTGTTCATCCGTCAAGTTATCACAGAGTAAAACTCAATCTGATGATGTCATGTAAAAGCTTCTGTGCCAGTAAAGGGCCACGATGTCCGCCAGGGTTTGCATTCAGTCCAACATTTTTGACAAATGACGAAATGTACTTCTTGCAATGAATAAAGTATCATTTAGACCCAACCTCAATATGCTGTTGGTGACAATTGTTACAAGCTGCGTGTTTAAAGCTGCGTGTTTAGTCAGCAGTGATGCATGTAAAAAGAAATTCTTCATGTTTTTTTACTGGACTTATCTACATAGGTCAGTCCAGCAGAGTTTGTACAAACTGTATTTTTCTTTTTTTCTCTTCACATCTTGTGACATATTCTCTTGATCATATCATTGAGAAATTTGAGCTGAAAACTGTCCAACAATACATCTGAAGTAACTCATGCCACAATGTATTACAAATGTTCTCATAGGCTGACCGGCTACTTTATGAGAGGGCTGTGTATGGGAAAGAATCTAGCGTTATGATACAGGAGTTACAATTCAATATATTCATATACGTATATTGCATTACTGTATACAAGGCAATACATTGTGATACATCTAATTATAGAAAAGCTGTCATAGTATAAAGAACACACCAAAATGTTCATAAAATCTGACTGAAAATAAGTTTTTTATGCAATCATAAGAGTAAATCTGCGTTTGCATTCATCACATTTAGTCCCCAACACATCCAACATCATGGTACTACTTTTTGTGCAAATCTGAGTCACTGTCTACCACGAATCTTTGCATGTAAACCATTCATTCAAAACCAACACACTGTTTTTGGGAATCAATACAATATCTGAAAAACATAATACATAAACATAAATCTCTGCTCTCCGCCACAAATACAGCATCGCCTGCAACTGGTCACAAATATTTTTCAATGACCTTTGGGCCAAATGTTTGTGGTTTATTCCCCCCCGCGGACATTTGCTCATTTTGAAAGATGAATCGATTGAGACCGACTGGAGCTGTGAGAGGATACGGTGCTGTGACCACACAGGAGGAAAAAAGAAATCAGCTCCCGTCTTGAAGTTCAGCCACAAATTGAGGTATTCAGTAAACGGATCATGTTGCAGTGACCAGACATTTACTTTCAGCACAATTTTCCTACTGCAGAGCAATAACTAAGTGTGATTTGATTTCTAGTGTGCTGCCGTTTATAGAAACAGTGTGAACAGTGAGTAATAGAGAGAGAGAGCTCAGTAATCGGCCAACAACAGAAACGGCAGACGCAGCAGTCTGGCCGGAATACAAATACTCTGCTACCACAATCTATCTCAACCCTGCCATTGCAGTTTTGAAAGTGTTATTTCATTTAGCTATGTTCATACATTTTAATGAGTCAGCTGACAGGCAGGCACGCAGGCACACAGGCACACACACACACACACACACACATACACACACACAGGCACACACACACCGTTTATGGCTGCAGGTCCTTGTTCCGTTGTAGCTACACACTGTTGGGTCAATCATTGTCAGGCAGGGTGGGACGGTGAACTCTGACCTGTGAGAGCATCACACGCTCTGCGGCTGCCATGTTGTTAATGGACGGCAGCAGAGTATTCACAAACGGAGAGGGTAATACAAATACAGAGTCTAAAAGTCGAACACAAGCGTAGTGCTCCGACTCCTCGGCCTCAGCTAGCCGTATACCTGCCTCTGTAGACTGTGTGTTAGCAGAAGATCTGGCCTCCGCTCCAACACCACAGCGTGATAACATGCAGCAGAGAGGGCATGAAACCACCACTTTCAAACCAATCTAAGCTGAGGTGTGCGATGGTTTCAGCTATTCTGAGCCCGTCTTGATGGGGCCTGACACAATCACATCTGCTCCACCCCCACCGAGCTGAAAGCACAGATAAATCAAACCCACCTTTTAATGCACAAACGCGCACAGAAAAGGGCATGAGGCCCGCTGGCCCGAGAGCTCCGGATATCCTGTTACTTCCTTCATGCAGGTGGTTTGGCCCAAAGTGGGTCACACTCACAGGCCTGCTTCTCGCGGGTCTGTACATGACAGCAATTTTGTTTTTTTATAATTGGCTCCCAGGGTGACCAACTGAATTTCTGGCCTACTTAAAGAGAACAAACAAACTAAGTAAAAGAAACGGTATGAAAAAGCGAGCATGCACGAGAACAGAGAAAAGCATATTTATGCAAGACAGAAACACAAAGAAGCAAATAACCAGAACCAGGACCAGGGGAACCAGGACCAGGGGAACCAGAACCAGGGGAACCAGAACCAGAACCAGGAGAGAAGGGAAATGAAGTAAAAGAGAAGGAGGGAGGCGAGTGGATTACCATATGACAGATGGGACAGAAAGTGAAGAGTTTAACATCATAGCACACGGAAATATGTCCTGAGTCGTTGTGCTGAAGGACTAAGGCAATAAACAAGTCAGTACAACCACCAGGTAAAGATCCATGTAGAAGACCTGGAAATAAAGACACAGCATTGATCTTGTTTGCTTTGGTTTAGCCAACGGTCAGCAGCTCATATATCTATTATTTACAGGGAGCGAGCCTACAATCTGTTTCAATATTTGCCACTCGGCTACAAACTGTTTGCTGGCAGCGCTGGTATTCCTGACTGGTACGGAAGCTTATTTGGAGTAACAAAGAATTTCCGACCATAAATCATTGTAAGTGAACTCATACAATTACAGCCGGCACAGACTGTAAAGTCCTGAGGCAGCAGAACTAGTCTGGCATTACACGAAAACCTCTGCTGATAGGAAATGCAGACTGAGTTTATGTTCAAATAGAGGGTTTATGTTAAAACATAGAAATGCATGAGTCTATTTTTACAGAACCGACATCTAAGGTTTCTGTCACCAGAGGAATATGCCATAGAGTAGAAGTCTGTTTTTATTTGAAATGATGCGATTTTCAGGCTTTTTCCTTCAGTACTTCAACCACTTGGACAGATGACTTCTGTTCATGCTGCCTTTTTACTGCTTCTTTTGAGACGTCCAGGTCTGACACAGAAAGTTGACTTGAGGGGATGAGTGGAAAAAAAAAAACCTATTTCTGTTTGACCAAATTGTGCAATGAGTTGGCAAATAAACACGGGACAGTCTGAGACACAAACACAAAAGCACTGAATCTGCTGACGTATCCCTGAGAGGAGAGCCCACAGGAAAAGCCAGCAGAATTGGGAGAACACGTGGTCAACGACACACACGCGCACACGCGCACACACCAAGGCTTTCTAATTATTCATTTCACCCACTTCCATCATTGTGCCATGACTCTTCATACACTAGCACACGAGGCTCTCACAGGCTGTAAATACAGGAGCTCGGGCATAAATTGGTCACTTTAGTTTTCGACTACTTCGTCAGTTCCTATTCTTCCTCATTTTAACTGAAAGAAGCCGTTAGAGCCGAGTCAGCACCTCTGCTTCCCGAAACCCGTTTCACCATACTATAAAAAATATACTTTACAAGCTGTTTCTTTACTAGAATTGAACAATCAAACTTGACTGTAGAATTTGGACCTCGACCATTTTTATGGGTGTTCGTGAGCAGCGGTGTGCCTGATAGTGTGCTAACGAGGCTGGAGAGGTCGTGAGCTGCAGCTGTAGTCAGTCTAACCAGTAAAATCTTTGTCAACCTTTATTCTACATATTAGAGGAATTATCTTCAAAAATATTAACTGTTGTATTTTACCTTTTTGTTGCACCCATTTCCTGCAATTACTTTCCTTCCTACATTTCCCAGAGTTCCTTTGGGCAACCTTCAGAGAGCATGTCTGAGATTCTGATGGTGAAGTCTGTGTAGCTCTTAATCCAGATATCAATGAACAGTCAGAGTGCAGTGAGTGCTGCGCATTGCCAAACCAAAATTAAAAAGTAATAAGACAATAAAAGCATTATTATTATACGAGACTATTTAAAGCAGAGGAATCTATTTAAGAAACACCTTAAAGACAAAGTACTTCATTAATAGCTGTTCTAACAGTACTATGACGGGTTTTGGTGAATTATTTTTTAGTTAAGCTGAAAATAAATGTTATTGAATGGCCATGATGTGATGCAGGGGGAGAAATTAACACCTCCCACCAGACCAGTGTTTAAAAAAAAAAATAAAAAATAAAAAAAAAAAAAAAAAATCTACCAACCCACCACTTTGGCAGATGGTCAAACATTATTTGGACATTTTTTCTGTTAAAAAACAAATCAGTTACTTGAGGCTGCTGAGTTTCAACACAGAAGGGCCTTTGATGTGCTGCTGATGATACACACAACACTTCTAAAGGACCATCAATACTCTCTAAAATGCTTACCGATTGATTCATTGATTGACAATGATCAATATTTCAGTATTGTCTCCTCAATGATGTCATAAAATCGCCCTCAAAGCACTTAAAATAAAGTAGAGCATACTATGTTTACAATTCTACATCATTTTCTATGTAAGCGGTGCCATTACATACTCGAGTATAATTTATTAGAGATGGATATGATACTGGCAAAAAAAATGCCAAAACAATCTGTTCAGAAAAGAAAAGCGGTAAACAAAGATCTGCAGCTCGTTCGAGGTTGAGGCTGATGCACATTGTCAGCCTCAGGATTCTGTGACCCAAATGTGACAGATCCGCACACGTCTACTGCGAGCGCTTCGGGATGAAGTGGGCGGCCAGGAGGCCTATTTGCACGCACCTCAATCCGCTCTGTGTTATATTTGTTTTGTAAATCGGCAGAAACAAACAGCTGAGAGCGGGGCATGATGGGACATTCAGTTTTTGTATCCTTCAAAAAAACCCGTTGAACTAAAATAATCTCTAAAAGATTCAACACATATGCCGATATACAGACGGTTTGTCTTTTGATACGACTTTAGATCATAAAACACACAATTATCATAGGCTGCACAACTTCTTAGTCTTCTGACATAATGTAAGTGCGGCGCTTTGTTCCTCAGCTGGTTGAATATCAAAAATAATGTTAAAATTGTGAATCCTGATGAAGTCATTTCAGTCGGTTAAGAGCAGCTACATTAGAAGAGAAATAGCAACAAGTTTGCATTTGAAGTGATACATTTTTCTGATCATTTATTCTCAAATATCACGCACATCCTTTTCATTATTCCAGTCACACAAAGAGCAGAGAGCAGCATTTCCATTAAAGCGGCACACAGTTCAGTAGCAGGGACTGAAACTGAATTAAATAACTGTCTGGGTGGTGGCTGCACTTTATTTAGTGATGTGAATGTCCTTGCCACAAAGAGGGCGAAACGTCATGACCACCTGCGCTCCCTATCGGGCCCATTTGAATAGTTGAGCTTGATAACGGGAACACAGATTACTGCTGACCTGACCGCTTGCTTCACTGTGAATTTCTGAAGGCGTCAATACAGCGAGGCAGAGACAACAGTTTGCCTCTCGGTGACAAATTGAATAGAAGAAGGCAGCTGTTTTCTCTTGATGCCTGAATAAAAAACAGATCTTTGAAAAAGCCTCGGCGCTGGTCCCATGAACAATGAATATTTCTCATCCCTTTCAACTTTTCCATGAATGCTCATCGTCTGCCAGGGAAGAAAATCATCGTAAGAAGAAAATAATCCAGTCTAGAGCGCACTCACGGATGCAACATGCTGTTGTGTTTAACCACAAGGAAACTACCCAAGACAGAGACGGGTGGATACAGAAGAAAGACATCCAGAAGAAATGAATTAGATAAAGAGTTCTCATGCCACAGATCAGGATGTAGCGAAGCTGACAGTTTGATATCAACGGATATAAACTGCTCTTTTAAACGCCTACCTTTATGGTGCCATTAACTAAACTATTCGTCTTCTTTCGTGGGGACGTCTCAATCTATATCTCCTGATATCTCTCCGTCTGTTCACGGCAGTCAGCCTCTGGGTTTCAGGGCTGATGGATTTGGACTAACTCCTTCTAGCTGGTGGAAAATAAAAGACTTTTTAGTGTTTCCAGCTGACCTGTATTAAACAAGAACCCTGTAAAAGGCTCTTAAATATGCACTTGGTGGCTACGTGAAGACTGAAGCCAAAGCTTCTTGTGTTCTCACTAGCTGATGATCCACATAGAAGGTATGGAAATAAAGGAGAGGCTCTTGTACTGCAGCTTAGAGCCATTTAGCCCTGATTTTATAAGTATGATAAGGAAAATGTATCTGACTGTTATTTAATTCTCCAAAGCTTGACAGGACTGTAGTTGCATTTGCTAGGCCATGACTGGAAAATCTTTCTTCAGGGGAGGGGTTTAGCCAACTGTTACTTCCCCAAATCAACTCGGAAAATCTGGAGGGTGCTTCTATCCTCCCTCGTGCAGTGTCATCTGTTCCTTGAGCAAGGCACTACCCCTCCACACAGGTGGAGCCGTTCCAACAGAACAACACCGTCTCTCTGCCGGGACTCCCGGCTATGACGGTGTGTAACTCCAATGAGACTGTGATGCAGTTTGTTGAGTTTGACAACGAGCGTTTTTTTGACGATACGCTCAGAGAATAAATCCTTAATAAACGACGGTGACACATCCTCTTCTTTGGTTTCTCTATTTACAGTCTGAATCTGTTGAGCATCTGTCAGAGGTGATCATTACTTATAATAAAAACACACACACACACACACACACACACACACACACACACACAGTCAATATTTCAAATAAAAAACGTGTATGAAGGATTCAGTACCCAGGGATCCACAGCTTAATTCCAGCCTTTTATCGATTTAGTGTTGGCTCTATAGAACTGCATTTAGTTAGTTTATAATAATGGATCGGCTGGCTGAAATTACACTGTATTCTGGCATTATAAACATATTGAACTGTTGAAGTCTCGAGTGGCTTTAAAGCCACAGCTCGTTCAGCTCGATGATTGTACTGCAGTTACACAACAGCAGGAACTCTAACACATGTAATCAGCGTTATGCGAAAAGCACTGTGCGTGCACATTAGTGTGCGTAAACAATAAAAGGATCGACTGTAACGATTACAGATGCACTGCTGCGTCTGTGAGAGAGCCGACGATGATGTCCCCGTCTTCCTCCAGCAGACAGAGCGGGCTCCTGTGTTGAGGGGCCAGCATCCACCTCGCTCCATATAATGCTACCCACTAAACAAACACACTAATAATGCACCATCATCACCTTCACCCCGACAGAGAGTGTGAGGTGAGACTGATGCATTTTTCCAATACGTCCTGCTGTAAAAACAGCAACACGCTCACATTCGGTGCAGCCACACGGCCGGCAAAGAGAGACAGATTGATAAAGCCGCTCATTGAGACATGCATGCACAGGCGGAAGCTGAAGGCCTCGAGCTGCAGATAACAAAAGGCTGCAACTTTCACCCACAGGCTCTGGACCAGCCGGCGTTTTAAAAGCTCTCCGGATCCCCGTTGAGCTGATTTATGCGTGTGCCTCTCCGCAGGTTTGCTGCACCGAACTCCCTTCTGAGTCGTCTGCCACCAACCAGAAACTAATCCAAACCTCTGGCCAATCACAACACTCTGAGAAATACTCTGGGCTCCATATCGCCAGTGGACAGTGTGTGCATGACTGTGTTCACCACATGTGTATGTGATTTGTTCTTGCAGAGTCATTCTTCCCTGCTCCTCCTATTCTTTGTCAAAGCGACTACAGTTTATATTGTATGAAAGAATATTATGAGATAATGCCGATACATTCCTATGACACATGCGATAAAGGTTGAACCGGATGTTATACATGCCACACAACTCTTCTAAGGAAAAAAAAACACCCCTGTTTAGTACTTTGATAAATCTAATTACCGTTTGTAGGCAGATTTAATCAAACAGCTGATAACTTTCTTACTAAGTCTGTTGGTTTTTCCCGTGGCTCGGTGCCACCCTTCACTATCTGCCATTTAGCTTCCCTCTCACGCTCGCTGATTAGCAGGAAAGTGGACTCAACAGTGGGACGGTGGTCTCTCAAGAGCTGGCAGGAAAAGCCCTCTGAGGTCTGTCCAACTAGGAAGACTTTAATGGGGCATCCTGGTGTGTCAGTAGGCTCATGATTGCAACATTGTCCTCCTGTGTACAACAATACAGACACTGGCACATGTTTGTACCGAGTCTGGCTGCTGGGTGCCTCCCAACATTTCCTGTCATTCTGCATACTGTTTATTGTGTGTGGAAGGAGGAAGAAAGGGGAGAACTTTGAATCCATAAAGTACACAGTGCAGGAATCCGTACTGTGTACTAGATATGACTGTAAAAAGATGGCAAAGGGCAGGTTTTATAAGAAAAAAATTGACCTTTGCTGCAAAAAAACATGTTTACATTTTCCATATATTTCTATCTTTTTCAAGATACAAATGTGAATTGTGACCAATGTGCCTCAGTTGCATGTTGTTGATGGGTGGGTAAACCTGAAATAAAGGTCAGCTCAAGTCTCTGCTCCTATCCTCTCAGTTTACACTGTGAGTCAGCCCAGTAAACCTCAGAAACGCTCATGAACACTCTGTACCGCTGTGTACACGAACAGAAGAAAGACTAACTTCCTCAGTGACGCAGGTCTAAATTCATAATCAAAGATATGAGGAACATTGCTCAAGACCTCTGGAGAGTTAAATTGCCAAACCTACAAAAAAAGAAACTTGTAAGGAATTTGTCAGAAATGGCAACGTTAAATTTTGCACAGGACGCTGTGATAGCTCACAGGCACTGAAACTGTGTTCAAGCAGCGTCTTTAAATTGGCACAGACTCTAACCAGAGGGACATTCTTCCAAAAAAGAATACTTTTGAACTGATAATAGTAGAAATGCGGTTTGGTGGGCGCTTTGATCTGAAGAGCCACATTATCACGGGTGTGTATGACCGAGCTGAAGGAACTGGTTGAACTAATTCTTCTAGCAGAGCGTTTGAATCAGCTGCCATGACAGTGTGAGTCCTGCTCAGGCTGGCAGGCACATGGCTGCTGGATTCACCACAGCGGTTGGAAGCAGCGATGACTAAAACATGCAGCTTTGTGAGGTGTAAAGTTAGACGCATGGGTTGCATGGAAATTTTTAAGTTGGAAAAATCCAAGTTTTGCTCACGGACATGCTTCTTGTTGTTTATGCTCCTCTGCACTGCTAAACAGTCTGCAGACATCAGCGAGTCGCCATTATCTAATGTCTGACTGAGGACTGAACGTACACGTTTATGAATCACACTTTTACCGCAACTCTACACGAAGTAGCCATATTTTGCAACCTTCACCTCTCTGTTACAAAGAGAAGGAAAAAGATGAAAAGGCACTGAAGAGAACCATGAAGGAACTCTTTATGCCATTATAATGGGTTGATAACAAGAGCACTATGATGATCAGTACTCGTCAACTAAGTTAATTATTAAGAAACACTTCAGTTTCTGCTTCTCAAATATGTAGATTTGCTGTTTTTCTCTGTTTCATGAAATTTTGTGAATATCTTTGGGCTTTGGACAGTCATTCAGACACATATTTTGTCATTTGATAGACTAAACAAGTAATAGAAAGAAATTATCTGCGGAGTCATTGATAATCTAAATAATCGTTAGATGTGGCTCTTAAAGGGCTGCGAAGCAACTAACTACAAATTCAGTTTTTATTTTCTTATACATTCATAGGTCCTTGGTTCAGTAGATTTAATCCATCTGTCTGTCTTTGTGGGAATCTTGAGTGCTTTTGAAAAATGCACTAACCTACAGCTACAACGTTTGTTTGATGACAGCAGTGAGAAATGATTAAATGCCTCTACTCGCTCAAAAGGAGATGAAGATGTGATGGAACACAGGAGTTGACCTGTGCAGCTCCACCTTTGTTTTAAACCTCTCTTTGTGTAACGACACCATGTTAATGCTGCCTGCAATCCAACTCCAGTGAAAGTTGCTTATCGTGGAGTGTCCCTTTGACCCCCTGAACAACCACAAACATTCACGCATGCTCACACACAGATACGCACAGCTATCAGCCTAATGGAAGAGTAAAAGGGCTGCTCTGGTTGACTGGAGCAAAGCAAACACAGAGAGACAGATAGGACAAGACAGGAGACAGGTGGACTACACACACAGGGCGTTCACTCACTCACACACACACACACACACACACAAATCTAGAGCGGTAATAGAGGGAGTGTACTGGGCACACAACCACCCACGCAGAGCACTTCATATACACACACACACACACAAGCAGCAGGAGACACTGGCCTACATTAGCAAAGGCAGACACACACACACACACACACACACACACACACACACACACATACACACACACACACACACACACTCACTCACTGTAAATGTATGTACAATGGGAACATGTCTTACATTTCACACATAACACTACTGCATGTACAGGCCTGGTATTTCATGAATGGAATCCATGCCTTTACATGCACAAAGTCCATCTTACCTTCTACTGCTGCTGCTGCAGTATAAAGAATGCTGCATTAACATAAAGGCCGACTAATGTAAGAAGTTGTTGTAAACCAACTACATGAAGCACACAGGAAACATAAGTAGCCACATATGAAAGAGTAAACGGATAAATGTTGTGTTTCAGCAGAAAGCAATGACTAGTTTATAAACTACACCTCCCTAAAACTAATGCAATACAACAGTCCTGCACCTTCATGAAGGTTATATTGTTCAATTTCTGTTTTAGAGAGATGTTGATTCAACTTCATGGTCATTTTGGAGGATGTAGTTGGTGGTGATGCTGTTGAACTGAGTTATAATTGTTACTATTAAAGCTGCAACTAACAAGTACTTGCATCATCGATTACTCTGCCAGCAGGTCATTTCTTGATTGATCGTTTGCTCTAACGTCAGAAAACAGTCCAACGCAGAAAGATATTCAGTTTAATATAATTCAAGAAAAGGAAAAGAAGCAAATTCTGAAAAGTTGGACTGTTTGCCATCTTTTGCTTGAGAAATGACTTAAAGCACATTTTCTGTCAATCAACTAATCAATTGTTCCAGCTATAATATTTAGTCAACACTTATATAAACGGGGTAGACAAAATATTAGAAACGTAATGCTGTATCTCAAAAACACATCATAAAAACAATAAAGACTGCATTAACTTAAACTGTGTGTAGCAACAAATCTGACATTTGAGTGTATGTGAAATAAAACTTCTATCACACAGCCGAGGCCATCAGCAAACTAGACAATCTGGACATGGTTAAACTGAATCTCGGTTCTTCGCACAGACTTAAATCCATATATATATATGGGATATCTTTTTTTGCATATCAGTGATTTAACTCTGCTTTAATCTGCACACTTCCTGATCTCTGCTCATTTCTGGGAGCAGCAGAGTTTGTGCTGACGTGCTCTACAGGCTAACCCCTCCCGCCCCCGGCCCTGTGAGCCAGGCCAGCAGCCTCGTATTAATAACAATCACTATGCATGCTTTCACCTTTATTCCGCTGTCACATCAACCGGCGCCGCCACGTTAAAGCGGCTGACAGGCTGCCCCCGGCGTGGACGTGCTCCTCTCCCACTTTTACACGGGCAGGCAATCACCGGCACAGCGGGAGGTCCGTGCACGCTGACCCGGCCAGCCCCGCTACCCTGCTGCCCTTGTCTACACTCATCTCCACCAAATCAATGCCTGCCCACTGATACTAGCAGGCCCTTTATCACATTCCTCACAGCATCGGTGCAGCTGCAGAAACAGAGCACCCCGAAAAAAAGAGAGACACAACAGCACCGCCGAAGCACAACCGCTCCATCTTCGCTTTGTCCGGGGAGAAAAAAGGATCCACACGGACGCCGAGACGGACCGTGCAGCCGGGAGAGAGAGAGTAAAACAGCGATCGAGGAACGTAAATCCTACCTTTCGGCTCAACGCTGTCCCCGAGTAGAAGTAGTAGGCTATCCCCAGCACCCACAGCACCGCAAAGCATAACAATATCCTCGATTTCCTCCGCATGGCTGCCTCGGTTTTTCTTTCCCCGTCCGCCTGCCCGTGTGTTTCGTGGCTCGTACTCTTGTCGGGCTGGAGCGGCTCGTCCCGGTCGGCTGTGTCCGTGCAGGGCGCTTCGCCGTGAGGCTTTGGCAAGCTTCGTCAGTCGGTCGGGGGGAGCGGAGGGAGCAGGAAGCACCCAGCCAACATCAGCGGGGTGAGAGGGCAAAGGCTATCCGAGTCTAATCCAATCACACGCCGTCTCAGGAAGCCCTGGAGGAGGGCCGGGGCTGACAGCGAGGCGAGCCGTGCCGTGCGGTTCCGTGCTAAAGCCGAGCGGAGGGGGTGGGAGGGGACAGACCTTGTAGGAAGTGGTTGTTGTAAAACCTCAGTTATGTGGCTGTGGGAGCAGAAAGAGGGAGAGAGAGAGAGAGAGACAGATAGAGAGAGACAGATAGAGAGAGACAGATAGAGAGAGAGATCTGTGATCATCATTACAGTGTCACTGTCTGGTGTGGAGATGCACGTGCTCAGAGGAGACGCTAGGGGCGCCAGAGACACTTTATCCCGAGTTAAGTAAGAAAAAGCAAAATATTTTATCTTCTTTTTAAATCTTCACTGGTTCTGTCCTGGTCCTTTCCTTCATCCCTTCCTTCCTTCCTGCCTCTGTTCTATCCTTCCTTCCTACCCTAGTTCCCTCCTTCCTTCTTTCCTTCTTTCTTTTGTCTCCTCCTCCCTTCTTTCTTTTCACACTTTGTACCTTTCTTCCTCTGTTCTACCTTTCCTCCATCCCTTTGTTTCTTCCTTCATTCCATCCTTCCTCTGTTCTATCCTTCCTTTGTCCCCGTGTTCCCTCCTTTCCTTTGTCTTCTCTGGTCCTCAACCAGGCTACCAAAGCTAGAGACAACCGAAAAGGATGGAAGAGTATCAGTTTCATCTCCTCTTATTTTTTCTTTCCTTCCTGTCTTCCTTCCTTCCCTCAATGCTTCCTTCCTTTACTTCTCCCTTCCTCCTTCCCTTTGTTTGTATCTTTTGGAATAGACCTCAGACAAAACAAGCGGTCACCCTGGGGATCAGGATGTTGTGATGGACAATGAAAATAATCAGCAGAGTAATCAATAATGACATTAACCTTTAGTTGGAAGCCCAAAGTAGAATGTCAAACCAAGCTAAAACAATCACAACCATACACCATTAGCTTCTCAGCCCTGTTCATCTGGGTCTCAGCAGCTGCAGCACATCTGTACTCAAACCAGTCTGCATCACACGTTAGGTCCCGTTTGAAATGTAATTAGCCGAAACTTTAGCTGAAACTTAAATTTAGATTTGTGCATGTTTTTAACTCAGTTACATTAGCTTGTGTGGCGGAAATGTCGCACATTTCACATTTCAGTATATATTTTGAATTGCGCCTTGTCGGTTCTTCTTGGTCTTATTGCAAATACCAGAGGAACCACAAAGTCTTGATTAATTATGATGTGGCATACAACAGTTCATGAGAAGGTCTGTCCTCATCGTGAAGAAGAAGAGAACACTTTATAATGTTAATAATAACAATGCAGTTACAAAGACGTAAATTAACAAGACATGGTTTGGGATTTTCTTTAAAGCGTGTGAAAATGTTTTTCTACAATATCAAATATTCATGAGTAAATATGCAACAATCAAAGCCCAAGTCTGAAAAACATTGCGAGACAGTATTTATTAAGAGATCAACTGCTCGACAGCTCTGTGTGTGTGGAAATGTCACCTTTTTGCTGATAATACCTTTTTACTTGTAATTGAGCATTTCTGTAGTGTGGTATTACTTCTTGTGCTTGAGTAAAATATTTGAATACTTCTTCCACCATCATAAGAAGCCAATACAAAAAAACAAAAACTGATTTTAGGGGCCATTAAAGCAGCAGAAAGGGGCCTTCATAAAATGCAGCAACTTTCAGCCACAAAGAAAAAGAAGCATTTGTGAAGTAACATAAATATTGTGAGACATTTAGGAGCAAGTCATCCTGTCATTGTCGAACCACTTGGTACTTTTGTGGTCTGTGGCACTCAGACCAGCTCCGTCTGTCCTTTGGCTAAAATAAAAGGTCTCGTTCATGTTCAGCGTGGTTCAATCTGCCTCTGACATTTTTCATTTGAATGGTGACTAAATGTCATTTTTGATCGAAGGAGCAAAATGGCCCACAGTTAAAAAAAAAAAAAAAAGTGCTCTCAATACACACGTTGTTCTGTGCCTCCAAAGAGTGTCCCAGTAGTATTACACACACACACACACACACACACACTTATTCATTGCTGCTCCCGCTACGGTGGTCTGAACAGAGACTCGGTGTGTTTATGTTACCTACAGTAGTGTTGCAGCATGGATGGATGGAAGTCAAACCAATGGGAGAGGTGGAGTGAGAAGCAGCGAAACAGATGTGCGAATTTAGCAGCACAGTGTTTTATCTTTTGAATAACTGTTACGAGGGTCTCAAATGTCCTCAGAAGAACTCCGTTAGGCTGTCTGCTCTTCCAGAAATAGAAAAGAGGCAACAAGTTCCTCTCTTGGCTGTGAGCTTGTCGGCCATCTTAACTGTAATGTAGTGCCTGTAATTAGTTACTCTGAATAACATTAACATGCATGCATTTCATAACCATCTTTCATGGTGTAATAGTATAATCATGAGCAAACTGAAGTCAGCTTTATCGCCTAGATTCAAACTGAAATCTTGTATGTTTAAATTAAAATGATCCTTGAAACATCAGCCAAACTATGAGGAAGGAACATTTCAACATCTGCCCTCGATCACATGATCTGAGACAGCTGTCAGATGTCACATACTATTTTTACACTGCTGTTTTGCATAACCTGGCGACTTACCCTTAAAAAGCAAGCCTCCATTTTCTGCAAAAGGAGAGCGAGTATGTATTGTGCATGCAGGCACAGTGGCCAAGAGTCCATTTTATATATTTTTTTACTACACTATATTTATCTGATACATCATTCCTTGAAACCAATTTCCTCTAAATATTTTACAGCAACAGAGCTATGACTGATATCTTAATTATTCATTTTGTTCTTGTTTTGTGTTTTTTGGATACAAACAGTCCATCCACCTGTATTTTGTCTGGCTCTTTACTACAAATAAAAAGCATAATCCTGTGAAGTGTCACAGTGGACCTGCCAGTCTAAAAGATGGATCAGCATGTAACTACAACTTCCCAAGTTCAAATCCTGCTTCGTCCTCTTTAATCTGCCCTCACAGTTCCTCTCAGCAAATAAACACACTTGAGACGGCATTGAATTTCAAATGATGTTAAATGTTTATGTTTGGATCAAAAGACAGACAGCAATAAACAAAGCATAATTCACAGATATCTATATTTTCTTTAACAATTCAATGAAATGAAACCATCTTTAAATTCTAAAACGTTTCACACATGTATCATGGATGCAGTGAGAGGTCATTCTGAGGTCCTCTAGTTAGCTGCTGTTCCTCCAGTCAGCCATGTGCTGCATGTTGAAGGTACAAGGTGTAACCAAAGAGATCCACCTGAAGATTGCTGTGTGTTTGCAGACAACAAATATTAAACAGTGACTGATTATCAGGCAGTGATGCATGTGGGTCTGGTAAAAACAAACCAAGGGCCATTTTGGAGCAATTTTGGCTGCATCATTTTTTAACTATTTTCAGCTTTATGTATTCAAAACATCAAATAAGTGAGGGTACAAACAACATTATACTTTGAGATGCCGCTGTTTATTGATTATTGTATTGTGTTTATGTGCAGAATTCAAAGCAACTGTACAATTTCCCAATTTTAACAACAAGGACAACTGTGTTTAAACTCTGTGGACATCATAAGGTATCCACAAGCTGCCATGTCTTATTTCAAAATATTCATCCCATACCAGGATTTCATCCCATTCAAAAGCAGAAATTGAATATAAACAAAGTCTTTCCATAGCAAGAAAGTTTATCCGAATAGAATCAAATTGAAATCTAAAATAAATGCTGAGCGTGCTTGTTCAAACGGTGTACTTGTCCTCTCCCTGCCTCTGTGCTTTGTGGTAGTGGGTGTAGCTGCTGTACAGCTCATTGAACACCTCTCTGACTCCCATCTGCAGTCCAGCCGTCAGAAACTTGATATCCTGCTCCACACAGAGGTCCAGTATCCGGTAGATGCCCTCAGTCAGATGCAGCTTAACGTCTGGTCGCAGAGTAACCTGAAGAGGGCGAAGGGAAGAAGAGAGCCGAGGAGACAAATGAAGAAAAGACAAGAGTTTAAAGGATGAGGTCAAACAATGTTCATATCTACTTCCTGAATAAAACCTTTGTTTCGCCATCAATAGGTTTGGTTACACCAGGCAGCAATGACCCGTCCTGTTTCACTCACACAGCGACTCATCTCGTCCACGTTTTCCTCATGCACTTTAAGATCGCACGTCTTTTCTCTTTCTTAGTTGATCATTGGGAACATGATTACTGTACGTCTACATACAGCCTGAGGGACAGCCTGAGGCAAACCCATCAAGCCACAAATTATGTGCCACAATAGTTGAATATTAATTTAAGTCTCGCATCCAGCTTCATAAGCGTGGGTCTCAATTTGAGTGGCATCAAAGCGCAGACAACATCATCTATCCTGGCAAAACGTTCATTCAAATGTTAAGAGCAGGACTCCGAAGGGACGAGACTGATGATCAATTAATTACTCCTGTTTGGAGCAGGAACATCCAATATTTAACGAGGCAAATGGAGACGACGGCTGGTTATAAAGAACTGGTCCATGAACTTGGATTTTAAAAAACATCCTAAAGAGGATCAATAAAATATCATAACCTTATTGCCGAGGTGCTTATTTTCATCCTTCTGTACTCTAGATGTGGTATTGAGTTTATAGTCACATTCACTCTTCTTGTTCTCGACTGTTGCTCTGAACTAAACTGAACGGTTTCATTTTTAAAACATGTTGAGGTTCAGAAAATGTTCAAACACTTCAATTCTACCTGTGTGACAGAAGCAACAACAACCAACACAGGGCCCGTCTTGCTGTCTTTCTCCTCCAACAACAACAACCGCGTGTACACACACACACACACACACACACACACACACACACACACACACACAAAATATCTTCGTGCTCAGTGAACCCTGCATAACAAGCCAGGAGAACATTAAACAGTGTCTGGTTATTCCTCCCTGTTACTTCATACCCCCACAGGTGGTACACACCTGAAGGCTTGTACAGTGGGCTGGACCACGGTCCTCAGATCTTTGACATGAATCATTGTGAAAGATGACTTACACTCCGCCTGTACCTGTTAAATGATTAGATAAGACCACGCTCACCCGATTACAGGCTTCAAATTAAGAAGAAAACAACCTGTGATGGGTTTTCTGCAAACAAAGCTAACCTATCACATGTCATGTGGCGCAGCGGTCTGCCAGAGTTACGGTTAGAAACACGCCAACTGTCTAGATCTCTGGTGTCGGTATCGTACCCGGATCTGGATTCTGCGATGCCTGAAGAGAACCAGAGTCCAGCAGCAGCAGCAGCACGCTGATGGACGGTTATATTTCGGGTCTGAGGTCCTAGTAGGACTAAGAGGCACCTGGAAGCTGATGAGTCACTGTCTCCTCTCACATCCAAACTTTAATCCAAACACTTTAACACTTGTTTGACTAACTTTAAGTGAGTTTTATGTCCTCTGTAGCCCACTCCTCCTCTCTGATTGAGGCCAGCAGCTCGGAGCTACATTATGTGTACAAGAAGAATTGGTGGAATAAAAATGACAATATCTCTGATTATGGTGCATCAATTCTGAACGCTCTCTCTTTAAATTGTGCCCAATGCTAAATCAGTAGAGTACTCTTTCGATAGGGTTTTTAAATAGAATAGCAAGTCTAACTTTAAACAAATCCCTAAATTCACAAACTCCACCAGTATAAAAACTGTTTTTCTAACTGCAGTCTAATAACACCTGGCTGCTGCACACAGTTCAGGCTAAGAGCCATGAGAAACAGCGCCGACACAGAGACGGCTAAATTACCTCTGACTTACAAAGAGGTCTATATCTTTGAAGCACAATAGAAATCCAATTTTGAGATAATTAGATGACTCATACAGAGCTCAAAAGGATCCCGAACACCTCTTCCTCACAGTTTCTGTCTGTCTCTCTGTCCATCTTCCCGCCTGTCTGTCTGTCTGGATGAGCACTTTCATGTCTTCCTCTCAATGTGGAAACTGCCGAGTCAGGTTGGCGTCATGTTAAATACAGTCTGGTAGCAGACAGGAGCCACGTTCACCGGCCAGACGTGACTCACTGCTCTGTGGGAACATCCAGCCTAAAGCACACAGAGTTACAGTAATCCTGGACCCGTTCATTCAGATTTGTGAACATTCACAATCTGGCCAATGGAAATAAACCTCCCATCTCTGCCTCTGAGCGTCAGCGTCTCTTGTCACTCCGCTCGGCTGAATCTCGCCAGCTCAACGCGCACATCCAGACAAACTGTGCTGGATCAAAGTATCAGCTGAGATCCTGCTGCCTCATTCATACATGCGTGCGTGCGTGCGTGCGCGCGTGCGTGCGTGCGTGACCCACAGCTGTGGAAAATCAGCGGGGATGACAGAAGGGTTTGGATGAGGAACCGTGTTGACTCTGTATGATACAGTAACTGTGTGTGTGTGTGTGTGCGTGCGTGTGTGTGTGTACCTTCTGTAGCTCTGTGACATACTGAGCCACCATGAAGGCCGACAGTGTGGTGAAGCTCTCGGCTGTAGCAGCAATGTGAGAGTACATCCTCTCTATCAACCTGGAGCACTGGAGATAAACGTCCCCGTCTGGACGTCAAAGAAAACAGATTGATGTTAAAAAAAAGTTTGTCAATTTAGATATCACCCCCAGGTATACATGAGGGATTATAGCCTGGACTTTGTTTCTTGGTGTCATTGCTAAAAGAGAAGACTGATTGGCTTGTTATTATCATTTTTGTGTTGACTAAGTAGAGATTTATGCAACAGATGTCTGCAGTTTACAGTGGGTTTAGACTGAAAAGACTGTGACCATTTCAACATTTGTCTATTTCTGGAAGCCTGCTGCTGTTGACTGAGTATCAGAAACTGCCAACAGTTACATACCAGTTACAGGAAAAAAAGGTAGAAAGACTTAATAAAGCAACAAACTGACTTTCCAATTCATTTGTATAAATTCAATTTGTTACAGAGGGGCATCAAACCACAAGCCAGACCCAGATCAAACAGTATATGTGAGTACGTTTTGAGAGAGTGTTTCTCTCCAAACCAACATGGTTTTCTCCACATTCATTCATGGTAATATAACGAGTCTATAATGAGTCTGTACGGGTTACCTGTGTCACTGTCTCCTCTCTGCCGACCCTCCTGCATGATGGACGCCACCAGACGATAGAAGACATTTAAGAATGACGGAGCTGCGTTCAACATCACCTGGGCACCAGAGAGGTATACATGCAACACATTTATACAGTAAAACATTTGTAGTAGAATAAACCACTCTTGTGCAAAAGAGTTGTTAGAGATGACCACTGGAGCAAGTTTATGTTTGGAAAAACCTCAACTGTATGGAGGGATGGATACATCCGACTGACTTTACAGTATGACTTCACATTCACATGAATCCCACTCTGCCAGACCAACTTCTCATATCGTCGCTCTGCAGTATTTTACACCCTCATGACTTCACTTTGTGTTGTAGAGGAGATTTGATTATTTAAAAACAACTAATATGTCGGTTAGATTACAGGGAAACGTGTAGAAAATTGTGCAGAACATTTCCACTTAACATAATGGCACAGCCTTCAAAAACACTTTGCAACGTCAGCCAACTGCATCATTTTCACTGCTCGAGTCATAACCGAGCTGCCATAAACCTACAGTCCAATAAATGACTGAGGTAAAAGTCGGATTCCCACAAGAGCTACGTTTGCATTTCTGTCCACACCTCTCTCTCTCTTTGTTCTCTATTCAAGGCCTACAGCGGAGGGATGGAGAGAGAGAGAATATAAACGAGGGGAGATGATGTCACAGCTCTAATTGGAGCTCGGTAATAGTTTCCATTGACTTAAACCAGATTCATGCCAACCACCATTGCATGCCAGCTCCCCTACCTCTCTTCTCCTCTCCTCCCTCCTTCCCCTCTGTCCTATCACTCCTCCTTTCTCCAGCTTACTCCGCTCTTTTCTACTTTCTCCAGAAACTTCCCTTGTGCATCGCATTCAAATCACATCTCGTCTTTTGCTCTCCGCCTAGTGCTTTTTCCCCTCAACCCTCTATCATTTGCTTTTATTCCCCTCTCTTCCTCTATAAATGTCCCCTCCTCCTAACTTTTATCTCCCCCCCTCCCTCTCTGCTCTCCTTTACAGCAGTCTTTTGTCCTCACAAACATCTGATATCAGTTAGCTGATTCTTGCCCCGTTTGATTCAATGCAGCTGCTCCGCTTCAGTCGCATTATGTCATTGTTTGTGAACCGTCAACATTTTAAAAAAACAAGTAACGAAAAAATTATCACATGAACGTCCATCATAACATAAACGCAACTCGTAAACCGAGCAAAGGTTTGTGTGTGGGCTGGAATGTGGATTTAAATCTTTTACATTTCTAGTGAAGTGTGTCTCTACAAAGAAAAAGGGTTTTTTGTTTTTGACACTTTGGGTGCTATGCGAGCACTTCCAGTAAAAGCTGAGAATTTGGACTTTATAAGGTTTTCGTGCAGCTGCAGCATGACTCTAGTGATTTGCAGTATCCTTTATTTAAAAGAGACATTCCTCTGAGGCATCCTGTGAGCTCAGTTTAAAACCACATTTTCTTCAAAGCAGGTATTCAATTCAGCAGCTTTGAGCTGTAATGAACTTCATTACAGAAGAGTTACGTTTGGTTTCATAAGTGTGTGTGTGTGTGTGTGTGTGTGTGTGGGGGGGGGGGGGGGGGGGGGGCACACTATGAGTTCAGAGATTCTTAGAATACGTATAATTTCCTTTAAAAACCTACAGGATACATTTCCACTGTCAACAATGATCCTTTAAACTCAATAGATAATGTTTTATTCACATCTTTACTACACAGAGCACCATCTTTTAAGGCATTATCTTTGACTGATGGACTACGTCACACAGAAAGGTGTTTTTCAGCCAACCCTCAACAATATAAATGGAAATGGGTGGGCCATAAAAGTAGAAACATCTCTCAGTTCGACACAACATCACAAACTGACCATACAGTTGAACCAACACCTCTCTAAAGCAGTTTCAACAGACAGTGAACATTAAAACCTTCATGAAGGTGTGTTACAGGACTGCTGGATTACACCGCAGTAGTTTGAGCCAAGTGTAGATATGTGCCATCGTTCTTCTAAACGGTCTCTCTGTAATGCTCTCGAACACACTCACGGCTACACGGTGCATATTATATTCATTCATCTTATGTCACTTCCTCTCACTTTGCTTCCTCAACCATTCCCTTCCTCCCTCCATTCACCCCTTCTCCATACCTGAGGATGACACTGGATGATGGCGAACAGCGCCTCATGAACCGCAAGGAACGCCGATTGGTAGACGGTTGGGGTCAAGTGGTGGAGGGGCACCAACTGCAGCGCTCCAAGGACCAATATGACGTGGTGAGGGTTGGTGATGAGCCCCTCCCCCTGGCGCAGCAGTGATGTCATTGACGTCACCGTAGGAACAGTAAAGGGAAGGGTCAACGAGACGTCCTGAGCGGACGATTTTACAAGGAACTGTAACACAGAGAGAGAGATATATGCACACAGAAGGAGTTAGAAGAGGGAGACATGTTCAGACACAACTAGGAGAGAAAGTAGCTGCAAATGCAGACACAACATGTCAGGGATGTAAAGCTTTCTAAAAGTAATTAACATCAAATTCAATATGAAAATGAATAAACTGACAACACCAATTTGTCTCTCTGCCAGGTGTAAGCCTGGAGGGGATCATGTGTTTTTGTTGTGTGTGTGTGCGTGTCTGTCTGTCTGTCTGTCTATAGCTAATCTTGCATACTACTGGAAGCAATAGCCTAATATTTTTCTGGGCTGTATGCTCAAGGGCCTAACGTGGTTACAGTGATTCACAATTTTTGAAAAACCTGTTTTATTGACTGTTTTATACAGCCATTAACTGCTGACTCCTCACTCCTCTAAACTGGCAGACGGAGGCTGCAAGTGAACGACAACGGCTTTAGTTTGGATTCTTGTTCCTGCTATAGATTATGAATTGTTCCTGTCCAGACGCCACGGTATATCCAGTAGTGTTAATTCATTCAATCAAACACTACAGCAGGTAGAGGGCACTTTACTGGTTTGGGTATTGCACACATATATATATACATATACACATATGTATATACATACATACATAAACATACGTATATACATACATACACATATACACACACATATATACATATACACATACATATATACACGTATATACACGTATATACATATATACACGTATATACACACACATATATACACACACACATACATATATACACATACACATACATATATACACGTATATACACACATATACACACGTATACACACACACACATACGTATATATACACACATACGTATATACACACGTATACACACACACACATATACGTATATATACACACATACGTATATACATACACATATACACACATACGTATATACATACACATATACACGTATATACATACACATATACACGTA